>NW_026047475.1:0-313376 GCF_023864345.2 Schistocerca serialis cubense | reverse complement strand
GGGCAACACTCGAACAGGTTTGTGAGATAAAAATCGCACCTCCCCGGCGGGGAAATCGAACCCCGGTCTCCCGCGTGACAGGCGGGGATACTAACCACTATACTACCGAGGATGCGCTGTAGGCAGGTGCCCTTGTGCGAGAGATATGGTGCTAGTAGCCGCAAACGTCCTACACTAAGTTCGGCGAGTGATAGAGCAGCAATTAAAAATCGGATGTGCCTCCCCGGCGGGGAATCGAACCCCGGTCTCCCGCGTGACACGCGGGATACTAACCACTATACTACCGAGGAACACGCAGCTAGCGTCTCGAATGCACAATTATGTTACTCAAATAGCTGATACATCTCAAACCTAGCCTCCTGTTTGCTGTCAGAGACAGCTGCTATGAAATAAAAGTATGCCCCAGGTGAGGCTCGAACTCACAACCCCGGCATTGCTCACGGCTACTGCCTTATAAGTACCGTGCGCTAACCAATTGCGCCACTGGGGCTACAACACAGCGCTCTCAGTTAGCGGTATTCACTTTGCTGCAAACCAGTGGTGGCCACAGAAACATACGATCGCCACCTGATGCCAATACTGCGACTTTGGCACCTGACTACCAATGCTTCGTGCTATTCTTGTTTCATATGCTACGCTTACATGCACATCAACCAGCTCTCGTCGTCGAGAAAACGCGGGAAAACGCGCGCCTTGCCTTCTGCTACCTGTCGAACAGCGAGAGCAGATGCGTGGCAAGCTCTAAGCTCTGCAGGCGCACTGCGGCCACGCAGCTGCACGAAAGGTACCTTCCTTGGGAGCTTGCTCAGCCATGGAGAACACGTTTCTTAGCGAATTGCACTTGTCTCGTAGAAAGAAGTGCTGCCATTGGCCCTGTGGCGCAACGGATAACGCGTCTGACTACGGATCAGAAGATTCCAGGTTCGAATCCTGGCAGGGTCGGCATTCTGTTAGTTGCCGACGCGTAGCTGGCAGTGGATTTCGTATGTCGCCGCATCGTGGAGTGCTTTGTTGCTCCTGTGCATCTCGCAGCTGCATGTCGAGTCGATCGTGGTAAATATCGCTGCCTGCAAGCGTCAGCGTAGCGTCAGTCGAGCAAAGTCGAGACAAGTCAAGCTGAGAGCTGTAGGAGATGATACGCAATTAAATACAGGCGTGTGAAAGCGACGCAGACAACACTTCCCAAGTGTCCCACGTCACGTGGCGAAGAGCGGGCGCAAGCCTAGCCAGCCAGAGTGGCGCAGTGGAAGCGTGCTGGGCCCATAACCCAGAGGTCCGTGGATCGAAACCACGCTCTGCTAAAATTATTTATTTTGCGGACTGCGTCGAGCTCGATTATTACGCCCACAGCGTGGGCTGGGGTGCTTTGACTCAGCGTTAACAGCAAACCCCGTAATTCTGAAGTGTGAAGAATGCGAGAACCACTTCCTAAGATGTAGCATTTTTTAAGATTTCGCACCAACTACACTCCACGATCGCAAAGTTAATGCTCTTACGACCCCCATACGGGCAACACTCGAACAGGTTTGTGAGATAAAAATCGCACCTCCCCGGCGGGGAATCGAACCCCGGTCTCCCGCGTGACAGGCGGGGATACTAACCACTATACTACCGAGGATGCGCTGTAGGCAGGTGCCCTTGTGCGAGAGATATGGTGCTAGTAGCCGCAAACGTCCTACACTAAGTTCGGCGAGTGATAGAGCAGCAATTAAAAATCGGATGTGCCTCCCCGGCGGGGAATCGAACCCCGGTCTCCCGCGTGACACGCGGGGATACTAACCACTATACTACCGAGGAACACGCAGCTAGCGTCTCGAATGCACAATTATGTTACTCAAATAGCTGATACATCTCAAACCTAGCCTCCTGTTGCTGTCAGAGACAGCTGCTATGAAATAAAAAGTATGCCCCAGGTGAGGCTCGAACTCACAACCCCCGGCATTGCTCACGGCTACTGCCTTATAAGTACCGTGCGCTAACCAATTGCGCCACTGGGGCTACAACACAGCGCTCTCAGTTAGCGGTATTCACTTTGCTGCAAACCAGTGGTGGCCACAGAAACATACGATCGCCACTGATGCCATACTGCGACTTTGGCACCTGACTACCAATGCTTCGTGCTATTCTTGTTTCATATGCTACGCTTACATGCACATCAACCGGCTCTCGTCGTCGAGAAAACGCGGGAAAACGCGCGCCTTGCCTTCTGCTACCTGTCGAACAGCGAGAGCAGATGCGTGGCAAGCTCTAAGCTCTGCAGGCGCACTGCGGCCACGCAGCTGCACGAAAGGTACCTTCCTTGGGAGCTTGCTCAGCCATGGAGAACACGTTTCTTAGCGAATTGCACTTGTCTCGTAGAAAGAAGTGCTGCCATTGGCCCTGTGGCGCAACGGATAACGCGTCTGACTACGGATCAGAAGATTCCAGGTTCGAATCCTGGCAGGGTCGGCATTCTGTTAGTTGCCGACGCGTAGCTGGGCAGTGGATTTCGTATGTCGCCGCATCGTGGAGTGCTTTGTTGCTCCTGTGCATCTCGCAGCTGCATGTCGAGTCGATCGTGGTAAATATCGCTGCCTGCAAGCGTCAGCGTAGCGTCAGTCGAGCAAAGTCGAGACAAGTCAAGCTGAGAGCTGTAGGAGATGATACGCAATTAAATACAGGCGTGTGAAAGCGACGCAGACAACACTTCCCAAGTGTCCCACGTCACGTGGCGAAGAGCGGGCGCAAGCCTAGCCAGCAGAGTGGCGCAGTGGAAGCGTGCTGGGCCCATAACCCAGAGGTCCGTGGATCGAAACCACGCTCTGCTAAAATTATTTATTTTGCGGACTGCGTCGAGCTCGATTATTACGCCCACAGCGTGGGCTGGGGTGCTTTGACTCAGCGTTAACAGCAAACCCCGTAATTCTGAAGTGTGAAGAATGCGAGAACCACTTCCTAAGATGTAGCATTTTTTAAGATTTCGCACCAACTACACTCCACGATCGCAAAGTTAATGCTCTTACGACCCCCATACGGGCAACACTCGAACAGGTTTGTGAGATAAAAATCGCACCTCCCCGGCGGGGAATCGAACCCCGGTCTCCCGCGTGACAGGCGGGGATACTAACCACTATACTACCGAGGATGCGCTGTAGGCAGGTGCCCTTGTGCGAGAGATATGGTGCTAGTAGCCGCAAACGTCCTACACTAAGTTCGGCGAGTGATAGAGCAGCAATTAAAAATCGGATGTGCCTCCCCGGCGGGGAATCGAACCCCGGTCTCCCGCGTGACACGCGGGGATACTAACCACTATACTACCGAGGAACACGCAGCTAGCGTCTCGAATGCACAATTATGTTACTCAAATAGCTGATACATCTCAAACCTAGCCTCCTGTTGCTGTCAGAGACAGCTGCTATGAAATAAAAGTATGCCCCAGGTGAGGCTCGAACTCACAACCCCGGCATTGCTCACGGCTACTGCCTTATAAGTACCGTGCGCTAACCAATTGCGCCACTGGGGCTACAACACAGCGCTCTCAGTTAGCGGTATTCACTTTGCTGCAAACCAGTGGTGGCCACAGAAACATACGATCGCCACCTGATGCCATACTGCGACTTTGGCACCTGACTACCAATGCTTCGTGCTATTCTTGTTTCATATGCTACGCTTACATGCACATCAACCGGCTCTCGTCGTCGAGAAAACGCGGGAAAACGCGCGCCTTGCCTTCTGCTACCTGTCGAACAGCGAGAGCAGATGCGTGGCAAGCTCTAAGCTCTGCAGGCGCACTGCGGCCACGCAGCTGCACGAAAGGTACCTTCCTTGGGAGCTTGCTCAGCCATGGAGAACACGTTTCTTAGCGAATTGCACTTGTCTCGTAGAAAGAAGTGCTGCCATTGGCCCTGTGGCGCAACGGATAACGCGTCTGACTACGGATCAGAAGATTCCAGGTTCGAATCCTGGCAGGGTCGGCATTCTGTTAGTTGCCGACGCGTAGCTGGGCAGTGGATTTCGTATGTCGCCGCATCGTGGAGTGCTTTGTTGCTCCTGTGCATCTCGCAGCTGCATGTCGAGTCGATCGTGGTAAATATCGCTGCCTGCAAGCGTCAGCGTAGCGTCAGTCGAGCAAAGTCGAGACAAGTCAAGCTGAGAGCTGTAGGAGATGATACGCAATTAAATACAGGCGTGTGAAAGCGACGCAGACAACACTTCCCAAGTGTCCCACGTCACGTGGCGAAGAGCGGGCGCAAGCCTAGCCAGCAGAGTGGCGCAGTGGAAGCGTGCTGGGCCCATAACCCAGAGGTCCGTGGATCGAAACCACGCTCTGCTAAAATTATTTATTTTGCGGACTGCGTCGAGCTCGATTATTACGCCCACAGCGTGGGCTGGGGTGCTTTGACTCAGCGTTAACAGCAAACCCCGTAATTCTGAAGTGTGAAGAATGCGAGAACCACTTCCTAAGATGTAGCATTTTTTAAGATTTCGCACCAACTACACTCCACGATCGCAAAGTTAATGCTCTTACGACCCCCATACGGGCAACACTCGAACAGGTTTGTGAGATAAAAATCGCACCTCCCCGGCGGGGAATCGAACCCCGGTCTCCCGCGTGACAGGCGGGGATACTAACCACTATACTACCGAGGATGCGCTGTAGGCAGGTGCCCTTGTGCGAGAGATATGGTGCTAGTAGCCGCAAACGTCCTACACTAAGTTCGGCGAGTGATAGAGCAGCAATTAAAAATCGGATGTGCCTCCCCGGCGGGGAATCGAACCCCGGTCTCCCGCGTGACACGCGGGGATACTAACCACTATACTACCGAGGAACACGCAGCTAGCGTCTCGAATGCACAATTATGTTACTCAAATAGCTGATACATCTCAAACCTAGCCTCCTGTTGCTGTCAGAGACAGCTGCTATGAAATAAAAGTATGCCCCAGGTGAGGCTCGAACTCACAACCCCGGCATTGCTCACGGCTACTGCCTTATAAGTACCGTGCGCTAACCAATTGCGCCACTGGGGCTACAACACAGCGCTCTCAGTTAGCGGTATTCACTTTGCTGCAAACCAGTGGTGGCCACAGAAACATACGATCGCCACCTGATGCCATACTGCGACTTTGGCACCTGACTACCAATGCTTCGTGCTATTCTTGTTTCATATGCTACGCTTACATGCACATCAACCAGCTCTCGTCGTCGAGAAAACGCGGGAAAACGCGCGCCTTGCCTTCTGCTACCTGTCGAACAGCGAGAGCAGATGCGTGGCAAGCTCTAAGCTCTGCAGGCGCACTGCGGCCACGCAGCTGCACGAAAGGTACCTCCTTGGGAGCTTGCTCAGCCATGGAGAACACGTTTCTTAGCGAATTGCACTTGTCTCGTAGAAAGAAGTGCTGCCATTGGCCCTGTGGCGCAACGGATAACGCGTCTGACTACGGATCAGAAGATTCCAGGTTCGAATCCTGGCAGGGTCGGCATTCTGTTAGTTGCCGACGCGTAGCTGGGCAGTGGATTTCGTATGTCGCCGCATCGTGGAGTGCTTTGTTGCTCCTGTGCATCTCGCAGCTGCATGTCGAGTCGATCGTGGTAAATATCGCTGCCTGCAAGCGTCAGCGTAGCGTCAGTCGAGCAAAGTCGAGACAAGTCAAGCTGAGAGCTGTAGGAGATGATACGCAATTAAATACAGGCGTGTGAAAGCGACGCAGACAACACTTCCCAAGTGTCCCACGTCACGTGGCGAAGAGCGGGCGCAAGCCTAGCCAGCAGAGTGGCGCAGTGGAAGCGTGCTGGGCCCATAACCCAGAGGTCCGTGGATCGAAACCACGCTCTGCTAAAATTATTTATTTTGCGGACTGCGTCGAGCTCGATTATTACGCCCACAGCGTGGGCTGGGGTGCTTTGACTCAGCGTTAACAGCAAACCCCGTAATTCTGAAGTGTGAAGAATGCGAGAACCACTTCCTAAGATGTAGCATTTTTTAAGATTTCGCACCAACTACACTCCACGATCGCAAAGTTAATGCTCTTACGACCCCCATACGGGCAACACTCGAACAGGTTTGTGAGATAAAAATCGCACCTCCCCGGCGGGGAATCGAACGCTGGTCTCCCGCGTGACAGGCGGGGATACTAACCACTATACTACCGAGGATGCGCTGTAGACAGGTGCCCTTGTGCGAGAGATATGGTGCTAGTAGCCGCAAACGTCCTACACTAAGTTCGGCGAGTGATAGAGCAGCAATTAAAAATCGGATGTGCCTCCCCGGCGGGGAATCGAACCCCGGTCTCCCGCGTGACAGGCGGGGATACTAACCACTATACTACCGAGGAAGACGCAGCTAGCGTCTCGAATGCACAATTATGTTACTCAAATAGCTGATACATCTCAAACCTAGCCTCCTGTTGCTGTCAGAGACAGCTGCTATGAAATAAAAGTATGCCCCAGGTGAGGCTCGAACTCACAACCCCGGCATTGCTCACGGCTACTGCCTTATAAGTACCGTGCGCTAACCAATTGCGCCACTGGGGCTACAACACAGCGCTCTCAGTTAGCGGTATTCACTTTGCTGCAAACCAGTGGTGGCCACAGAAACATACGATCGCCACCTGATGCCATACTGCGACTTTGGCACCTGACTACCAATGCTTCGTGCTATTCTTGTTTCATATGCTACGCTTACATGCACATCAACCGGCTCTCGTCGTCGAGAAAACGCGGGAAAACGCGCGCCTTGCCTTCTGCTACCTGTCGAACAGCGAGAGCAGATGCGTGGCAAGCTCTAAGCTCTGCAGGCGCACTGCGGCCACGCAGCTGCACGAAAGGTACCTTCCTTGGGAGCTTGCTCAGCCATGGAGAACACGTTTCTTAGCGAATTGCACTTGTCTCGTAGAAAGAAGTGCTGCCATTGGCCCTGTGGCGCAACGGATAACGCGTCTGACTACGGATCAGAAGATTCCAGGTTCGAATCCTGGCAGGGTCGGCATTCTGTTAGTTGCCGACGCGTAGCTGGGCAGTGGATTTCGTATGTCGCCGCATCGTGGAGTGCTTTGTTGCTCCTGTGCATCTCGCAGCTGCATGTCGAGTCGATCGTGGTAAATATCGCTGCCTGCAAGCGTCAGCGTAGCGTCAGTCGAGCAAAGTCGAGACAAGTCAAGCTGAGAGCTGTAGGAGATGATACGCAATTAAATACAGGCGTGTGAAAGCGACGCAGACAACACTTCCCAAGTGTCCCACGTCACGTGGCGAAGAGCGGGCGCAAGCCTAGCCAGCAGAGTGGCGCAGTGGAAGCGTGCTGGGCCCATAACCCAGAGGTCCGTGGATCGAAACCACGCTCTGCTAAAATTATTTATTTTGCGGACTGCGTCGAGCTCGATTATTACGCCCACAGCGTGGGCTGGGGTGCTTTGACTCAGCGTTAACAGCAAACCCCGTAATTCTGAAGTGTGAAGAATGCGAGAACCACTTCCTAAGATGTAGCATTTTTTAAGATTTCGCACCAACTACACTCCACGATCGCAAAGTTAATGCTCTTACGACCCCCATACGGGCAACACTCGAACAGGTTTGTGAGATAAAAATCGCACCTCCCCGGCGGGGAATCGAACCCCGGTCTCCCGCGTGACAGGCGGGGATACTAACCACTATACTACCGAGGATGCGCTGTAGGCAGGTGCCCTTGTGCGAGAGATATGGTGCTAGTAGCCGCAAACGTCCTACACTAAGTTCGGCGAGTGATAGAGCAGCAATTAAAAATCGGATGTGCCTCCCCGGCGGGGAATCGAACCCCGGTCTCCCGCGTGACAGGCGGGGATACTAACCACTATACTACCGAGGAACACGCAGCTAGCGTCTCGAATGCACAATTATGTTACTCAAATAGCTGATACATCTCAAACCTAGCCTCCTGTTGCTGTCAGAGACAGCTGCTATGAAATAAAAGTATGCCCCAGGTGAGGCTCGAACTCACAACCCCGGCATTGCTCACGGCTACTGCCTTATAAGTACCGTGCGCTAACCAATTGCGCCACTGGGGCTACAACACAGCGCTCTCAGTTAGCGGTATTCACTTTGCTGCAAACCAGTGGTGGCCACAGAAACATACGATCGCCACCTGATGCCATACTGCGACTTTGGCACCTGACTACCAATGCTTCGTGCTATTCTTGTTTCATATGCTACGCTTACATGCACATCAACCGGCTCTCGTCGTCGAGAAAACGCGGGAAAACGCGCGCCTTGCCTTCTGCTACCTGTCGAACAGCGAGAGCAGATGCGTGGCAAGCTCTAAGCTCTGCAGGCGCACTGCGGCCACGCAGCTGCACGAAAGGTACCTTCCTTGGGAGCTTGCTCAGCCATGGAGAACACGTTTCTTAGCGAATTGCACTTGTCTCGTAGAAAGAAGTGCTGCCATTGGCCCTGTGGCGCAACGGATAACGCGTCTGACTACGGATCAGAAGATTCCAGGTTCGAATCCTGGCAGGGTCGGCATTCTGTTAGTTGCCGACGCGTAGCTGGGCAGTGGATTTCGTATGTCGCCGCATCGTGGAGTGCTTTGTTGCTCCTGTGCATCTCGCAGCTGCATGTCGAGTCGATCGTGGTAAATATCGCTGCCTGCAAGCGTCAGCGTAGCGTCAGTCGAGCAAAGTCGAGACAAGTCAAGCTGAGAGCTGTAGGAGATGATACGCAATTAAATACAGGCGTGTGAAAGCGACGCAGACAACACTTCCCAAGTGTCCCACGTCACGTGGCGAAGAGCGGGCGCAAGCCTAGCCAGCAGAGTGGCGCAGTGGAAGCGTGCTGGGCCCATAACCCAGAGGTCCGTGGATCGAAACCACGCTCTGCTAAAATTATTTATTTTGCGGACTGCGTCGAGCTCGATTATTACGCCCACAGCGTGGGCTGGGGTGCTTTGACTCAGCGTTAACAGCAAACCCCGTAATTCTGAAGTGTGAAGAATGCGAGAACCACTTCCTAAGATGTAGCATTTTTTAAGATTTCGCACCAACTACACTCCACGATCGCAAAGTTAATGCTCTTACGACCCCCATACGGGCAACACTCGAACAGGTTTGTGAGATAAAAATCGCACCTCCCCGGCGGGGAATCGAACCCCGGTCTCCCGCGTGACAGGCGGGGATACTAACCACTATACTACCGAGGATGCGCTGTAGGCAGGTGCCCTTGTGCGAGAGATATGGTGCTAGTAGCCGCAAACGTCCTACACTAAGTTCGGCGAGTGATAGAGCAGCAATTAAAAATCGGATGTGCCTCCCCGGCGGGGAATCGAACCCCGGTCTCCCGCGTGACAGGCGGGGATACTAACCACTATACTACCGAGGAACACGCAGCTAGCGTCTCGAATGCACAATTATGTTACTCAAATAGCTGATACATCTCAAACCTAGCCTCCTGTTGCTGTCAGAGACAGCTGCTATGAAATAAAAGTATGCCCCAGGTGAGGCTCGAACTCACAACCCCGGCATTGCTCACGGCTACTGCCTTATAAGTACCGTGCGCTAACCAATTGCGCCACTGGGGCTACAACACAGCGCTCTCAGTTAGCGGTATTCACTTTGCTGCAAACCAGTGGTGGCCACAGAAACATACGATCGCCACCTGATGCCATACTGCGACTTTGGCACCTGACTACCAATGCTTCGTGCTATTCTTGTTTCATATGCTACGCTTACATGCACATCAACCGGCTCTCGTCGTCGAGAAAACGCGGGAAAACGCGCGCCTTGCCTTCTGCTACCTGTCGAACAGCGAGAGCAGATGCGTGGCAAGCTCTAAGCTCTGCAGGCGCACTGCGGCCACGCAGCTGCACGAAAGGTACCTTCCTTGGGAGCTTGCTCAGCCATGGAGAACACGTTTCTTAGCGAATTGCACTTGTCTCGTAGAAAGAAGTGCTGCCATTGGCCCTGTGGCGCAACGGATAACGCGTCTGACTACGGATCAGAAGATTCCAGGTTCGAATCCTGGCAGGGTCGGCATTCTGTTAGTTGCCGACGCGTAGCTGGGCAGTGGATTTCGTATGTCGCCGCATCGTGGAGTGCTTTGTTGCTCCTGTGCATCTCGCAGCTGCATGTCGAGTCGATCGTGGTAAATATCGCTGCCTGCAAGCGTCAGCGTAGCGTCAGTCGAGCAAAGTCGAGACAAGTCAAGCTGAGAGCTGTAGGAGATGATACGCAATTAAATACAGGCGTGTGAAAGCGACGCAGACAACACTTCCCAAGTGTCCCACGTCACGTGGCGAAGAGCGGGCGCAAGCCTAGCCAGCAGAGTGGCGCAGTGGAAGCGTGCTGGGCCCATAACCCAGAGGTCCGTGGATCGAAACCACGCTCTGCTAAAATTATTTATTTTGCGGACTGCGTCGAGCTCGATTATTACGCCCACAGCGTGGGCTGGGGTGCTTTGACTCAGCGTTAACAGCAAACCCCGTAATTCTGAAGTGTGAAGAATGCGAGAACCACTTCCTAAGATGTAGCATTTTTTAAGATTTCGCACCAACTACACTCCACGATCGCAAAGTTAATGCTCTTACGACCCCCATACGGGCAACACTCGAACAGGTTTGTGAGATAAAAATCGCACCTCCCCGGCGGGGAATCGAACGCTGGTCTCCCGCGTGACAGGCGGGGATACTAACCACTATACTACCGAGGATGCGCTGTAGACAGGTGCCCTTGTGCGAGAGATATGGTGCTAGTAGCCGCAAACGTCCTACACTAAGTTCGGCGAGTGATAGAGCAGCAATTAAAAATCGGATGTGCCTCCCCGGCGGGGAATCGAACCCCGGTCTCCCGCGTGACAGGCGGGGATACTAACCACTATACTACCGAGGAAGACGCAGCTAGCGTCTCGAATGCACAATTATGTTACTCAAATAGCTGATACATCTCAAACCTAGCCTCCTGTTGCTGTCAGAGACAGCTGCTATGAAATAAAAGTATGCCCCAGGTGAGGCTCGAACTCACAACCCCGGCATTGCTCACGGCTACTGCCTTATAAGTACCGTGCGCTAACCAATTGCGCCACTGGGGCTACAACACAGCGCTCTCAGTTAGCGGTATTCACTTTGCTGCAAACCAGTGGTGGCCACAGAAACATACGATCGCCACCTGATGCCATACTGCGACTTTGGCACCTGACTACCAATGCTTCGTGCTATTCTTGTTTCATATGCTACGCTTACATGCACATCAACCGGCTCTCGTCGTCGAGAAAACGCGGGAAAACGCGCGCCTTGCCTTCTGCTACCTGTCGAACAGCGAGAGCAGATGCGTGGCAAGCTCTAAGCTCTGCAGGCGCACTGCGGCCACGCAGCTGCACGAAAGGTACCTTCCTTGGGAGCTTGCTCAGCCATGGAGAACACGTTTCTTAGCGAATTGCACTTGTCTCGTAGAAAGAAGTGCTGCCATTGGCCCTGTGGCGCAACGGATAACGCGTCTGACTACGGATCAGAAGATTCCAGGTTCGAATCCTGGCAGGGTCGGCATTCTGTTAGTTGCCGACGCGTAGCTGGGCAGTGGATTTCGTATGTCGCCGCATCGTGGAGTGCTTTGTTGCTCCTGTGCATCTCGCAGCTGCATGTCGAGTCGATCGTGGTAAATATCGCTGCCTGCAAGCGTCAGCGTAGCGTCAGTCGAGCAAAGTCGAGACAAGTCAAGCTGAGAGCTGTAGGAGATGATACGCAATTAAATACAGGCGTGTGAAAGCGACGCAGACAACACTTCCCAAGTGTCCCACGTCACGTGGCGAAGAGCGGGCGCAAGCCTAGCCAGCAGAGTGGCGCAGTGGAAGCGTGCTGGGCCCATAACCCAGAGGTCCGTGGATCGAAACCACGCTCTGCTAAAATTATTTATTTTGCGGACTGCGTCGAGCTCGATTATTACGCCCACAGCGTGGGCTGGGGTGCTTTGACTCAGCGTTAACAGCAAACCCCGTAATTCTGAAGTGTGAAGAATGCGAGAACCACTTCCTAAGATGTAGCATTTTTTAAGATTTCGCACCAACTACACTCCACGATCGCAAAGTTAATGCTCTTACGACCCCCATACGGGCAACACTCGAACAGGTTTGTGAGATAAAAATCGCACCTCCCCGGCGGGGAATCGAACCCCGGTCTCCCGCGTGACAGGCGGGGATACTAACCACTATACTACCGAGGATGCGCTGTAGGCAGGTGCCCTTGTGCGAGAGATATGGTGCTAGTAGCCGCAAACGTCCTACACTAAGTTCGGCGAGTGATAGAGCAGCAATTAAAAATCGGATGTGCCTCCCCGGCGGGGAATCGAACCCCGGTCTCCCGCGTGACAGGCGGGGATACTAACCACTATACTACCGAGGAACACGCAGCTAGCGTCTCGAATGCACAATTATGTTACTCAAATAGCTGATACATCTCAAACCTAGCCTCCTGTTGCTGTCAGAGACAGCTGCTATGAAATAAAAGTATGCCCCAGGTGAGGCTCGAACTCACAACCCCGGCATTGCTCACGGCTACTGCCTTATAAGTACCGTGCGCTAACCAATTGCGCCACTGGGGCTACAACACAGCGCTCTCAGTTAGCGGTATTCACTTTGCTGCAAACCAGTGGTGGCCACAGAAACATACGATCGCCACCTGATGCCATACTGCGACTTTGGCACCTGACTACCAATGCTTCGTGCTATTCTTGTTTCATATGCTACGCTTACATGCACATCAACCGGCTCTCGTCGTCGAGAAAACGCGGGAAAACGCGCGCCTTGCCTTCTGCTACCTGTCGAACAGCGAGAGCAGATGCGTGGCAAGCTCTAAGCTCTGCAGGCGCACTGCGGCCACGCAGCTGCACGAAAGGTACCTTCCTTGGGAGCTTGCTCAGCCATGGAGAACACGTTTCTTAGCGAATTGCACTTGTCTCGTAGAAAGAAGTGCTGCCATTGGCCCTGTGGCGCAACGGATAACGCGTCTGACTACGGATCAGAAGATTCCAGGTTCGAATCCTGGCAGGGTCGGCATTCTGTTAGTTGCCGACGCGTAGCTGGGCAGTGGATTTCGTATGTCGCCGCATCGTGGAGTGCTTTGTTGCTCCTGTGCATCTCGCAGCTGCATGTCGAGTCGATCGTGGTAAATATCGCTGCCTGCAAGCGTCAGCGTAGCGTCAGTCGAGCAAAGTCGAGACAAGTCAAGCTGAGAGCTGTAGGAGATGATACGCAATTAAATACAGGCGTGTGAAAGCGACGCAGACAACACTTCCCAAGTGTCCCACGTCACGTGGCGAAGAGCGGGCGCAAGCCTAGCCAGCAGAGTGGCGCAGTGGAAGCGTGCTGGGCCCATAACCCAGAGGTCCGTGGATCGAAACCACGCTCTGCTAAAATTATTTATTTTGCGGACTGCGTCGAGCTCGATTATTACGCCCACAGCGTGGGCTGGGGTGCTTTGACTCAGCGTTAACAGCAAACCCCGTAATTCTGAAGTGTGAAGAATGCGAGAACCACTTCCTAAGATGTAGCATTTTTTAAGATTTCGCACCAACTACACTCCACGATCGCAAAGTTAATGCTCTTACGACCCCCATACGGGCAACACTCGAACAGGTTTGTGAGATAAAAATCGCACCTCCCCGGCGGGGAATCGAACCCCGGTCTCCCGCGTGACAGGCGGGGATACTAACCACTATACTACCGAGGATGCGCTGTAGGCAGGTGCCCTTGTGCGAGAGATATGGTGCTAGTAGCCGCAAACGTCCTACACTAAGTTCGGCGAGTGATAGAGCAGCAATTAAAAATCGGATGTGCCTCCCCGGCGGGGAATCGAACCCCGGTCTCCCGCGTGACAGGCGGGGATACTAACCACTATACTACCGAGGAACACGCAGCTAGCGTCTCGAATGCACAATTATGTTACTCAAATAGCTGATACATCTCAAACCTAGCCTCCTGTTGCTGTCAGAGACAGCTGCTATGAAATAAAAGTATGCCCCAGGTGAGGCTCGAACTCACAACCCCGGCATTGCTCACGGCTACTGCCTTATAAGTACCGTGCGCTAACCAATTGCGCCACTGGGGCTACAACACAGCGCTCTCAGTTAGCGGTATTCACTTTGCTGCAAACCAGTGGTGGCCACAGAAACATACGATCGCCACCTGATGCCATACTGCGACTTTGGCACCTGACTACCAATGCTTCGTGCTATTCTTGTTTCATATGCTACGCTTACATGCACATCAACCGGCTCTCGTCGTCGAGAAAACGCGGGAAAACGCGCGCCTTGCCTTCTGCTACCTGTCGAACAGCGAGAGCAGATGCGTGGCAAGCTCTAAGCTCTGCAGGCGCACTGCGGCCACGCAGCTGCACGAAAGGTACCTTCCTTGGGAGCTTGCTCAGCCATGGAGAACACGTTTCTTAGCGAATTGCACTTGTCTCGTAGAAAGAAGTGCTGCCATTGGCCCTGTGGCGCAACGGATAACGCGTCTGACTACGGATCAGAAGATTCCAGGTTCGAATCCTGGCAGGGTCGGCATTCTGTTAGTTGCCGACGCGTAGCTGGGCAGTGGATTTCGTATGTCGCCGCATCGTGGAGTGCTTTGTTGCTCCTGTGCATCTCGCAGCTGCATGTCGAGTCGATCGTGGTAAATATCGCTGCCTGCAAGCGTCAGCGTAGCGTCAGTCGAGCAAAGTCGAGACAAGTCAAGCTGAGAGCTGTAGGAGATGATACGCAATTAAATACAGGCGTGTGAAAGCGACGCAGACAACACTTCCCAAGTGTCCCACGTCACGTGGCGAAGAGCAGGCGCAAGCCTAGCCAGCAGAGTGGCGCAGTGGAAGCGTGCTGGGCCCATAACCCAGAGGTCCGTGGATCGAAACCACGCTCTGCTAAAATTATTTATTTTGCGGACTGCGTCGAGCTCGATTATTACGCCCACAGCGTGGGCTGGGGTGCTTTGACTCAGCGTTAACAGCAAACCCCGTAATTCTGAAGTGTGAAGAATGCGAGAACCACTTCCTAAGATGTAGCATTTTTTAAGATTTCGCACCAACTACACTCCACGATCGCAAAGTTAATGCTCTTACGACCCCCATACGGGCAACACTCGAACAGGTTTGTGAGATAAAAATCGCACCTCCCCGGCGGGGAATCGAACCCCGGTCTCCCGCGTGACAGGCGGGGATACTAACCACTATACTACCGAGGATGCGCTGTAGGCAGGTGCCCTTGTGCGAGAGATATGGTGCTAGTAGCCGCAAACGTCCTACACTAAGTTCGGCGAGTGATAGAGCAGCAATTAAAAATCGGATGTGCCTCCCCGGCGGGGAATCGAACCCCGGTCTCCCGCGTGACAGGCGGGGATACTAACCACTATACTACCGAGGAAGACGCAGCTAGCGTCTCGAATGCACAATTATGTTACTCAAATAGCTGATACATCTCAAACCTAGCCTCCTGTTGCTGTCAGAGACAGCTGCTATGAAATAAAAGTATGCCCCAGGTGAGGCTCGAACTCACAACCCCGGCATTGCTCACGGCTACTGCCTTATAAGTACCGTGCGCTAACCAATTGCGCCACTGGGGCTACAACACAGCGCTCTCAGTTAGCGGTATTCACTTTGCTGCAAACCAGTGGTGGCCACAGAAACATACGATCGCCACCTGATGCCATACTGCGACTTTGGCACCTGACTACCAATGCTTCGTGCTATTCTTGTTTCATATGCTACGCTTACATGCACATCAACCGGCTCTCGTCGTCGAGAAAACGCGGGAAAACGCGCGCCTTGCCTTCTGCTACCTGTCGAACAGCGAGAGCAGATGCGTGGCAAGCTCTAAGCTCTGCAGGCGCACTGCGGCCACGCAGCTGCACGAAAGGTACCTTCCTTGGGAGCTTGCTCAGCCATGGAGAACACGTTTCTTAGCGAATTGCACTTGTCTCGTAGAAAGAAGTGCTGCCATTGGCCCTGTGGCGCAACGGATAACGCGTCTGACTACGGATCAGAAGATTCCAGGTTCGAATCCTGGCAGGGTCGGCATTCTGTTAGTTGCCGACGCGTAGCTGGGCAGTGGATTTCGTATGTCGCCGCATCGTGGAGTGCTTTGTTGCTCCTGTGCATCTCGCAGCTGCATGTCGAGTCGATCGTGGTAAATATCGCTGCCTGCAAGCGTCAGCGTAGCGTCAGTCGAGCAAAGTCGAGACAAGTCAAGCTGAGAGCTGTAGGAGATGATACGCAATTAAATACAGGCGTGTGAAAGCGACGCAGACAACACTTCCCAAGTGTCCCACGTCACGTGGCGAAGAGCGGGCGCAAGCCTAGCCAGCAGAGTGGCGCAGTGGAAGCGTGCTGGGCCCATAACCCAGAGGTCCGTGGATCGAAACCACGCTCTGCTAAAATTATTTATTTTGCGGACTGCGTCGAGCTCGATTATTACGCCCACAGCGTGGGCTGGGGTGCTTTGACTCAGCGTTAACAGCAAACCCCGTAATTCTGAAGTGTGAAGAATGCGAGAACCACTTCCTAAGATGTAGCATTTTTTAAGATTTCGCACCAACTACACTCCACGATCGCAAAGTTAATGCTCTTACGACCCCCATACGGGCAACACTCGAACAGGTTTGTGAGATAAAAATCGCACCTCCCCGGCGGGGAATCGAACCCCGGTCTCCCGCGTGACAGGCGGGGATACTAACCACTATACTACCGAGGATGCGCTGTAGGCAGGTGCCCTTGTGCGAGAGATATGGTGCTAGTAGCCGCAAACGTCCTACACTAAGTTCGGCGAGTGATAGAGCAGCAATTAAAAATCGGATGTGCCTCCCCGGCGGGGAATCGAACCCCGGTCTCCCGCGTGACAGGCGGGGATACTAACCACTATACTACCGAGGAAGACGCAGCTAGCGTCTCGAATGCACAATTATGTTACTCAAATAGCTGATACATCTCAAACCTAGCCTCCTGTTGCTGTCAGAGACAGCTGCTATGAAATAAAAGTATGCCCCAGGTGAGGCTCGAACTCACAACCCCGGCATTGCTCACGGCTACTGCCTTATAAGTACCGTGCGCTAACCAATTGCGCCACTGGGGCTACAACACAGCGCTCTCAGTTAGCGGTATTCACTTTGCTGCAAACCAGTGGTGGCCACAGAAACATACGATCGCCACCTGATGCCATACTGCGACTTTGGCACCTGACTACCAATGCTTCGTGCTATTCTTGTTTCATATGCTACGCTTACATGCACATCAACCAGCTCTCGTCGTCGAGAAAACGCGGGAAAACGCGCGCCTTGCCTTCTGCTACCTGTCGAACAGCGAGAGCAGATGCGTGGCAAGCTCTAAGCTCTGCAGGCGCACTGCGGCCACGCAGCTGCACGAAAGGTACCTCCTTGGGAGCTTGCTCAGCCATGGAGAACACGTTTCTTAGCGAATTGCACTTGTCTCGTAGAAAGAAGTGCTGCCATTGGCCCTGTGGCGCAACGGATAACGCGTCTGACTACGGATCAGAAGATTCCAGGTTCGAATCCTGGCAGGGTCGGCATTCTGTTAGTTGCCGACGCGTAGCTGGGCAGTGGATATCGTATGTCGCCGCATCGTGGAGTGCTTTGTTGCTCCTGTGCATCTCGCAGCTGCATGTCGAGTCGATCGTGGTAAATATCGCTGCCTGCAAGCGTCAGCGTAGCGTCAGTCGAGCAAAGTCGAGACAAGTCAAGCTGAGAGCTGTAGGAGATGATACGCAATTAAATACAGGCGTGTGAAAGCGACGCAGACAACACTTCCCAAGTGTCCCACGTCACGTGGCGAAGAGCGGGCGCAAGCCTAGCCAGCAGAGTGGCGCAGTGGAAGCGTGCTGGGCCCATAACCCAGAGGTCCGTGGATCGAAACCACGCTCTGCTAAAATTATTTATTTTGCGGACTGCGTCGAGCTCGATTATTACGCCCACAGCGTGGGCTGGGGTGCTTTGACTCAGCGTTAACAGCAAACCCCGTAATTCTGAAGTGTGAAGAATGCGAGAACCACTTCCTAAGATGTAGCATTTTTTAAGATTTCGCACCAACTACACTCCACGATCGCAAAGTTAATGCTCTTACGACCCCCATACGGGCAACACTCGAACAGGTTTGTGAGATAAAAATCGCACCTCCCCGGCGGGGAATCGAACCCCGGTCTCCCGCGTGACAGGCGGGGATACTAACCACTATACTACCGAGGATGCGCTGTAGGCAGGTGCCCTTGTGCGAGAGATATGGTGCTAGTAGCCGCAAACGTCCTACACTAAGTTCGGCGAGTGATAGAGCAGCAATTAAAAATCGGATGTGCCTCCCCGGCGGGGAATCGAACCCCGGTCTCCCGCGTGACAGGCGGGGATACTAACCACTATACTACCGAGGAAGACGCAGCTAGCGTCTCGAATGCACAATTATGTTACTCAAATAGCTGATACATCTCAAACCTAGCCTCCTGTTGCTGTCAGAGACAGCTGCTATGAAATAAAAGTATGCCCCAGGTGAGGCTCGAACTCACAACCCCGGCATTGCTCACGGCTACTGCCTTATAAGTACCGTGCGCTAACCAATTGCGCCACTGGGGCTACAACACAGCGCTCTCAGTTAGCGGTATTCACTTTGCTGCAAACCAGTGGTGGCCACAGAAACATACGATCGCCACCTGATGCCATACTGCGACTTTGGCACCTGACTACCAATGCTTCGTGCTATTCTTGTTTCATATGCTACGCTTACATGCACATCAACCGGCTCTCGTCGTCGAGAAAACGCGGGAAAACGCGCGCCTTGCCTTCTGCTACCTGTCGAACAGCGAGAGCAGATGCGTGGCAAGCTCTAAGCTCTGCAGGCGCACTGCGGCCACGCAGCTGCACGAAAGGTACCTTCCTTGGGAGCTTGCTCAGCCATGGAGAACACGTTTCTTAGCGAATTGCACTTGTCTCGTAGAAAGAAGTGCTGCCATTGGCCCTGTGGCGCAACGGATAACGCGTCTGACTACGGATCAGAAGATTCCAGGTTCGAATCCTGGCAGGGTCGGCATTCTGTTAGTTGCCGACGCGTAGCTGGGCAGTGGATTTCGTATGTCGCCGCATCGTGGAGTGCTTTGTTGCTCCTGTGCATCTCGCAGCTGCATGTCGAGTCGATCGTGGTAAATATCGCTGCCTGCAAGCGTCAGCGTAGCGTCAGTCGAGCAAAGTCGAGACAAGTCAAGCTGAGAGCTGTAGGAGATGATACGCAATTAAATACAGGCGTGTGAAAGCGACGCAGACAACACTTCCCAAGTGTCCCACGTCACGTGGCGAAGAGCGGGCGCAAGCCTAGCCAGCAGAGTGGCGCAGTGGAAGCGTGCTGGGCCCATAACCCAGAGGTCCGTGGATCGAAACCACGCTCTGCTAAAATTATTTATTTTGCGGACTGCGTCGAGCTCGATTATTACGCCCACAGCGTGGGCTGGGGTGCTTTGACTCAGCGTTAACAGCAAACCCCGTAATTCTGAAGTGTGAAGAATGCGAGAACCACTTCCTAAGATGTAGCATTTTTTAAGATTTCGCACCAACTACACTCCACGATCGCAAAGTTAATGCTCTTACGACCCCCATACGGGCAACACTCGAACAGGTTTGTGAGATAAAAATCGCACCTCCCCGGCGGGGAATCGAACCCCGGTCTCCCGCGTGACAGGCGGGGATACTAACCACTATACTACCGAGGATGCGCTGTAGGCAGGTGCCCTTGTGCGAGAGATATGGTGCTAGTAGCCGCAAACGTCCTACACTAAGTTCGGCGAGTGATAGAGCAGCAATTAAAAATCGGATGTGCCTCCCCGGCGGGGAATCGAACCCCGGTCTCCCGCGTGACAGGCGGGGATACTAACCACTATACTACCGAGGAACACGCAGCTAGCGTCTCGAATGCACAATTATGTTACTCAAATAGCTGATACATCTCAAACCTAGCCTCCTGTTGCTGTCAGAGACAGCTGCTATGAAATAAAAGTATGCCCCAGGTGAGGCTCGAACTCACAACCCCGGCATTGCTCACGGCTACTGCCTTATAAGTACCGTGCGCTAACCAATTGCGCCACTGGGGCTACAACACAGCGCTCTCAGTTAGCGGTATTCACTTTGCTGCAAACCAGTGGTGGCCACAGAAACATACGATCGCCACCTGATGCCATACTGCGACTTTGGCACCTGACTACCAATGCTTCGTGCTATTCTTGTTTCATATGCTACGCTTACATGCACATCAACCGGCTCTCGTCGTCGAGAAAACGCGGGAAAACGCGCGCCTTGCCTTCTGCTACCTGTCGAACAGCGAGAGCAGATGCGTGGCAAGCTCTAAGCTCTGCAGGCGCACTGCGGCCACGCAGCTGCACGAAAGGTACCTTCCTTGGGAGCTTGCTCAGCCATGGAGAACACGTTTCTTAGCGAATTGCACTTGTCTCGTAGAAAGAAGTGCTGCCATTGGCCCTGTGGCGCAACGGATAACGCGTCTGACTACGGATCAGAAGATTCCAGGTTCGAATCCTGGCAGGGTCGGCATTCTGTTAGTTGCCGACGCGTAGCTGGGCAGTGGATTTCGTATGTCGCCGCATCGTGGAGTGCTTTGTTGCTCCTGTGCATCTCGCAGCTGCATGTCGAGTCGATCGTGGTAAATATCGCTGCCTGCAAGCGTCAGCGTAGCGTCAGTCGAGCAAAGTCGAGACAAGTCAAGCTGAGAGCTGTAGGAGATGATACGCAATTAAATACAGGCGTGTGAAAGCGACGCAGACAACACTTCCCAAGTGTCCCACGTCACGTGGCGAAGAGCGGGCGCAAGCCTAGCCAGCAGAGTGGCGCAGTGGAAGCGTGCTGGGCCCATAACCCAGAGGTCCGTGGATCGAAACCACGCTCTGCTAAAATTATTTATTTTGCGGACTGCGTCGAGCTCGATTATTACGCCCACAGCGTGGGCTGGGGTGCTTTGACTCAGCGTTAACAGCAAACCCCGTAATTCTGAAGTGTGAAGAATGCGAGAACCACTTCCTAAGATGTAGCATTTTTTAAGATTTCGCACCAACTACACTCCACGATCGCAAAGTTAATGCTCTTACGACCCCCATACGGGCAACACTCGAACAGGTTTGTGAGATAAAAATCGCACCTCCCCGGCGGGGAATCGAACCCCGGTCTCCCGCGTGACAGGCGGGGATACTAACCACTATACTACCGAGGATGCGCTGTAGGCAGGTGCCCTTGTGCGAGAGATATGGTGCTAGTAGCCGCAAACGTCCTACACTAAGTTCGGCGAGTGATAGAGCAGCAATTAAAAATCGGATGTGCCTCCCCGGCGGGGAATCGAACCCCGGTCTCCCGCGTGACAGGCGGGGATACTAACCACTATACTACCGAGGAACACGCAGCTAGCGTCTCGAATGCACAATTATGTTACTCAAATAGCTGATACATCTCAAACCTAGCCTCCTGTTGCTGTCAGAGACAGCTGCTATGAAATAAAAGTATGCCCCAGGTGAGGCTCGAACTCACAACCCCGGCATTGCTCACGGCTACTGCCTTATAAGTACCGTGCGCTAACCAATTGCGCCACTGGGGCTACAACACAGCGCTCTCAGTTAGCGGTATTCACTTTGCTGCAAACCAGTGGTGGCCACAGAAACATACGATCGCCACCTGATGCCATACTGCGACTTTGGCACCTGACTACCAATGCTTCGTGCTATTCTTGTTTCATATGCTACGCTTACATGCACATCAACCGGCTCTCGTCGTCGAGAAAACGCGGGAAAACGCGCGCCTTGCCTTCTGCTACCTGTCGAACAGCGAGAGCAGATGCGTGGCAAGCTCTAAGCTCTGCAGGCGCACTGCGGCCACGCAGCTGCACGAAAGGTACCTTCCTTGGGAGCTTGCTCAGCCATGGAGAACACGTTTCTTAGCGAATTGCACTTGTCTCGTAGAAAGAAGTGCTGCCATTGGCCCTGTGGCGCAACGGATAACGCGTCTGACTACGGATCAGAAGATTCCAGGTTCGAATCCTGGCAGGGTCGGCATTCTGTTAGTTGCCGACGCGTAGCTGGGCAGTGGATTTCGTATGTCGCCGCATCGTGGAGTGCTTTGTTGCTCCTGTGCATCTCGCAGCTGCATGTCGAGTCGATCGTGGTAAATATCGCTGCCTGCAAGCGTCAGCGTAGCGTCAGTCGAGCAAAGTCGAGACAAGTCAAGCTGAGAGCTGTAGGAGATGATACGCAATTAAATACAGGCGTGTGAAAGCGACGCAGACAACACTTCCCAAGTGTCCCACGTCACGTGGCGAAGAGCGGGCGCAAGCCTAGCCAGCAGAGTGGCGCAGTGGAAGCGTGCTGGGCCCATAACCCAGAGGTCCGTGGATCGAAACCACGCTCTGCTAAAATTATTTATTTTGCGGACTGCGTCGAGCTCGATTATTACGCCCACAGCGTGGGCTGGGGTGCTTTGACTCAGCGTTAACAGCAAACCCCGTAATTCTGAAGTGTGAAGAATGCGAGAACCACTTCCTAAGATGTAGCATTTTTTAAGATTTCGCACCAACTACACTCCACGATCGCAAAGTTAATGCTCTTACGACCCCCATACGGGCAACACTCGAACAGGTTTGTGAGATAAAAATCGCACCTCCCCGGCGGGGAATCGAACCCCGGTCTCCCGCGTGACAGGCGGGGATACTAACCACTATACTACCGAGGATGCGCTGTAGGCAGGTGCCCTTGTGCGAGAGATATGGTGCTAGTAGCCGCAAACGTCCTACACTAAGTTCGGCGAGTGATAGAGCAGCAATTAAAAATCGGATGTGCCTCCCCGGCGGGGAATCGAACCCCGGTCTCCCGCGTGACAGGCGGGGATACTAACCACTATACTACCGAGGAACACGCAGCTAGCGTCTCGAATGCACAATTATGTTACTCAAATAGCTGATACATCTCAAACCTAGCCTCCTGTTGCTGTCAGAGACAGCTGCTATGAAATAAAAGTATGCCCCAGGTGAGGCTCGAACTCACAACCCCGGCATTGCTCACGGCTACTGCCTTATAAGTACCGTGCGCTAACCAATTGCGCCACTGGGGCTACAACACAGCGCTCTCAGTTAGCGGTATTCACTTTGCTGCAAACCAGTGGTGGCCACAGAAACATACGATCGCCACCTGATGCCATACTGCGACTTTGGCACCTGACTACCAATGCTTCGTGCTATTCTTGTTTCATATGCTACGCTTACATGCACATCAACCAGCTCTCGTCGTCGAGAAAACGCGGGAAAACGCGCGCCTTGCCTTCTGCTACCTGTCGAACAGCGAGAGCAGATGCGTGGCAAGCTCTAAGCTCTGCAGGCGCACTGCGGCCACGCAGCTGCACGAAAGGTACCTCCTTGGGAGCTTGCTCAGCCATGGAGAACACGTTTCTTAGCGAATTGCACTTGTCTCGTAGAAAGAAGTGCTGCCATTGGCCCTGTGGCGCAACGGATAACGCGTCTGACTACGGATCAGAAGATTCCAGGTTCGAATCCTGGCAGGGTCGGCATTCTGTTAGTTGCCGACGCGTAGCTGGGCAGTGGATATCGTATGTCGCCGCATCGTGGAGTGCTTTGTTGCTCCTGTGCATCTCGCAGCTGCATGTCGAGTCGATCGTGGTAAATATCGCTGCCTGCAAGCGTCAGCGTAGCGTCAGTCGAGCAAAGTCGAGACAAGTCAAGCTGAGAGCTGTAGGAGATGATACGCAATTAAATACAGGCGTGTGAAAGCGACGCAGACAACACTTCCCAAGTGTCCCACGTCACGTGGCGAAGAGCGGGCGCAAGCCTAGCCAGCAGAGTGGCGCAGTGGAAGCGTGCTGGGCCCATAACCCAGAGGTCCGTGGATCGAAACCACGCTCTGCTAAAATTATTTATTTTGCGGACTGCGTCGAGCTCGATTATTACGCCCACAGCGTGGGCTGGGGTGCTTTGACTCAGCGTTAACAGCAAACCCCGTAATTCTGAAGTGTGAAGAATGCGAGAACCACTTCCTAAGATGTAGCATTTTTTAAGATTTCGCACCAACTACACTCCACGATCGCAAAGTTAATGCTCTTACGACCCCCATACGGGCAACACTCGAACAGGTTTGTGAGATAAAAATCGCACCTCCCCGGCGGGGAATCGAACCCCGGTCTCCCGCGTGACAGGCGGGGATACTAACCACTATACTACCGAGGATGCGCTGTAGGCAGGTGCCCTTGTGCGAGAGATATGGTGCTAGTAGCCGCAAACGTCCTACACTAAGTTCGGCGAGTGATAGAGCAGCAATTAAAAATCGGATGTGCCTCCCCGGCGGGGAATCGAACCCCGGTCTCCCGCGTGACAGGCGGGGATACTAACCACTATACTACCGAGGAAGACGCAGCTAGCGTCTCGAATGCACAATTATGTTACTCAAATAGCTGATACATCTCAAACCTAGCCTCCTGTTGCTGTCAGAGACAGCTGCTATGAAATAAAAGTATGCCCCAGGTGAGGCTCGAACTCACAACCCCGGCATTGCTCACGGCTACTGCCTTATAAGTACCGTGCGCTAACCAATTGCGCCACTGGGGCTACAACACAGCGCTCTCAGTTAGCGGTATTCACTTTGCTGCAAACCAGTGGTGGCCACAGAAACATACGATCGCCACCTGATGCCATACTGCGACTTTGGCACCTGACTACCAATGCTTCGTGCTATTCTTGTTTCATATGCTACGCTTACATGCACATCAACCGGCTCTCGTCGTCGAGAAAACGCGGGAAAACGCGCGCCTTGCCTTCTGCTACCTGTCGAACAGCGAGAGCAGATGCGTGGCAAGCTCTAAGCTCTGCAGGCGCACTGCGGCCACGCAGCTGCACGAAAGGTACCTTCCTTGGGAGCTTGCTCAGCCATGGAGAACACGTTTCTTAGCGAATTGCACTTGTCTCGTAGAAAGAAGTGCTGCCATTGGCCCTGTGGCGCAACGGATAACGCGTCTGACTACGGATCAGAAGATTCCAGGTTCGAATCCTGGCAGGGTCGGCATTCTGTTAGTTGCCGACGCGTAGCTGGGCAGTGGATTTCGTATGTCGCCGCATCGTGGAGTGCTTTGTTGCTCCTGTGCATCTCGCAGCTGCATGTCGAGTCGATCGTGGTAAATATCGCTGCCTGCAAGCGTCAGCGTAGCGTCAGTCGAGCAAAGTCGAGACAAGTCAAGCTGAGAGCTGTAGGAGATGATACGCAATTAAATACAGGCGTGTGAAAGCGACGCAGACAACACTTCCCAAGTGTCCCACGTCACGTGGCGAAGAGCGGGCGCAAGCCTAGCCAGCAGAGTGGCGCAGTGGAAGCGTGCTGGGCCCATAACCCAGAGGTCCGTGGATCGAAACCACGCTCTGCTAAAATTATTTATTTTGCGGACTGCGTCGAGCTCGATTATTACGCCCACAGCGTGGGCTGGGGTGCTTTGACTCAGCGTTAACAGCAAACCCCGTAATTCTGAAGTGTGAAGAATGCGAGAACCACTTCCTAAGATGTAGCATTTTTTAAGATTTCGCACCAACTACACTCCACGATCGCAAAGTTAATGCTCTTACGACCCCCATACGGGCAACACTCGAACAGGTTTGTGAGATAAAAATCGCACCTCCCCGGCGGGGAATCGAACCCCGGTCTCCCGCGTGACAGGCGGGGATACTAACCACTATACTACCGAGGATGCGCTGTAGGCAGGTGCCCTTGTGCGAGAGATATGGTGCTAGTAGCCGCAAACGTCCTACACTAAGTTCGGCGAGTGATAGAGCAGCAATTAAAAATCGGATGTGCCTCCCCGGCGGGGAATCGAACCCCGGTCTCCCGCGTGACAGGCGGGGATACTAACCACTATACTACCGAGGAACACGCAGCTAGCGTCTCGAATGCACAATTATGTTACTCAAATAGCTGATACATCTCAAACCTAGCCTCCTGTTGCTGTCAGAGACAGCTGCTATGAAATAAAAGTATGCCCCAGGTGAGGCTCGAACTCACAACCCCGGCATTGCTCACGGCTACTGCCTTATAAGTACCGTGCGCTAACCAATTGCGCCACTGGGGCTACAACACAGCGCTCTCAGTTAGCGGTATTCACTTTGCTGCAAACCAGTGGTGGCCACAGAAACATACGATCGCCACCTGATGCCATACTGCGACTTTGGCACCTGACTACCAATGCTTCGTGCTATTCTTGTTTCATATGCTACGCTTACATGCACATCAACCGGCTCTCGTCGTCGAGAAAACGCGGGAAAACGCGCGCCTTGCCTTCTGCTACCTGTCGAACAGCGAGAGCAGATGCGTGGCAAGCTCTAAGCTCTGCAGGCGCACTGCGGCCACGCAGCTGCACGAAAGGTACCTTCCTTGGGAGCTTGCTCAGCCATGGAGAACACGTTTCTTAGCGAATTGCACTTGTCTCGTAGAAAGAAGTGCTGCCATTGGCCCTGTGGCGCAACGGATAACGCGTCTGACTACGGATCAGAAGATTCCAGGTTCGAATCCTGGCAGGGTCGGCATTCTGTTAGTTGCCGACGCGTAGCTGGGCAGTGGATTTCGTATGTCGCCGCATCGTGGAGTGCTTTGTTGCTCCTGTGCATCTCGCAGCTGCATGTCGAGTCGATCGTGGTAAATATCGCTGCCTGCAAGCGTCAGCGTAGCGTCAGTCGAGCAAAGTCGAGACAAGTCAAGCTGAGAGCTGTAGGAGATGATACGCAATTAAATACAGGCGTGTGAAAGCGACGCAGACAACACTTCCCAAGTGTCCCACGTCACGTGGCGAAGAGCGGGCGCAAGCCTAGCCAGCAGAGTGGCGCAGTGGAAGCGTGCTGGGCCCATAACCCAGAGGTCCGTGGATCGAAACCACGCTCTGCTAAAATTATTTATTTTGCGGACTGCGTCGAGCTCGATTATTACGCCCACAGCGTGGGCTGGGGTGCTTTGACTCAGCGTTAACAGCAAACCCCGTAATTCTGAAGTGTGAAGAATGCGAGAACCACTTCCTAAGATGTAGCATTTTTTAAGATTTCGCACCAACTACACTCCACGATCGCAAAGTTAATGCTCTTACGACCCCCATACGGGCAACACTCGAACAGGTTTGTGAGATAAAAATCGCACCTCCCCGGCGGGGAATCGAACCCCGGTCTCCCGCGTGACAGGCGGGGATACTAACCACTATACTACCGAGGATGCGCTGTAGGCAGGTGCCCTTGTGCGAGAGATATGGTGCTAGTAGCCGCAAACGTCCTACACTAAGTTCGGCGAGTGATAGAGCAGCAATTAAAAATCGGATGTGCCTCCCCGGCGGGGAATCGAACCCCGGTCTCCCGCGTGACAGGCGGGGATACTAACCACTATACTACCGAGGAACACGCAGCTAGCGTCTCGAATGCACAATTATGTTACTCAAATAGCTGATACATCTCAAACCTAGCCTCCTGTTGCTGTCAGAGACAGCTGCTATGAAATAAAAGTATGCCCCAGGTGAGGCTCGAACTCACAACCCCGGCATTGCTCACGGCTACTGCCTTATAAGTACCGTGCGCTAACCAATTGCGCCACTGGGGCTACAACACAGCGCTCTCAGTTAGCGGTATTCACTTTGCTGCAAACCAGTGGTGGCCACAGAAACATACGATCGCCACCTGATGCCATACTGCGACTTTGGCACCTGACTACCAATGCTTCGTGCTATTCTTGTTTCATATGCTACGCTTACATGCACATCAACCGGCTCTCGTCGTCGAGAAAACGCGGGAAAACGCGCGCCTTGCCTTCTGCTACCTGTCGAACAGCGAGAGCAGATGCGTGGCAAGCTCTAAGCTCTGCAGGCGCACTGCGGCCACGCAGCTGCACGAAAGGTACCTTCCTTGGGAGCTTGCTCAGCCATGGAGAACACGTTTCTTAGCGAATTGCACTTGTCTCGTAGAAAGAAGTGCTGCCATTGGCCCTGTGGCGCAACGGATAACGCGTCTGACTACGGATCAGAAGATTCCAGGTTCGAATCCTGGCAGGGTCGGCATTCTGTTAGTTGCCGACGCGTAGCTGGGCAGTGGATTTCGTATGTCGCCGCATCGTGGAGTGCTTTGTTGCTCCTGTGCATCTCGCAGCTGCATGTCGAGTCGATCGTGGTAAATATCGCTGCCTGCAAGCGTCAGCGTAGCGTCAGTCGAGCAAAGTCGAGACAAGTCAAGCTGAGAGCTGTAGGAGATGATACGCAATTAAATACAGGCGTGTGAAAGCGACGCAGACAACACTTCCCAAGTGTCCCACGTCACGTGGCGAAGAGCGGGCGCAAGCCTAGCCAGCAGAGTGGCGCAGTGGAAGCGTGCTGGGCCCATAACCCAGAGGTCCGTGGATCGAAACCACGCTCTGCTAAAATTATTTATTTTGCGGACTGCGTCGAGCTCGATTATTACGCCCACAGCGTGGGCTGGGGTGCTTTGACTCAGCGTTAACAGCAAACCCCGTAATTCTGAAGTGTGAAGAATGCGAGAACCACTTCCTAAGATGTAGCATTTTTTAAGATTTCGCACCAACTACACTCCACGATCGCAAAGTTAATGCTCTTACGACCCCCATACGGGCAACACTCGAACAGGTTTGTGAGATAAAAATCGCACCTCCCCGGCGGGGAATCGAACCCCGGTCTCCCGCGTGACAGGCGGGGATACTAACCACTATACTACCGAGGATGCGCTGTAGGCAGGTGCCCTTGTGCGAGAGATATGGTGCTAGTAGCCGCAAACGTCCTACACTAAGTTCGGCGAGTGATAGAGCAGCAATTAAAAATCGGATGTGCCTCCCCGGCGGGGAATCGAACCCCGGTCTCCCGCGTGACAGGCGGGGATACTAACCACTATACTACCGAGGAACACGCAGCTAGCGTCTCGAATGCACAATTATGTTACTCAAATAGCTGATACATCTCAAACCTAGCCTCCTGTTGCTGTCAGAGACAGCTGCTATGAAATAAAAGTATGCCCCAGGTGAGGCTCGAACTCACAACCCCGGCATTGCTCACGGCTACTGCCTTATAAGTACCGTGCGCTAACCAATTGCGCCACTGGGGCTACAACACAGCGCTCTCAGTTAGCGGTATTCACTTTGCTGCAAACCAGTGGTGGCCACAGAAACATACGATCGCCACCTGATGCCATACTGCGACTTTGGCACCTGACTACCAATGCTTCGTGCTATTCTTGTTTCATATGCTACGCTTACATGCACATCAACCAGCTCTCGTCGTCGAGAAAACGCGGGAAAACGCGCGCCTTGCCTTCTGCTACCTGTCGAACAGCGAGAGCAGATGCGTGGCAAGCTCTAAGCTCTGCAGGCGCACTGCGGCCACGCAGCTGCACGAAAGGTACCTCCTTGGGAGCTTGCTCAGCCATGGAGAACACGTTTCTTAGCGAATTGCACTTGTCTCGTAGAAAGAAGTGCTGCCATTGGCCCTGTGGCGCAACGGATAACGCGTCTGACTACGGATCAGAAGATTCCAGGTTCGAATCCTGGCAGGGTCGGCATTCTGTTAGTTGCCGACGCGTAGCTGGGCAGTGGATATCGTATGTCGCCGCATCGTGGAGTGCTTTGTTGCTCCTGTGCATCTCGCAGCTGCATGTCGAGTCGATCGTGGTAAATATCGCTGCCTGCAAGCGTCAGCGTAGCGTCAGTCGAGCAAAGTCGAGACAAGTCAAGCTGAGAGCTGTAGGAGATGATACGCAATTAAATACAGGCGTGTGAAAGCGACGCAGACAACACTTCCCAAGTGTCCCACGTCACGTGGCGAAGAGCGGGCGCAAGCCTAGCCAGCAGAGTGGCGCAGTGGAAGCGTGCTGGGCCCATAACCCAGAGGTCCGTGGATCGAAACCACGCTCTGCTAAAATTATTTATTTTGCGGACTGCGTCGAGCTCGATTATTACGCCCACAGCGTGGGCTGGGGTGCTTTGACTCAGCGTTAACAGCAAACCCCGTAATTCTGAAGTGTGAAGAATGCGAGAACCACTTCCTAAGATGTAGCATTTTTTAAGATTTCGCACCAACTACACTCCACGATCGCAAAGTTAATGCTCTTACGACCCCCATACGGGCAACACTCGAACAGGTTTGTGAGATAAAAATCGCACCTCCCCGGCGGGGAATCGAACCCCGGTCTCCCGCGTGAAAGGCGGGGATACTAACCACTATACTACCGAGGATGCGCTGTAGGCAGGTGCCCTTGTGCGAGAGATATGGTGCTAGTAGCCGCAAACGTCCTACACTAAGTTCGGCGAGTGATAGAGCAGCAATTAAAAATCGGATGTGCCTCCCCGGCGGGGAATCGAACCCCGGTCTCCCGCGTGACAGGCGGGGATACTAACCACTATACTACCGAGGAAGACGCAGCTAGCGTCTCGAATGCACAATTATGTTACTCAAATAGCTGATACATCTCAAACCTAGCCTCCTGTTGCTGTCAGAGACAGCTGCTATGAAATAAAAGTATGCCCCAGGTGAGGCTCGAACTCACAACCCCGGCATTGCTCACGGCTACTGCCTTATAAGTACCGTGCGCTAACCAATTGCGCCACTGGGGCTACAACACAGCGCTCTCAGTTAGCGGTATTCACTTTGCTGCAAACCAGTGGTGGCCACAGAAACATACGATCGCCACCTGATGCCATACTGCGACTTTGGCACCTGACTACCAATGCTTCGTGCTATTCTTGTTTCATATGCTACGCTTACATGCACATCAACCGGCTCTCGTCGTCGAGAAAACGCGGGAAAACGCGCGCCTTGCCTTCTGCTACCTGTCGAACAGCGAGAGCAGATGCGTGGCAAGCTCTAAGCTCTGCAGGCGCACTGCGGCCACGCAGCTGCACGAAAGGTACCTTCCTTGGGAGCTTGCTCAGCCATGGAGAACACGTTTCTTAGCGAATTGCACTTGTCTCGTAGAAAGAAGTGCTGCCATTGGCCCTGTGGCGCAACGGATAACGCGTCTGACTACGGATCAGAAGATTCCAGGTTCGAATCCTGGCAGGGTCGGCATTCTGTTAGTTGCCGACGCGTAGCTGGGCAGTGGATTTCGTATGTCGCCGCATCGTGGAGTGCTTTGTTGCTCCTGTGCATCTCGCAGCTGCATGTCGAGTCGATCGTGGTAAATATCGCTGCCTGCAAGCGTCAGCGTAGCGTCAGTCGAGCAAAGTCGAGACAAGTCAAGCTGAGAGCTGTAGGAGATGATACGCAATTAAATACAGGCGTGTGAAAGCGACGCAGACAACACTTCCCAAGTGTCCCACGTCACGTGGCGAAGAGCGGGCGCAAGCCTAGCCAGCAGAGTGGCGCAGTGGAAGCGTGCTGGGCCCATAACCCAGAGGTCCGTGGATCGAAACCACGCTCTGCTAAAATTATTTATTTTGCGGACTGCGTCGAGCTCGATTATTACGCCCACAGCGTGGGCTGGGGTGCTTTGACTCAGCGTTAACAGCAAACCCCGTAATTCTGAAGTGTGAAGAATGCGAGAACCACTTCCTAAGATGTAGCATTTTTTAAGATTTCGCACCAACTACACTCCACGATCGCAAAGTTAATGCTCTTACGACCCCCATACGGGCAACACTCGAACAGGTTTGTGAGATAAAAATCGCACCTCCCCGGCGGGGAATCGAACCCCGGTCTGCCGCGTGACAGGCGGGGATACTAACCACTATACTACCGAGGATGCGCTGTAGACAGGTGCCCTTGTGCGAGAGATATGGTGCTAGTAGCCGCAAACGTCCTACACTAAGTTCGGCGAGTGATAGAGCAGCAATTAAAAATCGGATGTGCCTCCCCGGCGGGGAATCGAACCCCGGTCTCCCGCGTGACAGGCGGGGATACTAACCACTATACTACCGAGGAAGACGCAGCTAGCGTCTCGAATGCACAATTATGTTACTCAAATAGCTGATACATCTCAAACCTAGCCTCCTGTTGCTGTCAGAGACAGCTGCTATGAAATAAAAGTATGCCCCAGGTGAGGCTCGAACTCACAACCCCGGCATTGCTCACGGCTACTGCCTTATAAGTACCGTGCGCTAACCAATTGCGCCACTGGGGCTACAACACAGCGCTCTCAGTTAGCGGTATTCACTTTGCTGCAAACCAGTGGTGGCCACAGAAACATACGATCGCCACCTGATGCCATACTGCGACTTTGGCACCTGACTACCAATGCTTCGTGCTATTCTTGTTTCATATGCTACGCTTACATGCACATCAACCGGCTCTCGTCGTCGAGAAAACGCGGGAAAACGCGCGCCTTGCCTTCTGCTACCTGTCGAACAGCGAGAGCAGATGCGTGGCAAGCTCTAAGCTCTGCAGGCGCACTGCGGCCACGCAGCTGCACGAAAGGTACCTTCCTTGGGAGCTTGCTCAGCCATGGAGAACACGTTTCTTAGCGAATTGCACTTGTCTCGTAGAAAGAAGTGCTGCCATTGGCCCTGTGGCGCAACGGATAACGCGTCTGACTACGGATCAGAAGATTCCAGGTTCGAATCCTGGCAGGGTCGGCATTCTGTTAGTTGCCGACGCGTAGCTGGGCAGTGGATTTCGTATGTCGCCGCATCGTGGAGTGCTTTGTTGCTCCTGTGCATCTCGCAGCTGCATGTCGAGTCGATCGTGGTAAATATCGCTGCCTGCAAGCGTCAGCGTAGCGTCAGTCGAGCAAAGTCGAGACAAGTCAAGCTGAGAGCTGTAGGAGATGATACGCAATTAAATACAGGCGTGTGAAAGCGACGCAGACAACACTTCCCAAGTGTCCCACGTCACGTGGCGAAGAGCGGGCGCAAGCCTAGCCAGCAGAGTGGCGCAGTGGAAGCGTGCTGGGCCCATAACCCAGAGGTCCGTGGATCGAAACCACGCTCTGCTAAAATTATTTATTTTGCGGACTGCGTCGAGCTCGATTATTACGCCCACAGCGTGGGCTGGGGTGCTTTGACTCAGCGTTAACAGCAAACCCCGTAATTCTGAAGTGTGAAGAATGCGAGAACCACTTCCTAAGATGTAGCATTTTTTAAGATTTCGCACCAACTACACTCCACGATCGCAAAGTTAATGCTCTTACGACCCCCATACGGGCAACACTCGAACAGGTTTGTGAGATAAAAATCGCACCTCCCCGGCGGGGAATCGAACCCCGGTCTCCCGCGTGACAGGCGGGGATACTAACCACTATACTACCGAGGATGCGCTGTAGGCAGGTGCCCTTGTGCGAGAGATATGGTGCTAGTAGCCGCAAACGTCCTACACTAAGTTCGGCGAGTGATAGAGCAGCAATTAAAAATCGGATGTGCCTCCCCGGCGGGGAATCGAACCCCGGTCTCCCGCGTGACAGGCGGGGATACTAACCACTATACTACCGAGGAAGACGCAGCTAGCGTCTCGAATGCACAATTATGTTACTCAAATAGCTGATACATCTCAAACCTAGCCTCCTGTTGCTGTCAGAGACAGCTGCTATGAAATAAAAGTATGCCCCAGGTGAGGCTCGAACTCACAACCCCGGCATTGCTCACGGCTACTGCCTTATAAGTACCGTGCGCTAACCAATTGCGCCACTGGGGCTACAACACAGCGCTCTCAGTTAGCGGTATTCACTTTGCTGCAAACCAGTGGTGGCCACAGAAACATACGATCGCCACCTGATGCCATACTGCGACTTTGGCACCTGACTACCAATGCTTCGTGCTATTCTTGTTTCATATGCTACGCTTACATGCACATCAACCGGCTCTCGTCGTCGAGAAAACGCGGGAAAACGCGCGCCTTGCCTTCTGCTACCTGTCGAACAGCGAGAGCAGATGCGTGGCAAGCTCTAAGCTCTGCAGGCGCACTGCGGCCACGCAGCTGCACGAAAGGTACCTTCCTTGGGAGCTTGCTCAGCCATGGAGAACACGTTTCTTAGCGAATTGCACTTGTCTCGTAGAAAGAAGTGCTGCCATTGGCCCTGTGGCGCAACGGATAACGCGTCTGACTACGGATCAGAAGATTCCAGGTTCGAATCCTGGCAGGGTCGGCATTCTGTTAGTTGCCGACGCGTAGCTGGGCAGTGGATTTCGTATGTCGCCGCATCGTGGAGTGCTTTGTTGCTCCTGTGCATCTCGCAGCTGCATGTCGAGTCGATCGTGGTAAATATCGCTGCCTGCAAGCGTCAGCGTAGCGTCAGTCGAGCAAAGTCGAGACAAGTCAAGCTGAGAGCTGTAGGAGATGATACGCAATTAAATACAGGCGTGTGAAAGCGACGCAGACAACACTTCCCAAGTGTCCCACGTCACGTGGCGAAGAGCGGGCGCAAGCCTAGCCAGCAGAGTGGCGCAGTGGAAGCGTGCTGGGCCCATAACCCAGAGGTACGTGGATCGAAACCACGCTCTGCTAAAATTATTTATTTTGCGGACTGCGTCGAGCTCGATTATTACGCCCACAGCGTGGGCTGGGGTGCTTTGACTCAGCGTTAACAGCAAACCCCGTAATTCTGAAGTGTGAAGAATGCGAGAACCACTTCCTAAGATGTAGCATTTTTTAAGATTTCGCACCAACTACACTCCACGATCGCAAAGTTAATGCTCTTACGACCCCCATACGGGCAACACTCGAACAGGTTTGTGAGATAAAAATCGCACCTCCCCGGCGGGGAATCGAACCCCGGTCTCCCGCGTGACAGGCGGGGATACTAACCACTATACTACCGAGGATGCGCTGTAGGCAGGTGCCCTTGTGCGAGAGATATGGTGCTAGTAGCCGCAAACGTCCTACACTAAGTTCGGCGAGTGATAGAGCAGCAATTAAAAATCGGATGTGCCTCCCCGGCGGGGAATCGAACCCCGGTCTCCCGCGTGACAGGCGGGGATACTAACCACTATACTACCGAGGAACACGCAGCTAGCGTCTCGAATGCACAATTATGTTACTCAAATAGCTGATACATCTCAAACCTAGCCTCCTGTTGCTGTCAGAGACAGCTGCTATGAAATAAAAGTATGCCCCAGGTGAGGCTCGAACTCACAACCCCGGCATTGCTCACGGCTACTGCCTTATAAGTACCGTGCGCTAACCAATTGCGCCACTGGGGCTACAACACAGCGCTCTCAGTTAGCGGTATTCACTTTGCTGCAAACCAGTGGTGGCCACAGAAACATACGATCGCCACCTGATGCCATACTGCGACTTTGGCACCTGACTACCAATGCTTCGTGCTATTCTTGTTTCATATGCTACGCTTACATGCACATCAACCGGCTCTCGTCGTCGAGAAAACGCGGGAAAACGCGCGCCTTGCCTTCTGCTACCTGTCGAACAGCGAGAGCAGATGCGTGGCAAGCTCTAAGCTCTGCAGGCGCACTGCGGCCACGCAGCTGCACGAAAGGTACCTTCCTTGGGAGCTTGCTCAGCCATGGAGAACACGTTTCTTAGCGAATTGCACTTGTCTCGTAGAAAGAAGTGCTGCCATTGGCCCTGTGGCGCAACGGATAACGCGTCTGACTACGGATCAGAAGATTCCAGGTTCGAATCCTGGCAGGGTCGGCATTCTGTTAGTTGCCGACGCGTAGCTGGGCAGTGGATTTCGTATGTCGCCGCATCGTGGAGTGCTTTGTTGCTCCTGTGCATCTCGCAGCTGCATGTCGAGTCGATCGTGGTAAATATCGCTGCCTGCAAGCGTCAGCGTAGCGTCAGTCGAGCAAAGTCGAGACAAGTCAAGCTGAGAGCTGTAGGAGATGATACGCAATTAAATACAGGCGTGTGAAAGCGACGCAGACAACACTTCCCAAGTGTCCCACGTCACGTGGCGAAGAGCGGACGCAAGCCTAGCCAGCAGAGTGGCGCAGTGGAAGCGTGCTGGGCCCATAACCCAGAGGTCCGTGGATCGAAACCACGCTCTGCTAAAATTATTTATTTTGCGGACTGCGTCGAGCTCGATTATTACGCCCACAGCGTGGGCTGGGGTGCTTTGACTCAGCGTTAACAGCAAACCCCGTAATTCTGAAGTGTGAAGAATGCGAGAACCACTTCCTAAGATGTAGCATTTTTTAAGATTTCGCACCAACTACACTCCACGATCGCAAAGTTAATGCTCTTACGACCCCCATACGGGCAACACTCGAACAGGTTTGTGAGATAAAAATCGCACCTCCCCGGCGGGGAATCGAACCCCGGTCTCCCGCGTGACAGGCGGGGATACTAACCACTATACTACCGAGGATGCGCTGTAGACAGGTGCCCTTGTGCGAGAGATATGGTGCTAGTAGCCGCAAACGTCCTACACTAAGTTCGGCGAGTGATAGAGCAGCAATTAAAAATCGGATGTGCCTCCCCGGCGGGGAATCGAACCCCGGTCTCCCGCGTGACAGGCGGGAATACTAACCACTATACTACCGAGGAACACGCAGCTAGCGTCTCGAATGCACAATTATGTTACTCAAATAGCTGATACATCTCAAACCTAGCCTCCTGTTGCTGTCAGAGACAGCTGCTATGAAATAAAAGTATGCCCCAGGTGAGGCTCGAACTCACAACCCCGGCATTGCTCACGGCTACTGCCTTATAAGTACCGTGCGCTAACCAATTGCGCCACTGGGGCTACAACACAGCGCTCTCAGTTAGCGGTATTCACTTTGCTGCAAACCAGTGGTGGCCACAGAAACATACGATCGCCACCTGATGCCATACTGCGACTTTGGCACCTGACTACCAATGCTTCGTGCTATTCTTGTTTCATATGCTACGCTTACATGCACATCAACCAGCTCTCGTCGTCGAGAAAACGCGGGAAAACGCGCGCCTTGCCTTCTGCTACCTGTCGAACAGCGAGAGCAGATGCGTGGCAAGCTCTAAGCTCTGCAGGCGCACTGCGGCCACGCAGCTGCACGAAAGGTACCTCCTTGGGAGCTTGCTCAGCCATGGAGAACACGTTTCTTAGCGAATTGCACTTGTCTCGTAGAAAGAAGTGCTGCCATTGGCCCTGTGGCGCAACGGATAACGCGTCTGACTACGGATCAGAAGATTCCAGGTTCGAATCCTGGCAGGGTCGGCATTCTGTTAGTTGCCGACGCGTAGCTGGGCAGTGGATATCGTATGTCGCCGCATCGTGGAGTGCTTTGTTGCTCCTGTGCATCTCGCAGCTGCATGTCGAGTCGATCGTGGTAAATATCGCTGCCTGCAAGCGTCAGCGTAGCGTCAGTCGAGCAAAGTCGAGACAAGTCAAGCTGAGAGCTGTAGGAGATGATACGCAATTAAATACAGGCGTGTGAAAGCGACGCAGACAACACTTCCCAAGTGTCCCACGTCACGTGGCGAAGAGCGGGCGCAAGCCTAGCCAGCAGAGTGGCGCAGTGGAAGCGTGCTGGGCCCATAACCCAGAGGTACGTGGATCGAAACCACGCTCTGCTAAAATTATTTATTTTGCGGACTGCGTCGAGCTCGATTATTACGCCCACAGCGTGGGCTGGGGTGCTTTGACTCAGCGTTAACAGCAAACCCCGTAATTCTGAAGTGTGAAGAATGCGAGAACCACTTCCTAAGATGTAGCATTTTTTAAGATTTCGCACCAACTACACTCCACGATCGCAAAGTTAATGCTCTTACGACCCCCATACGGGCAACACTCGAACAGGTTTGTGAGATAAAAATCGCACCTCCCCGGCGGGGAATCGAACCCCGGTCTCCCGCGTGACAGGCGGGGATACTAACCACTATACTACCGAGGATGCGCTGTAGGCAGGTGCCCTTGTGCGAGAGATATGGTGCTAGTAGCCGCAAACGTCCTACACTAAGTTCGGCGAGTGATAGAGCAGCAATTAAAAATCGGATGTGCCTCCCCGGCGGGGAATCGAACCCCGGTCTCCCGCGTGACAGGCGGGGATACTAACCACTATACTACCGAGGAACACGCAGCTAGCGTCTCGAATGCACAATTATGTTACTCAAATAGCTGATACATCTCAAACCTAGCCTCCTGTTGCTGTCAGAGACAGCTGCTATGAAATAAAAGTATGCCCCAGGTGAGGCTCGAACTCACAACCCCGGCATTGCTCACGGCTACTGCCTTATAAGTACCGTGCGCTAACCAATTGCGCCACTGGGGCTACAACACAGCGCTCTCAGTTAGCGGTATTCACTTTGCTGCAAACCAGTGGTGGCCACAGAAACATACGATCGCCACCTGATGCCATACTGCGACTTTGGCACCTGACTACCAATGCTTCGTGCTATTCTTGTTTCATATGCTACGCTTACATGCACATCAACCGGCTCTCGTCGTCGAGAAAACGCGGGAAAACGCGCGCCTTGCCTTCTGCTACCTGTCGAACAGCGAGAGCAGATGCGTGGCAAGCTCTAAGCTCTGCAGGCGCACTGCGGCCACGCAGCTGCACGAAAGGTACCTTCCTTGGGAGCTTGCTCAGCCATGGAGAACACGTTTCTTAGCGAATTGCACTTGTCTCGTAGAAAGAAGTGCTGCCATTGGCCCTGTGGCGCAACGGATAACGCGTCTGACTACGGATCAGAAGATTCCAGGTTCGAATCCTGGCAGGGTCGGCATTCTGTTAGTTGCCGACGCGTAGCTGGGCAGTGGATTTCGTATGTCGCCGCATCGTGGAGTGCTTTGTTGCTCCTGTGCATCTCGCAGCTGCATGTCGAGTCGATCGTGGTAAATATCGCTGCCTGCAAGCGTCAGCGTAGCGTCAGTCGAGCAAAGTCGAGACAAGTCAAGCTGAGAGCTGTAGGAGATGATACGCAATTAAATACAGGCGTGTGAAAGCGACGCAGACAACACTTCCCAAGTGTCCCACGTCACGTGGCGAAGAGCGGACGCAAGCCTAGCCAGCAGAGTGGCGCAGTGGAAGCGTGCTGGGCCCATAACCCAGAGGTCCGTGGATCGAAACCACGCTCTGCTAAAATTATTTATTTTGCGGACTGCGTCGAGCTCGATTATTACGCCCACAGCGTGGGCTGGGGTGCTTTGACTCAGCGTTAACAGCAAACCCCGTAATTCTGAAGTGTGAAGAATGCGAGAACCACTTCCTAAGATGTAGCATTTTTTAAGATTTCGCACCAACTACACTCCACGATCGCAAAGTTAATGCTCTTACGACCCCCATACGGGCAACACTCGAACAGGTTTGTGAGATAAAAATCGCACCTCCCCGGCGGGGAATCGAACCCCGGTCTCCCGCGTGACAGGCGGGGATACTAACCACTATACTACCGAGGATGCGCTGTAGACAGGTGCCCTTGTGCGAGAGATATGGTGCTAGTAGCCGCAAACGTCCTACACTAAGTTCGGCGAGTGATAGAGCAGCAATTAAAAATCGGATGTGCCTCCCCGGCGGGGAATCGAACCCCGGTCTCCCGCGTGACAGGCGGGAATACTAACCACTATACTACCGAGGAACACGCAGCTAGCGTCTCGAATGCACAATTATGTTACTCAAATAGCTGATACATCTCAAACCTAGCCTCCTGTTGCTGTCAGAGACAGCTGCTATGAAATAAAAGTATGCCCCAGGTGAGGCTCGAACTCACAACCCCGGCATTGCTCACGGCTACTGCCTTATAAGTACCGTGCGCTAACCAATTGCGCCACTGGGGCTACAACACAGCGCTCTCAGTTAGCGGTATTCACTTTGCTGCAAACCAGTGGTGGCCACAGAAACATACGATCGCCACCTGATGCCATACTGCGACTTTGGCACCTGACTACCAATGCTTCGTGCTATTCTTGTTTCATATGCTACGCTTACATGCACATCAACCAGCTCTCGTCGTCGAGAAAACGCGGGAAAACGCGCGCCTTGCCTTCTGCTACCTGTCGAACAGCGAGAGCAGATGCGTGGCAAGCTCTAAGCTCTGCAGGCGCACTGCGGCCACGCAGCTGCACGAAAGGTACCTCCTTGGGAGCTTGCTCAGCCATGGAGAACACGTTTCTTAGCGAATTGCACTTGTCTCGTAGAAAGAAGTGCTGCCATTGGCCCTGTGGCGCAACGGATAACGCGTCTGACTACGGATCAGAAGATTCCAGGTTCGAATCCTGGCAGGGTCGGCATTCTGTTAGTTGCCGACGCGTAGCTGGGCAGTGGATATCGTATGTCGCCGCATCGTGGAGTGCTTTGTTGCTCCTGTGCATCTCGCAGCTGCATGTCGAGTCGATCGTGGTAAATATCGCTGCCTGCAAGCGTCAGCGTAGCGTCAGTCGAGCAAAGTCGAGACAAGTCAAGCTGAGAGCTGTAGGAGATGATACGCAATTAAATACAGGCGTGTGAAAGCGACGCAGACAACACTTCCCAAGTGTCCCACGTCACGTGGCGAAGAGCGGGCGCAAGCCTAGCCAGCAGAGTGGCGCAGTGGAAGCGTGCTGGGCCCATAACCCAGAGGTCCGTGGATCGAAACCACGCTCTGCTAAAATTATTTATTTTGCGGACTGCGTCGAGCTCGATTATTACGCCCACAGCGTGGGCTGGGGTGCTTTGACTCAGCGTTAACAGCAAACCCCGTAATTCTGAAGTGTGAAGAATGCGAGAACCACTTCCTAAGATGTAGCATTTTTTAAGATTTCGCACCAACTACACTCCACGATCGCAAAGTTAATGCTCTTACGACCCCCATACGGGCAACACTCGAACAGGTTTGTGAGATAAAAATCGCACCTCCCCGGCGGGGAATCGAACGCTGGTCTCCCGCGGGACAGGCGGGGATACTAACCACTATACTACCGAGGATGCGCTGTAGACAGGTGCCCTTGTGCGAGAGATATGGTGCTAGTAGCCGCAAACGTCCTACACTAAGTTCGGCGAGTGATAGAGCAGCAATTAAAAATCGGATGTGCCTCCCCGGCGGGGAATCGAACCCCGGTCTCCCGCGTGACAGGCGGGGATACTAACCACTATACTACCGAGGAAGACGCAGCTAGCGTCTCGAATGCACAATTATGTTACTCAAATAGCTGATACATCTCAAACCTAGCCTCCTGTTGCTGTCAGAGACAGCTGCTATGAAATAAAAGTATGCCCCAGGTGAGGCTCGAACTCACAACCCCGGCATTGCTCACGGCTACTGCCTTATAAGTACCGTGCGCTAACCAATTGCGCCACTGGGGCTACAACACAGCGCTCTCAGTTAGCGGTATTCACTTTGCTGCAAACCAGTGGTGGCCACAGAAACATACGATCGCCACCTGATGCCATACTGCGACTTTGGCACCTGACTACCAATGCTTCGTGCTATTCTTGTTTCATATGCTACGCTTACATGCACATCAACCGGCTCTCGTCGTCGAGAAAACGCGGGAAAACGCGCGCCTTGCCTTCTGCTACCTGTCGAACAGCGAGAGCAGATGCGTGGCAAGCTCTAAGCTCTGCAGGCGCACTGCGGCCACGCAGCTGCACGAAAGGTACCTTCCTTGGGAGCTTGCTCAGCCATGGAGAACACGTTTCTTAGCGAATTGCACTTGTCTCGTAGAAAGAAGTGCTGCCATTGGCCCTGTGGCGCAACGGATAACGCGTCTGACTACGGATCAGAAGATTCCAGGTTCGAATCCTGGCAGGGTCGGCATTCTGTTAGTTGCCGACGCGTAGCTGGGCAGTGGATTTCGTATGTCGCCGCATCGTGGAGTGCTTTGTTGCTCCTGTGCATCTCGCAGCTGCATGTCGAGTCGATCGTGGTAAATATCGCTGCCTGCAAGCGTCAGCGTAGCGTCAGTCGAGCAAAGTCGAGACAAGTCAAGCTGAGAGCTGTAGGAGATGATACGCAATTAAATACAGGCGTGTGAAAGCGACGCAGACAACACTTCCCAAGTGTCCCACGTCACGTGGCGAAGAGCGGGCGCAAGCCTAGCCAGCAGAGTGGCGCAGTGGAAGCGTGCTGGGCCCATAACCCAGAGGTCCGTGGATCGAAACCACGCTCTGCTAAAATTATTTATTTTGCGGACTGCGTCGAGCTCGATTATTACGCCCACAGCGTGGGCTGGGGTGCTTTGACTCAGCGTTAACAGCAAACCCCGTAATTCTGAAGTGTGAAGAATGCGAGAACCACTTCCTAAGATGTAGCATTTTTTAAGATTTCGCACCAACTACACTCCACGATCGCAAAGTTAATGCTCTTACGACCCCCATACGGGCAACACTCGAACAGGTTTGTGAGATAAAAATCGCACCTCCCCGGCGGGGAATCGAACCCCGGTCTGCCGCGTGACAGGCGGGGATACTAACCACTATACTACCGAGGATGCGCTGTAGACAGGTGCCCTTGTGCGAGAGATATGGTGCTAGTAGCCGCAAACGTCCTACACTAAGTTCGGCGAGTGATAGAGCAGCAATTAAAAATCGGATGTGCCTCCCCGGCGGGGAATCGAACCCCGGTCTCCCGCGTGACAGGCGGGGATACTAACCACTATACTACCGAGGAAGACGCAGCTAGCGTCTCGAATGCACAATTATGTTACTCAAATAGCTGATACATCTCAAACCTAGCCTCCTGTTGCTGTCAGAGACAGCTGCTATGAAATAAAAGTATGCCCCAGGTGAGGCTCGAACTCACAACCCCGGCATTGCTCACGGCTACTGCCTTATAAGTACCGTGCGCTAACCAATTGCGCCACTGGGGCTACAACACAGCGCTCTCAGTTAGCGGTATTCACTTTGCTGCAAACCAGTGGTGGCCACAGAAACATACGATCGCCACCTGATGCCATACTGCGACTTTGGCACCTGACTACCAATGCTTCGTGCTATTCTTGTTTCATATGCTACGCTTACATGCACATCAACCGGCTCTCGTCGTCGAGAAAACGCGGGAAAACGCGCGCCTTGCCTTCTGCTACCTGTCGAACAGCGAGAGCAGATGCGTGGCAAGCTCTAAGCTCTGCAGGCGCACTGCGGCCACGCAGCTGCACGAAAGGTACCTTCCTTGGGAGCTTGCTCAGCCATGGAGAACACGTTTCTTAGCGAATTGCACTTGTCTCGTAGAAAGAAGTGCTGCCATTGGCCCTGTGGCGCAACGGATAACGCGTCTGACTACGGATCAGAAGATTCCAGGTTCGAATCCTGGCAGGGTCGGCATTCTGTTAGTTGCCGACGCGTAGCTGGGCAGTGGATTTCGTATGTCGCCGCATCGTGGAGTGCTTTGTTGCTCCTGTGCATCTCGCAGCTGCATGTCGAGTCGATCGTGGTAAATATCGCTGCCTGCAAGCGTCAGCGTAGCGTCAGTCGAGCAAAGTCGAGACAAGTCAAGCTGAGAGCTGTAGGAGATGATACGCAATTAAATACAGGCGTGTGAAAGCGACGCAGACAACACTTCCCAAGTGTCCCACGTCACGTGGCGAAGAGCGGGCGCAAGCCTAGCCAGCAGAGTGGCGCAGTGGAAGCGTGCTGGGCCCATAACCCAGAGGTCCGTGGATCGAAACCACGCTCTGCTAAAATTATTTATTTTGCGGACTGCGTCGAGCTCGATTATTACGCCCACAGCGTGGGCTGGGGTGCTTTGACTCAGCGTTAACAGCAAACCCCGTAATTCTGAAGTGTGAAGAATGCGAGAACCACTTCCTAAGATGTAGCATTTTTTAAGATTTCGCACCAACTACACTCCACGATCGCAAAGTTAATGCTCTTACGACCCCCATACGGGCAACACTCGAACAGGTTTGTGAGATAAAAATCGCACCTCCCCGGCGGGGAATCGAACCCCGGTCTGCCGCGTGACAGGCGGGGATACTAACCACTATACTACCGAGGATGCGCTGTAGACAGGTGCCCTTGTGCGAGAGATATGGTGCTAGTAGCCGCAAACGTCCTACACTAAGTTCGGCGAGTGATAGAGCAGCAATTAAAAATCGGATGTGCCTCCCCGGCGGGGAATCGAACCCCGGTCTCCCGCGTGACAGGCGGGGATACTAACCACTATACTACCGAGGAAGACGCAGCTAGCGTCTCGAATGCACAATTATGTTACTCAAATAGCTGATACATCTCAAACCTAGCCTCCTGTTGCTGTCAGAGACAGCTGCTATGAAATAAAAGTATGCCCCAGGTGAGGCTCGAACTCACAACCCCGGCATTGCTCACGGCTACTGCCTTATAAGTACCGTGCGCTAACCAATTGCGCCACTGGGGCTACAACACAGCGCTCTCAGTTAGCGGTATTCACTTTGCTGCAAACCAGTGGTGGCCACAGAAACATACGATCGCCACCTGATGCCATACTGCGACTTTGGCACCTGACTACCAATGCTTCGTGCTATTCTTGTTTCATATGCTACGCTTACATGCACATCAACCGGCTCTCGTCGTCGAGAAAACGCGGGAAAACGCGCGCCTTGCCTTCTGCTACCTGTCGAACAGCGAGAGCAGATGCGTGGCAAGCTCTAAGCTCTGCAGGCGCACTGCGGCCACGCAGCTGCACGAAAGGTACCTTCCTTGGGAGCTTGCTCAGCCATGGAGAACACGTTTCTTAGCGAATTGCACTTGTCTCGTAGAAAGAAGTGCTGCCATTGGCCCTGTGGCGCAACGGATAACGCGTCTGACTACGGATCAGAAGATTCCAGGTTCGAATCCTGGCAGGGTCGGCATTCTGTTAGTTGCCGACGCGTAGCTGGGCAGTGGATTTCGTATGTCGCCGCATCGTGGAGTGCTTTGTTGCTCCTGTGCATCTCGCAGCTGCATGTCGAGTCGATCGTGGTAAATATCGCTGCCTGCAAGCGTCAGCGTAGCGTCAGTCGAGCAAAGTCGAGACAAGTCAAGCTGAGAGCTGTAGGAGATGATACGCAATTAAATACAGGCGTGTGAAAGCGACGCAGACAACACTTCCCAAGTGTCCCACGTCACGTGGCGAAGAGCGGGCGCAAGCCTAGCCAGCAGAGTGGCGCAGTGGAAGCGTGCTGGGCCCATAACCCAGAGGTCCGTGGATCGAAACCACGCTCTGCTAAAATTATTTATTTTGCGGACTGCGTCGAGCTCGATTATTACGCCCACAGCGTGGGCTGGGGTGCTTTGACTCAGCGTTAACAGCAAACCCCGTAATTCTGAAGTGTGAAGAATGCGAGAACCACTTCCTAAGATGTAGCATTTTTTAAGATTTCGCACCAACTACACTCCACGATCGCAAAGTTAATGCTCTTACGACCCCCATACGGGCAACACTCGAACAGGTTTGTGAGATAAAAATCGCACCTCCCCGGCGGGGAATCGAACCCCGGTCTCCCGCGTGACAGGCGGGGATACTAACCACTATACTACCGAGGATGCGCTGTAGGCAGGTGCCCTTGTGCGAGAGATATGGTGCTAGTAGCCGCAAACGTCCTACACTAAGTTCGGCGAGTGATAGAGCAGCAATTAAAAATCGGATGTGCCTCCCCGGCGGGGAATCGAACCCCGGTCTCCCGCGTGACAGGCGGGGATACTAACCACTATACTACCGAGGAACACGCAGCTAGCGTCTCGAATGCACAATTATGTTACTCAAATAGCTGATACATCTCAAACCTAGCCTCCTGTTGCTGTCAGAGACAGCTGCTATGAAATAAAAGTATGCCCCAGGTGAGGCTCGAACTCACAACCCCGGCATTGCTCACGGCTACTGCCTTATAAGTACCGTGCGCTAACCAATTGCGCCACTGGGGCTACAACACAGCGCTCTCAGTTAGCGGTATTCACTTTGCTGCAAACCAGTGGTGGCCACAGAAACATACGATCGCCACCTGATGCCATACTGCGACTTTGGCACCTGACTACCAATGCTTCGTGCTATTCTTGTTTCATATGCTACGCTTACATGCACATCAACCGGCTCTCGTCGTCGAGAAAACGCGGGAAAACGCGCGCCTTGCCTTCTGCTACCTGTCGAACAGCGAGAGCAGATGCGTGGCAAGCTCTAAGCTCTGCAGGCGCACTGCGGCCACGCAGCTGCACGAAAGGTACCTTCCTTGGGAGCTTGCTCAGCCATGGAGAACACGTTTCTTAGCGAATTGCACTTGTCTCGTAGAAAGAAGTGCTGCCATTGGCCCTGTGGCGCAACGGATAACGCGTCTGACTACGGATCAGAAGATTCCAGGTTCGAATCCTGGCAGGGTCGGCATTCTGTTAGTTGCCGACGCGTAGCTGGGCAGTGGATTTCGTATGTCGCCGCATCGTGGAGTGCTTTGTTGCTCCTGTGCATCTCGCAGCTGCATGTCGAGTCGATCGTGGTAAATATCGCTGCCTGCAAGCGTCAGCGTAGCGTCAGTCGAGCAAAGTCGAGACAAGTCAAGCTGAGAGCTGTAGGAGATGATACGCAATTAAATACAGGCGTGTGAAAGCGACGCAGACAACACTTCCCAAGTGTCCCACGTCACGTGGCGAAGAGCGGGCGCAAGCCTAGCCAGCAGAGTGGCGCAGTGGAAGCGTGCTGGGCCCATAACCCAGAGGTCCGTGGATCGAAACCACGCTCTGCTAAAATTATTTATTTTGCGGACTGCGTCGAGCTCGATTATTACGCCCACAGCGTGGGCTGGGGTGCTTTGACTCAGCGTTAACAGCAAACCCCGTAATTCTGAAGTGTGAAGAATGCGAGAACCACTTCCTAAGATGTAGCATTTTTTAAGATTTCGCACCAACTACACTCCACGATCGCAAAGTTAATGCTCTTACGACCCCCATACGGGCAACACTCGAACAGGTTTGTGAGATAAAAATCGCACCTCCCCGGCGGGGAATCGAACCCCAGTCTCCCGCGTGACAGGCGGGGATACTAACCACTATACTACCGAGGATGCGCTGTAGGCAGGTGCCCTTGTGCGAGAGATATGGTGCTAGTAGCCGCAAACGTCCTACACTAAGTTCGGCGAGTGATAGAGCAGCAATTAAAAATCGGATGTGCCTCCCCGGCGGGGAATCGAACCCCGGTCTCCCGCGTGACAGGCGGGGATACTAACCACTATACTACCGAGGAAGACGCAGCTAGCGTCTCGAATGCACAATTATGTTACTCAAATAGCTGATACATCTCAAACCTAGCCTCCTGTTGCTGTCAGAGACAGCTGCTATGAAATAAAAGTATGCCCCAGGTGAGGCTCGAACTCACAACCCCGGCATTGCTCACGGCTACTGCCTTATAAGTACCGTGCGCTAACCAATTGCGCCACTGGGGCTACAACACAGCGCTCTCAGTTAGCGGTATTCACTTTGCTGCAAACCAGTGGTGGCCACAGAAACATACGATCGCCACCTGATGCCATACTGCGACTTTGGCACCTGACTACCAATGCTTCGTGCTATTCTTGTTTCATATGCTACGCTTACATGCACATCAACCGGCTCTCGTCGTCGAGAAAACGCGGGAAAACGCGCGCCTTGCCTTCTGCTACCTGTCGAACAGCGAGAGCAGATGCGTGGCAAGCTCTAAGCTCTGCAGGCGCACTGCGGCCACGCAGCTGCACGAAAGGTACCTTCCTTGGGAGCTTGCTCAGCCATGGAGAACACGTTTCTTAGCGAATTGCACTTGTCTCGTAGAAAGAAGTGCTGCCATTGGCCCTGTGGCGCAACGGATAACGCGTCTGACTACGGATCAGAAGATTCCAGGTTCGAATCCTGGCAGGGTCGGCATTCTGTTAGTTGCCGACGCGTAGCTGGGCAGTGGATTTCGTATGTCGCCGCATCGTGGAGTGCTTTGTTGCTCCTGTGCATCTCGCAGCTGCATGTCGAGTCGATCGTGGTAAATATCGCTGCCTGCAAGCGTCAGCGTAGCGTCAGTCGAGCAAAGTCGAGACAAGTCAAGCTGAGAGCTGTAGGAGATGATACGCAATTAAATACAGGCGTGTGAAAGCGACGCAGACAACACTTCCCAAGTGTCCCACGTCACGTGGCGAAGAGCGGGCGCAAGCCTAGCCAGCAGAGTGGCGCAGTGGAAGCGTGCTGGGCCCATAACCCAGAGGTCCGTGGATCGAAACCACGCTCTGCTAAAATTATTTATTTTGCGGACTGCGTCGAGCTCGATTATTACGCCCACAGCGTGGGCTGGGGTGCTTTGACTCAGCGTTAACAGCAAACCCCGTAATTCTGAAGTGTGAAGAATGCGAGAACCACTTCCTAAGATGTAGCATTTTTTAAGATTTCGCACCAACTACACTCCACGATCGCAAAGTTAATGCTCTTACGACCCCCATACGGGCAACACTCGAACAGGTTTGTGAGATAAAAATCGCACCTCCCCGGCGGGGAATCGAACCCCGGTCTGCCGCGTGACAGGCGGGGATACTAACCACTATACTACCGAGGATGCGCTGTAGACAGGTGCCCTTGTGCGAGAGATATGGTGCTAGTAGCCGCAAACGTCCTACACTAAGTTCGGCGAGTGATAGAGCAGCAATTAAAAATCGGATGTGCCTCCCCGGCGGGGAATCGAACCCCGGTCTCCCGCGTGACAGGCGGGGATACTAACCACTATACTACCGAGGAAGACGCAGCTAGCGTCTCGAATGCACAATTATGTTACTCAAATAGCTGATACATCTCAAACCTAGCCTCCTGTTGCTGTCAGAGACAGCTGCTATGAAATAAAAGTATGCCCCAGGTGAGGCTCGAACTCACAACCCCGGCATTGCTCACGGCTACTGCCTTATAAGTACCGTGCGCTAACCAATTGCGCCACTGGGGCTACAACACAGCGCTCTCAGTTAGCGGTATTCACTTTGCTGCAAACCAGTGGTGGCCACAGAAACATACGATCGCCACCTGATGCCATACTGCGACTTTGGCACCTGACTACCAATGCTTCGTGCTATTCTTGTTTCATATGCTACGCTTACATGCACATCAACCGGCTCTCGTCGTCGAGAAAACGCGGGAAAACGCGCGCCTTGCCTTCTGCTACCTGTCGAACAGCGAGAGCAGATGCGTGGCAAGCTCTAAGCTCTGCAGGCGCACTGCGGCCACGCAGCTGCACGAAAGGTACCTTCCTTGGGAGCTTGCTCAGCCATGGAGAACACGTTTCTTAGCGAATTGCACTTGTCTCGTAGAAAGAAGTGCTGCCATTGGCCCTGTGGCGCAACGGATAACGCGTCTGACTACGGATCAGAAGATTCCAGGTTCGAATCCTGGCAGGGTCGGCATTCTGTTAGTTGCCGACGCGTAGCTGGGCAGTGGATTTCGTATGTCGCCGCATCGTGGAGTGCTTTGTTGCTCCTGTGCATCTCGCAGCTGCATGTCGAGTCGATCGTGGTAAATATCGCTGCCTGCAAGCGTCAGCGTAGCGTCAGTCGAGCAAAGTCGAGACAAGTCAAGCTGAGAGCTGTAGGAGATGATACGCAATTAAATACAGGCGTGTGAAAGCGACGCAGACAACACTTCCCAAGTGTCCCACGTCACGTGGCGAAGAGCGGGCGCAAGCCTAGCCAGCAGAGTGGCGCAGTGGAAGCGTGCTGGGCCCATAACCCAGAGGTCCGTGGATCGAAACCACGCTCTGCTAAAATTATTTATTTTGCGGACTGCGTCGAGCTCGATTATTACGCCCACAGCGTGGGCTGGGGTGCTTTGACTCAGCGTTAACAGCAAACCCCGTAATTCTGAAGTGTGAAGAATGCGAGAACCACTTCCTAAGATGTAGCATTTTTTAAGATTTCGCACCAACTACACTCCACGATCGCAAAGTTAATGCTCTTACGACCCCCATACGGGCAACACTCGAACAGGTTTGTGAGATAAAAATCGCACCTCCCCGGCGGGGAATCGAACCCCGGTCTCCCGCGTGACAGGCGGGGATACTAACCACTATACTACCGAGGATGCGCTGTAGGCAGGTGCCCTTGTGCGAGAGATATGGTGCTAGTAGCCGCAAACGTCCTACACTAAGTTCGGCGAGTGATAGAGCAGCAATTAAAAATCGGATGTGCCTCCCCGGCGGGGAATCGAACCCCGGTCTCCCGCGTGACAGGCGGGGATACTAACCACTATACTACCGAGGAAGACGCAGCTAGCGTCTCGAATGCACAATTATGTTACTCAAATAGCTGATACATCTCAAACCTAGCCTCCTGTTGCTGTCAGAGACAGCTGCTATGAAATAAAAGTATGCCCCAGGTGAGGCTCGAACTCACAACCCCGGCATTGCTCACGGCTACTGCCTTATAAGTACCGTGCGCTAACCAATTGCGCCACTGGGGCTACAACACAGCGCTCTCAGTTAGCGGTATTCACTTTGCTGCAAACCAGTGGTGGCCACAGAAACATACGATCGCCACCTGATGCCATACTGCGACTTTGGCACCTGACTACCAATGCTTCGTGCTATTCTTGTTTCATATGCTACGCTTACATGCACATCAACCGGCTCTCGTCGTCGAGAAAACGCGGGAAAACGCGCGCCTTGCCTTCTGCTACCTGTCGAACAGCGAGAGCAGATGCGTGGCAAGCTCTAAGCTCTGCAGGCGCACTGCGGCCACGCAGCTGCACGAAAGGTACCTTCCTTGGGAGCTTGCTCAGCCATGGAGAACACGTTTCTTAGCGAATTGCACTTGTCTCGTAGAAAGAAGTGCTGCCATTGGCCCTGTGGCGCAACGGATAACGCGTCTGACTACGGATCAGAAGATTCCAGGTTCGAATCCTGGCAGGGTCGGCATTCTGTTAGTTGCCGACGCGTAGCTGGGCAGTGGATTTCGTATGTCGCCGCATCGTGGAGTGCTTTGTTGCTCCTGTGCATCTCGCAGCTGCATGTCGAGTCGATCGTGGTAAATATCGCTGCCTGCAAGCGTCAGCGTAGCGTCAGTCGAGCAAAGTCGAGACAAGTCAAGCTGAGAGCTGTAGGAGATGATACGCAATTAAATACAGGCGTGTGAAAGCGACGCAGACAACACTTCCCAAGTGTCCCACGTCACGTGGCGAAGAGCGGGCGCAAGCCTAGCCAGCAGAGTGGCGCAGTGGAAGCGTGCTGGGCCCATAACCCAGAGGTCCGTGGATCGAAACCACGCTCTGCTAAAATTATTTATTTTGCGGACTGCGTCGAGCTCGATTATTACGCCCACAGCGTGGGCTGGGGTGCTTTGACTCAGCGTTAACAGCAAACCCCGTAATTCTGAAGTGTGAAGAATGCGAGAACCACTTCCTAAGATGTAGCATTTTTTAAGATTTCGCACCAACTACACTCCACGATCGCAAAGTTAATGCTCTTACGACCCCCATACGGGCAACACTCGAACAGGTTTGTGAGATAAAAATCGCACCTCCCCGGCGGGGAATCGAACCCCGGTCTGCCGCGTGACAGGCGGGGATACTAACCACTATACTACCGAGGATGCGCTGTAGACAGGTGCCCTTGTGCGAGAGATATGGTGCTAGTAGCCGCAAACGTCCTACACTAAGTTCGGCGAGTGATAGAGCAGCAATTAAAAATCGGATGTGCCTCCCCGGCGGGGAATCGAACCCCGGTCTCCCGCGTGACAGGCGGGGATACTAACCACTATACTACCGAGGAACACGCAGCTAGCGTCTCGAATGCACAATTATGTTACTCAAATAGCTGATACATCTCAAACCTAGCCTCCTGTTGCTGTCAGAGACAGCTGCTATGAAATAAAAGTATGCCCCAGGTGAGGCTCGAACTCACAACCCCGGCATTGCTCACGGCTACTGCCTTATAAGTACCGTGCGCTAACCAATTGCGCCACTGGGGCTACAACACAGCGCTCTCAGTTAGCGGTATTCACTTTGCTGCAAACCAGTGGTGGCCACAGAAACATACGATCGCCACCTGATGCCATACTGCGACTTTGGCACCTGACTACCAATGCTTCGTGCTATTCTTGTTTCATATGCTACGCTTACATGCACATCAACCGGCTCTCGTCGTCGAGAAAACGCGGGAAAACGCGCGCCTTGCCTTCTGCTACCTGTCGAACAGCGAGAGCAGATGCGTGGCAAGCTCTAAGCTCTGCAGGCGCACTGCGGCCACGCAGCTGCACGAAAGGTACCTTCCTTGGGAGCTTGCTCAGCCATGGAGAACACGTTTCTTAGCGAATTGCACTTGTCTCGTAGAAAGAAGTGCTGCCATTGGCCCTGTGGCGCAACGGATAACGCGTCTGACTACGGATCAGAAGATTCCAGGTTCGAATCCTGGCAGGGTCGGCATTCTGTTAGTTGCCGACGCGTAGCTGGGCAGTGGATTTCGTATGTCGCCGCATCGTGGAGTGCTTTGTTGCTCCTGTGCATCTCGCAGCTGCATGTCGAGTCGATCGTGGTAAATATCGCTGCCTGCAAGCGTCAGCGTAGCGTCAGTCGAGCAAAGTCGAGACAAGTCAAGCTGAGAGCTGTAGGAGATGATACGCAATTAAATACAGGCGTGTGAAAGCGACGCAGACAACACTTCCCAAGTGTCCCACGTCACGTGGCGAAGAGCGGGCGCAAGCCTAGCCAGCAGAGTGGCGCAGTGGAAGCGTGCTGGGCCCATAACCCAGAGGTCCGTGGATCGAAACCACGCTCTGCTAAAATTATTTATTTTGCGGACTGCGTCGAGCTCGATTATTACGCCCACAGCGTGGGCTGGGGTGCTTTGACTCAGCGTTAACAGCAAACCCCGTAATTCTGAAGTGTGAAGAATGCGAGAACCACTTCCTAAGATGTAGCATTTTTTAAGATTTCGCACCAACTACACTCCACGGTCGCAAAGTTAATGCTCTTACGACCCCCATACGGGCAACACTCGAACAGGTTTGTGAGATAAAAATCGCACCTCCCCGGCGGGGAATCGAACCCCGGTCTCCCGCGTGACAGGCGGGGATACTAACCACTATACTACCGAGGATGCGCTGTAGACAGGTGCCCTTGTGCGAGAGATATGGTGCTAGTAGCCGCAAACGTCCTACACTAAGTTCGGCGAGTGATAGAGCAGCAATTAAAAATCGGATGTGCCTCCCCGGCGGGGAATCGAACCCCGGTCTCCCGCGTGACAGGCGGGGATACTAACCACTATACTACCGAGGAAGACGCAGCTAGCGTCTCGAATGCACAATTATGTTACTCAAATAGCTGATACATCTCAAACCTAGCCTCCTGTTGCTGTCAGAGACAGCTGCTATGAAATAAAAGTATGCCCCAGGTGAGGCTCGAACTCACAACCCCGGCATTGCTCACGGCTACTGCCTTATAAGTACCGTGCGCTAACCAATTGCGCCACTGGGGCTACAACACAGCGCTCTCAGTTAGCGGTATTCACTTTGCTGCAAACCAGTGGTGGCCACAGAAACATACGATCGCCACCTGATGCCATACTGCGACTTTGGCACCTGACTACCAATGCTTCGTGCTATTCTTGTTTCATATGCTACGCTTACATGCACATCAACCGGCTCTCGTCGTCGAGAAAACGCGGGAAAACGCGCGCCTTGCCTTCTGCTACCTGTCGAACAGCGAGAGCAGATGCGTGGCAAGCTCTAAGCTCTGCAGGCGCACTGCGGCCACGCAGCTGCACGAAAGGTACCTTCCTTGGGAGCTTGCTCAGCCATGGAGAACACGTTTCTTAGCGAATTGCACTTGTCTCGTAGAAAGAAGTGCTGCCATTGGCCCTGTGGCGCAACGGATAACGCGTCTGACTACGGATCAGAAGATTCCAGGTTCGAATCCTGGCAGGGTCGGCATTTTGTTAGTTGCCGACGCGTAGCTGGGCAGTGGATTTCGTATGTCGCCGCATCGTGGAGTGCTTTGTTGCTCCTGTGCATCTCGCAGCTGCATGTCGAGTCGATCGTGGTAAATATCGCTGCCTGCAAGCGTCAGCGTAGCGTCAGTCGAGCAAAGTCGAGACAAGTCAAGCTGAGAGCTGTAGGAGATGATACGCAATTAAATACAGGCGTGTGAAAGCGACGCAGACAACACTTCCCAAGTGTCCCACGTCACGTGGCGAAGAGCGGGCGCAAGCCTAGCCAGCAGGGTGGCGCAGTGGGAGCGTGCTGTGCCCATAACCCAGAGGTCCGTGGATCGAAACCACGCTCTGCTAAAATTATTTATTTTGCGGACTGCGTCGAGCTCTATTATTACGCCCACAGCGTGGGCTGGGGTGCTTTGACTCAGCGTTAACAGCAAACCCCGTAATTCTGAAGTGTGAAGAATGCGAGAACCACTTCCTAAGATGTAGCATTTTTTAAGATTTCGCACCAACTACACTCCACGGTCGCAAAGTTAATGCTCTTACGACCCCCATACGGGCAACACTCGAACAGGTTTGTGAGATAAAAATCGCACCTCCCCGGCGGGGAATCGAACCCCGGTCTCCCGCGTGACAGGCGGGGATACTAACCACTATACTACCGAGGATGCGCTGTAGGCAGGTGCCCTTGTGCGAGAGATATGGTGCTAGTAGCCGCAAACGTCCTACACTAAGTTCGGCGAGTGATAGAGCAGCAATTAAAAATCGGATGTGCCTCCCCGGCGGGGAATCGAACCCCGGTCTCCCGCGTGACAGGCGGGGATACTAACCACTATACTACCGAGGAAGACGCAGCTAGCGTCTCGAATGCACAATTATGTTACTCAAATAGCTGATACATCTCAAACCTAGCCTCCTGTTGCTGTCAGAGACAGCTGCTATGAAATAAAAGTATGCCCCAGGTGAGGCTCGAACTCACAACCCCGGCATTGCTCACGGCTACTGCCTTATAAGTACCGTGCGCTAACCAATTGCGCCACTGGGGCTACAACACAGCGCTCTCAGTTAGCGGTATTCACTTTGCTGCAAACCAGTGGTGGCCACAGAAACATACGATCGCCACCTGATGCCATACTGCGACTTTGGCACCTGACTACCAATGCTTCGTGCTATTCTTGTTTCATATGCTACGCTTACATGCACATCAACCGGCTCTCGTCGTCGAGAAAACGCGGGAAAACGCGCGCCTTGCCTTCTGCTACCTGTCGAACAGCGAGAGCAGATGCGTGGCAAGCTCTAAGCTCTGCAGGCGCACTGCGGCCACGCAGCTGCACGAAAGGTACCTTCCTTGGGAGCTTGCTCAGCCATGGAGAACACGTTTCTTAGCGAATTGCACTTGTCTCGTAGAAAGAAGTGCTGCCATTGGCCCTGTGGCGCAACGGATAACGCGTCTGACTACGGATCAGAAGATTCCAGGTTCGAATCCTGGCAGGGTCGGCATTTTGTTAGTTGCCGACGCGTAGCTGGGCAGTGGATTTCGTATGTCGCCGCATCGTGGAGTGCTTTGTTGCTCCTGTGCATCTCGCAGCTGCATGTCGAGTCGATCGTGGTAAATATCGCTGCCTGCAAGCGTCAGCGTAGCGTCAGTCGAGCAAAGTCGAGACAAGTCAAGCTGAGAGCTGTAGGAGATGATACGCAATTAAATACAGGCGTGTGAAAGCGACGCAGACAACACTTCCCAAGTGTCCCACGTCACGTGGCGAAGAGCGGGCGCAAGCCTAGCCAGCAGGGTGGCGCAGTGGGAGCGTGCTGTGCCCATAACCCAGAGGTCCGTGGATCGAAACCACGCTCTGCTAAAATTATTTATTTTGCGGACTGCGTCGAGCTCTATTATTACGCCCACAGCGTGGGCTGGGGTGCTTTGACTCAGCGTTAACAGCAAACCCCGTAATTCTGAAGTGTGAAGAATGCGAGAACCACTTCCTAAGATGTAGCATTTTTTAAGATTTCGCACCAACTACACTCCACGGTCGCAAAGTTAATGCTCTTACGACCCCCATACGGGCAACACTCGAACAGGTTTGTGAGATAAAAATCGCACCTCCCCGGCGGGGAATCGAACCCCGGTCTCCCGCGTGACAGGCGGGGATACTAACCACTATACTACCGAGGATGCGCTGTAGACAGGTGCCCTTGTGCGAGAGATATGGTGCTAGTAGCCGCAAACGTCCTACACTAAGTTCGGCGAGTGATAGAGCAGCAATTAAAAATCGGATGTGCCTCCCCGGCGGGGAATCGAACCCCGGTCTCCCGCGTGACAGGCGGGGATACTAACCACTATACTACCGAGGAAGACGCAGCTAGCGTCTCGAATGCACAATTATGTTACTCAAATAGCTGATACATCTCAAACCTAGCCTCCTGTTGCTGTCAGAGACAGCTGCTATGAAATAAAAGTATGCCCCAGGTGAGGCTCGAACTCACAACCCCGGCATTGCTCACGGCTACTGCCTTATAAGTACCGTGCGCTAACCAATTGCGCCACTGGGGCTACAACACAGCGCTCTCAGTTAGCGGTATTCACTTTGCTGCAAACCAGTGGTGGCCACAGAAACATACGATCGCCACCTGATGCCATACTGCGACTTTGGCACCTGACTACCAATGCTTCGTGCTATTCTTGTTTCATATGCTACGCTTACATGCACATCAACCGGCTCTCGTCGTCGAGAAAACGCGGGAAAACGCGCGCCTTGCCTTCTGCTACCTGTCGAACAGCGAGAGCAGATGCGTGGCAAGCTCTAAGCTCTGCAGGCGCACTGCGGCCACGCAGCTGCACGAAAGGTACCTTCCTTGGGAGCTTGCTCAGCCATGGAGAACACGTTTCTTAGCGAATTGCACTTGTCTCGTAGAAAGAAGTGCTGCCATTGGCCCTGTGGCGCAACGGATAACGCGTCTGACTACGGATCAGAAGATTCCAGGTTCGAATCCTGGCAGGGTCGGCATTTTGTTAGTTGCCGACGCGTAGCTGGGCAGTGGATTTCGTATGTCGCCGCATCGTGGAGTGCTTTGTTGCTCCTGTGCATCTCGCAGCTGCATGTCGAGTCGATCGTGGTAAATATCGCTGCCTGCAAGCGTCAGCGTAGCGTCAGTCGAGCAAAGTCGAGACAAGTCAAGCTGAGAGCTGTAGGAGATGATACGCAATTAAATACAGGCGTGTGAAAGCGACGCAGACAACACTTCCCAAGTGTCCCACGTCACGTGGCGAAGAGCGGGCGCAAGCCTAGCCAGCAGGGTGGCGCAGTGGGAGCGTGCTGTGCCCATAACCCAGAGGTCCGTGGATCGAAACCACGCTCTGCTAAAATTATTTATTTTGCGGACTGCGTCGAGCTCTATTATTACGCCCACAGCGTGGGCTGGGGTGCTTTGACTCAGCGTTAACAGCAAACCCCGTAATTCTGAAGTGTGAAGAATGCGAGAACCACTTCCTAAGATGTAGCATTTTTTAAGATTTCGCACCAACTACACTCCACGGTCGCAAAGTTAATGCTCTTACGACCCCCATACGGGCAACACTCGAACAGGTTTGTGAGATAAAAATCGCACCTCCCCGGCGGGGAATCGAACCCCGGTCTCCCGCGTGACAGGCGGGGATACTAACCACTATACTACCGAGGATGCGCTGTAGACAGGTGCCCTTGTGCGAGAGATATGGTGCTAGTAGCCGCAAACGTCCTACACTAAGTTCGGCGAGTGATAGAGCAGCAATTAAAAATCGGATGTGCCTCCCCGGCGGGGAATCGAACCCCGGTCTCCCGCGTGACAGGCGGGGATACTAACCACTATACTACCGAGGAAGACGCAGCTAGCGTCTCGAATGCACAATTATGTTACTCAAATAGCTGATACATCTCAAACCTAGCCTCCTGTTGCTGTCAGAGACAGCTGCTATGAAATAAAAGTATGCCCCAGGTGAGGCTCGAACTCACAACCCCGGCATTGCTCACGGCTACTGCCTTATAAGTACCGTGCGCTAACCAATTGCGCCACTGGGGCTACAACACAGCGCTCTCAGTTAGCGGTATTCACTTTGCTGCAAACCAGTGGTGGCCACAGAAACATACGATCGCCACCTGATGCCATACTGCGACTTTGGCACCTGACTACCAATGCTTCGTGCTATTCTTGTTTCATATGCTACGCTTACATGCACATCAACCGGCTCTCGTCGTCGAGAAAACGCGGGAAAACGCGCGCCTTGCCTTCTGCTACCTGTCGAACAGCGAGAGCAGATGCGTGGCAAGCTCTAAGCTCTGCAGGCGCACTGCGGCCACGCAGCTGCACGAAAGGTACCTTCCTTGGGAGCTTGCTCAGCCATGGAGAACACGTTTCTTAGCGAATTGCACTTGTCTCGTAGAAAGAAGTGCTGCCATTGGCCCTGTGGCGCAACGGATAACGCGTCTGACTACGGATCAGAAGATTCCAGGTTCGAATCCTGGCAGGGTCGGCATTTTGTTAGTTGCCGACGCGTAGCTGGGCAGTGGATTTCGTATGTCGCCGCATCGTGGAGTGCTTTGTTGCTCCTGTGCATCTCGCAGCTGCATGTCGAGTCGATCGTGGTAAATATCGCTGCCTGCAAGCGTCAGCGTAGCGTCAGTCGAGCAAAGTCGAGACAAGTCAAGCTGAGAGCTGTAGGAGATGATACGCAATTAAATACAGGCGTGTGAAAGCGACGCAGACAACACTTCCCAAGTGTCCCACGTCACGTGGCGAAGAGCGGGCGCAAGCCTAGCCAGCAGGGTGGCGCAGTGGGAGCGTGCTGTGCCCATAACCCAGAGGTCCGTGGATCGAAACCACGCTCTGCTAAAATTATTTATTTTGCGGACTGCGTCGAGCTCTATTATTACGCCCACAGCGTGGGCTGGGGTGCTTTGACTCAGCGTTAACAGCAAACCCCGTAATTCTGAAGTGTGAAGAATGCGAGAACCACTTCCTAAGATGTAGCATTTTTTAAGATTTCGCACCAACTACACTCCACGGTCGCAAAGTTAATGCTCTTACGACCCCCATACGGGCAACACTCGAACAGGTTTGTGAGATAAAAATCGCACCTCCCCGGCGGGGAATCGAACCCCGGTCTCCCGCGTGACAGGCGGGGATACTAACCACTATACTACCGAGGATGCGCTGTAGACAGGTGCCCTTGTGCGAGAGATATGGTGCTAGTAGCCGCAAACGTCCTACACTAAGTTCGGCGAGTGATAGAGCAGCAATTAAAAATCGGATGTGCCTCCCCGGCGGGGAATCGAACCCCGGTCTCCCGCGTGACAGGCGGGGATACTAACCACTATACTACCGAGGAAGACGCAGCTAGCGTCTCGAATGCACAATTATGTTACTCAAATAGCTGATACATCTCAAACCTAGCCTCCTGTTGCTGTCAGAGACAGCTGCTATGAAATAAAAGTATGCCCCAGGTGAGGCTCGAACTCACAACCCCGGCATTGCTCACGGCTACTGCCTTATAAGTACCGTGCGCTAACCAATTGCGCCACTGGGGCTACAACACAGCGCTCTCAGTTAGCGGTATTCACTTTGCTGCAAACCAGTGGTGGCCACAGAAACATACGATCGCCACCTGATGCCATACTGCGACTTTGGCACCTGACTACCAATGCTTCGTGCTATTCTTGTTTCATATGCTACGCTTACATGCACATCAACCGGCTCTCGTCGTCGAGAAAACGCGGGAAAACGCGCGCCTTGCCTTCTGCTACCTGTCGAACAGCGAGAGCAGATGCGTGGCAAGCTCTAAGCTCTGCAGGCGCACTGCGGCCACGCAGCTGCACGAAAGGTACCTTCCTTGGGAGCTTGCTCAGCCATGGAGAACACGTTTCTTAGCGAATTGCACTTGTCTCGTAGAAAGAAGTGCTGCCATTGGCCCTGTGGCGCAACGGATAACGCGTCTGACTACGGATCAGAAGATTCCAGGTTCGAATCCTGGCAGGGTCGGCATTTTGTTAGTTGCCGACGCGTAGCTGGGCAGTGGATTTCGTATGTCGCCGCATCGTGGAGTGCTTTGTTGCTCCTGTGCATCTCGCAGCTGCATGTCGAGTCGATCGTGGTAAATATCGCTGCCTGCAAGCGTCAGCGTAGCGTCAGTCGAGCAAAGTCGAGACAAGTCAAGCTGAGAGCTGTAGGAGATGATACGCAATTAAATACAGGCGTGTGAAAGCGACGCAGACAACACTTCCCAAGTGTCCCACGTCACGTGGCGAAGAGCGGGCGCAAGCCTAGCCAGCAGGGTGGCGCAGTGGGAGCGTGCTGTGCCCATAACCCAGAGGTCCGTGGATCGAAACCACGCTCTGCTAAAATTATTTATTTTGCGGACTGCGTCGAGCTCTATTATTACGCCCACAGCGTGGGCTGGGGTGCTTTGACTCAGCGTTAACAGCAAACCCCGTAATTCTGAAGTGTGAAGAATGCGAGAACCACTTCCTAAGATGTAGCATTTTTTAAGATTTCGCACCAACTACACTCCACGGTCGCAAAGTTAATGCTCTTACGACCCCCATACGGGCAACACTCGAACAGGTTTGTGAGATAAAAATCGCACCTCCCCGGCGGGGAATCGAACCCCGGTCTCCCGCGTGACAGGCGGGGATACTAACCACTATACTACCGAGGATGCGCTGTAGACAGGTGCCCTTGTGCGAGAGATATGGTGCTAGTAGCCGCAAACGTCCTACACTAAGTTCGGCGAGTGATAGAGCAGCAATTAAAAATCGGATGTGCCTCCCCGGCGGGGAATCGAACCCCGGTCTCCCGCGTGACAGGCGGGGATACTAACCACTATACTACCGAGGAAGACGCAGCTAGCGTCTCGAATGCACAATTATGTTACTCAAATAGCTGATACATCTCAAACCTAGCCTCCTGTTGCTGTCAGAGACAGCTGCTATGAAATAAAAGTATGCCCCAGGTGAGGCTCGAACTCACAACCCCGGCATTGCTCACGGCTACTGCCTTATAAGTACCGTGCGCTAACCAATTGCGCCACTGGGGCTACAACACAGCGCTCTCAGTTAGCGGTATTCACTTTGCTGCAAACCAGTGGTGGCCACAGAAACATACGATCGCCACCTGATGCCATACTGCGACTTTGGCACCTGACTACCAATGCTTCGTGCTATTCTTGTTTCATATGCTACGCTTACATGCACATCAACCGGCTCTCGTCGTCGAGAAAACGCGGGAAAACGCGCGCCTTGCCTTCTGCTACCTGTCGAACAGCGAGAGCAGATGCGTGGCAAGCTCTAAGCTCTGCAGGCGCACTGCGGCCACGCAGCTGCACGAAAGGTACCTTCCTTGGGAGCTTGCTCAGCCATGGAGAACACGTTTCTTAGCGAATTGCACTTGTCTCGTAGAAAGAAGTGCTGCCATTGGCCCTGTGGCGCAACGGATAACGCGTCTGACTACGGATCAGAAGATTCCAGGTTCGAATCCTGGCAGGGTCGGCATTTTGTTAGTTGCCGACGCGTAGCTGGGCAGTGGATTTCGTATGTCGCCGCATCGTGGAGTGCTTTGTTGCTCCTGTGCATCTCGCAGCTGCATGTCGAGTCGATCGTGGTAAATATCGCTGCCTGCAAGCGTCAGCGTAGCGTCAGTCGAGCAAAGTCGAGACAAGTCAAGCTGAGAGCTGTAGGAGATGATACGCAATTAAATACAGGCGTGTGAAAGCGACGCAGACAACACTTCCCAAGTGTCCCACGTCACGTGGCGAAGAGCGGGCGCAAGCCTAGCCAGCAGGGTGGCGCAGTGGGAGCGTGCTGTGCCCATAACCCAGAGGTCTGTGGATCGAAACCACGCTCTGCTAAAATTATTTATTTTGCGGACTGCGTCGAGCTCTATTATTACGCCCACAGCGTGGGCTGGGGTGCTTTGACTCAGCGTTAACAGCAAACCCCGTAATTCTGAAGTGTGAAGAATGCGAGAACCACTTCCTAAGATGTAGCATTTTTTAAGATTTCGCACCAACTACACTCCACGGTCGCAAAGTTAATGCTCTTACGACCCCCATACGGGCAACACTCGAACAGGTTTGTGAGATAAAAATCGCACCTCCCCGGCGGGGAATCGAACCCCGGTCTCCCGCGTGACAGGCGGGGATACTAACCACTATACTACCGAGGAAGACGCAGCTAGCGTCTCGAATGCACAATTATGTTACTCAAATAGCTGATACATCTCAAACCTAGCCTCCTGTTGCTGTCAGAGACAGCTGCTATGAAATAAAAGTATGCCCCAGGTGAGGCTCGAACTCACAACCCCGGCATTGCTCACGGCTACTGCCTTATAAGTACCGTGCGCTAACCAATTGCGCCACTGGGGCTACAACACAGCGCTCTCAGTTAGCGGTATTCACTTTGCTGCAAACCAGTGGTGGCCACAGAAACATACGATCGCCACCTGATGCCATACTGCGACTTTGGCACCTGACTACCAATGCTTCGTGCTATTCTTGTTTCATATGCTACGCTTACATGCACATCAACCGGCTCTCGTCGTCGAGAAAACGCGGGAAAACGCGCGCCTTGCCTTCTGCTACCTGTCGAACAGCGAGAGCAGATGCGTGGCAAGCTCTAAGCTCTGCAGGCGCACTGCGGCCACGCAGCTGCACGAAAGGTACCTTCCTTGGGAGCTTGCTCAGCCATGGAGAACACGTTTCTTAGCGAATTGCACTTGTCTCGTAGAAAGAAGTGCTGCCATTGGCCCTGTGGCGCAACGGATAACGCGTCTGACTACGGATCAGAAGATTCCAGGTTCGAATCCTGGCAGGGTCGGCATTTTGTTAGTTGCCGACGCGTAGCTGGGCAGTGGATTTCGTATGTCGCCGCATCGTGGAGTGCTTTGTTGCTCCTGTGCATCTCGCAGCTGCATGTCGAGTCGATCGTGGTAAATATCGCTGCCTGCAAGCGTCAGCGTAGCGTCAGTCGAGCAAAGTCGAGACAAGTCAAGCTGAGAGCTGTAGGAGATGATACGCAATTAAATACAGGCGTGTGAAAGCGACGCAGACAACACTTCCCAAGTGTCCCACGTCACGTGGCGAAGAGCGGGCGCAAGCCTAGCCAGCAGGGTGGCGCAGTGGGAGCGTGCTGTGCCCATAACCCAGAGGTCTGTGGATCGAAACCACGCTCTGCTAAAATTATTTATTTTGCGGACTGCGTCGAGCTCTATTATTACGCCCACAGCGTGGGCTGGGGTGCTTTGACTCAGCGTTAACAGCAAACCCCGTAATTCTGAAGTGTGAAGAATGCGAGAACCACTTCCTAAGATGTAGCATTTTTTAAGATTTCGCACCAACTACACTCCACGGTCGCAAAGTTAATGCTCTTACGACCCCCATACGGGCAACACTCGAACAGGTTTGTGAGATAAAAATCGCACCTCCCCGGCGGGGAATCGAACCCCGGTCTCCCGCGTGACAGGCGGGGATACTAACCACTATACTACCGAGGATGCGCTGTAGACAGGTGCCCTTGTGCGAGAGATATGGTGCTAGTAGCCGCAAACGTCCTACACTAAGTTCGGCGAGTGATAGAGCAGCAATTAAAAATCGGATGTGCCTCCCCGGCGGGGAATCGAACCCCGGTCTCCCGCGTGACAGGCGGGGATACTAACCACTATACTACCGAGGAAGACGCAGCTAGCGTCTCGAATGCACAATTATGTTACTCAAATAGCTGATACATCTCAAACCTAGCCTCCTGTTGCTGTCAGAGACAGCTGCTATGAAATAAAAGTATGCCCCAGGTGAGGCTCGAACTCACAACCCCGGCATTGCTCACGGCTACTGCCTTATAAGTACCGTGCGCTAACCAATTGCGCCACTGGGGCTACAACACAGCGCTCTCAGTTAGCGGTATTCACTTTGCTGCAAACCAGTGGTGGCCACAGAAACATACGATCGCCACCTGATGCCATACTGCGACTTTGGCACCTGACTACCAATGCTTCGTGCTATTCTTGTTTCATATGCTACGCTTACATGCACATCAACCGGCTCTCGTCGTCGAGAAAACGCGGGAAAACGCGCGCCTTGCCTTCTGCTACCTGTCGAACAGCGAGAGCAGATGCGTGGCAAGCTCTAAGCTCTGCAGGCGCACTGCGGCCACGCAGCTGCACGAAAGGTACCTTCCTTGGGAGCTTGCTCAGCCATGGAGAACACGTTTCTTAGCGAATTGCACTTGTCTCGTAGAAAGAAGTGCTGCCATTGGCCCTGTGGCGCAACGGATAACGCGTCTGACTACGGATCAGAAGATTCCAGGTTCGAATCCTGGCAGGGTCGGCATTTTGTTAGTTGCCGACGCGTAGCTGGGCAGTGGATTTCGTATGTCGCCGCATCGTGGAGTGCTTTGTTGCTCCTGTGCATCTCGCAGCTGCATGTCGAGTCGATCGTGGTAAATATCGCTGCCTGCAAGCGTCAGCGTAGCGTCAGTCGAGCAAAGTCGAGACAAGTCAAGCTGAGAGCTGTAGGAGATGATACGCAATTAAATACAGGCGTGTGAAAGCGACGCAGACAACACTTCCCAAGTGTCCCACGTCACGTGGCGAAGAGCGGGCGCAAGCCTAGCCAGCAGAGTGGCGCAGTGGGAGCGTGTTGGGCACATAACCCAGAGGTCCGTGGATCGAAACCACGCTCTGCTAAAATTATTTATTTTGCGGACTGCGTCGAGCTCTATTATTACGCCCACAGCGTGGGCTGGGGTGCTTTGACTCAGCGTTAACAGCAAACCCCGTAATTCTGAAGTGTGAAGAATGCGAGAACCACTTCCTAAGATGTAGCATTTTTTAAGATTTCGCACCAACTACACTCCACGGTCGCAAAGTTAATGCTCTTACGACCCCCATACGGGCAACACTCGAACAGGTTTGTGAGATAAAAATCGCACCTCCCCGGCGGGGAATCGAACCCCGGTCTCCCGCGTGACAGGCGGGGATACTAACCACTATACTACCGAGGAAGACGCAGCTAGCGTCTCGAATGCACAATTATGTTACTCAAATAGCTGATACATCTCAAACCTAGCCTCCTGTTACTGTCAGGGACAGCTGCTATGAAATAAAAGTATGCCCCAGGTGAGGCTCGAACTCACAACCCCGGCATTGCTCACGGCTACTGCCTTATAAGTACCGTGCGCTAACCAATTGCGCCACTGGGGCTACAACACAGCGCTCTCAGTTAGCGGTATTCACTTTGCTGCAAACCAGTGGTGGCCACAGAAACATACGATCGCCACCTGATGCCATACTGCGACTTTGGCACCTGACTACCAATGCTTCGTGCTATTCTTGTTTCATATGCTACGCTTACATGCACATCAACCGGCTCTCGTCGTCGAGAAAACGCGGGAAAACGCGCGCCTTGCCTTCTGCTACCTGTCGAACAGCGAGAGCAGATGCGTGGCAAGCTCTAAGCTCTGCAGGCGCACTGCGGCCACGCAGCTGCACGAAAGGTACCTTCCTTGGGAGCTTGCTCAGCCATGGAGAACACGTTTCTTAGCGAATTGCACTTGTCTCGTAGAAAGAAGTGCTGCCATTGGCCCTGTGGCGCAACGGATAACGCGTCTGACTACGGATCAGAAGATTCCAGGTTCGAATCCTGGCAGGGTCGGCATTTTGTTAGTTGCCGACGCGTAGCTGGGCAGTGGATTTCGTATGTCGCCGCATCGTGGAGTGCTTTGTTGCTCCTGTGCATCTCGCAGCTGCATGTCGAGTCGATCGTGGTAAATATCGCTGCCTGCAAGCGTCAGCGTAGCGTCAGTCGAGCAAAGTCGAGACAAGTCAAGCTGAGAGCTGTAGGAGATGATACGCAATTAAATACAGGCGTGTGAAAGCGACGCAGACAACACTTCCCAAGTGTCCCACGTCACGTGGCGAAGAGCGGGCGCAAGCCTAGCCAGCAGAGTGGCGCAGTGGGAGCGTGCTGGGCCCATAACCCAGAGGTCCGTGGATCGAAACCACGCTCTGCTAAAATTATTTATTTTGCGGACTGCGTCGAGCTCTATTATTACGCCCACAGCGTGGGCTGGGGTGCTTTGACTCAGCGTTAACAGCAAACCCCGTAATTCTGAAGTGTGAAGAATGCGAGAACCACTTCCTAAGATGTAGCATTTTTTAAGATTTCGCACCAACTACACTCCACGGTCGCAAAGTTAATGCTCTTACGACCCCCATACGGGCAACACTCGAACAGGTTTGTGAGATAAAAATCGCACCTCCCCGGCGGGGAATCGAACCCCGGTCTCCCGCGTGACAGGCGGGGATACTAACCACTATACTACCGAGGAAGACGCAGCTAGCGTCTCGAATGCACAATTATGTTACTCAAATAGCTGATACATCTCAAACCTAGCCTCCTGTTGCTGTCAGAGACAGCTGCTATGAAATAAAAGTATGCCCCAGGTGAGGCTCGAACTCACAACCCCGGCATTGCTCACGGCTACTGCCTTATAAGTACCGTGCGCTAACCAATTGCGCCACTGGGGCTACAACACAGCGCTCTCAGTTAGCGGTATTCACTTTGCTGCAAACCAGTGGTGGCCACAGAAACATACGATCGCCACCTGATGCCATACTGCGACTTTGGCACCTGACTACCAATGCTTCGTGCTATTCTTGTTTCATATGCTACGCTTACATGCACATCAACCGGCTCTCGTCGTCGAGAAAACGCGGGAAAACGCGCGCCTTGCCTTCTGCTACCTGTCGAACAGCGAGAGCAGATGCGTGGCAAGCTCTAAGCTCTGCAGGCGCACTGCGGCCACGCAGCTGCACGAAAGGTACCTTCCTTGGGAGCTTGCTCAGCCATGGAGAACACGTTTCTTAGCGAATTGCACTTGTCTCGTAGAAAGAAGTGCTGCCATTGGCCCTGTGGCGCAACGGATAACGCGTCTGACTACGGATCAGAAGATTCCAGGTTCGAATCCTGGCAGGGTCGGCATTTTGTTAGTTGCCGACGCGTAGCTGGGCAGTGGATTTCGTATGTCGCCGCATCGTGGAGTGCTTTGTTGCTCCTGTGCATCTCGCAGCTGCATGTCGAGTCGATCGTGGTAAATATCGCTGCCTGCAAGCGTCAGCGTAGCGTCAGTCGAGCAAAGTCGAGACAAGTCAAGCTGAGAGCTGTAGGAGATGATACGCAATTAAATACAGGCGTGTGAAAGCGACGCAGACAACACTTCCCAAGTGTCCCACGTCACGTGGCGAAGAGCGGGCGCAAGCCTAGCCAGCAGAGTGGCGCAGTGGGAGCGTGTTGGGCCCATAACCCAGAGGTCCGTGGATCGAAACCACGCTCTGCTAAAATTATTTATTTTGCGGACTGCGTCGAGCTCTATTATTACGCCCACAGCGTGGGCTGGGGTGCTTTGACTCAGCGTTAACAGCAAACCCCGTAATTCTGAAGTGTGAAGAATGCGAGAACCACTTCCTAAGATGTAGCATTTTTTAAGATTTCGCACCAACTACACTCCACGGTCGCAAAGTTAATGCTCTTACGACCCCCATACGGGCAACACTCGAACAGGTTTGTGAGATAAAAATCGCACCTCCCCGGCGGGGAATCGAACCCCGGTCTCCCGCGTGACAGGCGGGGATACTAACCACTATACTACCGAGGAAGACGCAGCTAGCGTCTCGAATGCACAATTATGTTACTCAAATAGCTGATACATCTCAAACCTAGCCTCCTGTTACTGTCAGGGACAGCTGCTATGAAATAAAAGTATGCCCCAGGTGAGGCTCGAACTCACAACCCCGGCATTGCTCACGGCTACTGCCTTATAAGTACCGTGCGCTAACCAATTGCGCCACTGGGGCTACAACACAGCGCTCTCAGTTAGCGGTATTCACTTTGCTGCAAACCAGTGGTGGCCACAGAAACATACGATCGCCACCTGATGCCATACTGCGACTTTGGCACCTGACTACCAATGCTTCGTGCTATTCTTGTTTCATATGCTACGCTTACATGCACATCAACCGGCTCTCGTCGTCGAGAAAACGCGGGAAAACGCGCGCCTTGCCTTCTGCTACCTGTCGAACAGCGAGAGCAGATGCGTGGCAAGCTCTAAGCTCTGCAGGCGCACTGCGGCCACGCAGCTGCACGAAAGGTACCTTCCTTGGGAGCTTGCTCAGCCATGGAGAACACGTTTCTTAGCGAATTGCACTTGTCTCGTAGAAAGAAGTGCTGCCATTGGCCCTGTGGCGCAACGGATAACGCGTCTGACTACGGATCAGAAGATTCCAGGTTCGAATCCTGGCAGGGTCGGCATTTTGTTAGTTGCCGACGCGTAGCTGGGCAGTGGATTTCGTATGTCGCCGCATCGTGGAGTGCTTTGTTGCTCCTGTGCATCTCGCAGCTGCATGTCGAGTCGATCGTGGTAAATATCGCTGCCTGCAAGCGTCAGCGTAGCGTCAGTCGAGCAAAGTCGAGACAAGTCAAGCTGAGAGCTGTAGGAGATGATACGCAATTAAATACAGGCGTGTGAAAGCGACGCAGACAACACTTCCCAAGTGTCCCACGTCACGTGGCGAAGAGCGGGCGCAAGCCTAGCCAGCAGAGTGGCGCAGTGGGAGCGTGCTGGGCCCATAACCCAGAGGTCCGTGGATCGAAACCACGCTCTGCTAAAATTATTTATTTTGCGGACTGCGTCGAGCTCTATTATTACGCCCACAGCGTGGGCTGGGGTGCTTTGACTCAGCGTTAACAGCAAACCCCGTAATTCTGAAGTGTGAAGAATGCGAGAACCACTTCCTAAGATGTAGCATTTTTTAAGATTTCGCACCAACTACACTCCACGGTCGCAAAGTTAATGCTCTTACGACCCCCATACGGGCAACACTCGAACAGGTTTGTGAGATAAAAATCGCACCTCCCCGGCGGGGAATCGAACCCCGGTCTCCCGCGTGACAGGCGGGGATACTAACCACTATACTACCGAGGAAGACGCAGCTAGCGTCTCGAATGCACAATTATGTTACTCAAATAGCTGATACATCTCAAACCTAGCCTCCTGTTACTGTCAGGGACAGCTGCTATGAAATAAAAGTATGCCCCAGGTGAGGCTCGAACTCACAACCCCGGCATTGCTCACGGCTACTGCCTTATAAGTACCGTGCGCTAACCAATTGCGCCACTGGGGCTACAACACAGCGCTCTCAGTTAGCGGTATTCACTTTGCTGCAAACCAGTGGTGGCCACAGAAACATACGATCGCCACCTGATGCCATACTGCGACTTTGGCACCTGACTACCAATGCTTCGTGCTATTCTTGTTTCATATGCTACGCTTACATGCACATCAACCGGCTCTCGTCGTCGAGAAAACGCGGGAAAACGCGCGCCTTGCCTTCTGCTACCTGTCGAACAGCGAGAGCAGATGCGTGGCAAGCTCTAAGCTCTGCAGGCGCACTGCGGCCACGCAGCTGCACGAAAGGTACCTTCCTTGGGAGCTTGCTCAGCCATGGAGAACACGTTTCTTAGCGAATTGCACTTGTCTCGTAGAAAGAAGTGCTGCCATTGGCCCTGTGGCGCAACGGATAACGCGTCTGACTACGGATCAGAAGATTCCAGGTTCGAATCCTGGCAGGGTCGGCATTTTGTTAGTTGCCGACGCGTAGCTGGGCAGTGGATTTCGTATGTCGCCGCATCGTGGAGTGCTTTGTTGCTCCTGTGCATCTCGCAGCTGCATGTCGAGTCGATCGTGGTAAATATCGCTGCCTGCAAGCGTCAGCGTAGCGTCAGTCGAGCAAAGTCGAGACAAGTCAAGCTGAGAGCTGTAGGAGATGATACGCAATTAAATACAGGCGTGTGAAAGCGACGCAGACAACACTTCCCAAGTGTCCCACGTCACGTGGCGAAGAGCGGGCGCAAGCCTAGCCAGCAGAGTGGCGCAGTGGGAGCGTGCTGGGCCCATAACCCAGAGGTCCGTGGATCGAAACCACGCTCTGCTAAAATTATTTATTTTGCGGACTGCGTCGAGCTCTATTATTACGCCCACAGCGTGGGCTGGGGTGCTTTGACTCAGCGTTAACAGCAAACCCCGTAATTCTGAAGTGTGAAGAATGCGAGAACCACTTCCTAAGATGTAGCATTTTTTAAGATTTCGCACCAACTACACTCCACGGTCGCAAAGTTAATGCTCTTACGACCCCCATACGGGCAACACTCGAACAGGTTTGTGAGATAAAAATCGCACCTCCCCGGCGGGGAATCGAACCCCGGTCTCCCGCGTGACAGGCGGGGATACTAACCACTATACTACCGAGGAAGACGCAGCTAGCGTCTCGAATGCACAATTATGTTACTCAAATAGCTGATACATCTCAAACCTAGCCTCCTGTTGCTGTCAGAGACAGCTGCTATGAAATAAAAGTATGCCCCAGGTGAGGCTCGAACTCACAACCCCGGCATTGCTCACGGCTACTGCCTTATAAGTACCGTGCGCTAACCAATTGCGCCACTGGGGCTACAACACAGCGCTCTCAGTTAGCGGTATTCACTTTGCTGCAAACCAGTGGTGGCCACAGAAACATACGATCGCCACCTGATGCCATACTGCGACTTTGGCACCTGACTACCAATGCTTCGTGCTATTCTTGTTTCATATGCTACGCTTACATGCACATCAACCGGCTCTCGTCGTCGAGAAAACGCGGGAAAACGCGCGCCTTGCCTTCTGCTACCTGTCGAACAGCGAGAGCAGATGCGTGGCAAGCTCTAAGCTCTGCAGGCGCACTGCGGCCACGCAGCTGCACGAAAGGTACCTTCCTTGGGAGCTTGCTCAGCCATGGAGAACACGTTTCTTAGCGAATTGCACTTGTCTCGTAGAAAGAAGTGCTGCCATTGGCCCTGTGGCGCAACGGATAACGCGTCTGACTACGGATCAGAAGATTCCAGGTTCGAATCCTGGCAGGGTCGGCATTTTGTTAGTTGCCGACGCGTAGCTGGGCAGTGGATTTCGTATGTCGCCGCATCGTGGAGTGCTTTGTTGCTCCTGTGCATCTCGCAGCTGCATGTCGAGTCGATCGTGGTAAATATCGCTGCCTGCAAGCGTCAGCGTAGCGTCAGTCGAGCAAAGTCGAGACAAGTCAAGCTGAGAGCTGTAGGAGATGATACGCAATTAAATACAGGCGTGTGAAAGCGACGCAGACAACACTTCCCAAGTGTCCCACGTCACGTGGCGAAGAGCGGGCGCAAGCCTAGCCAGCAGGGTGGCGCAGTGGGAGCGTGCTGTGCCCATAACCCAGAGGTCCGTGGATCGAAACCACGCTCTGCTAAAATTATTTATTTTGCGGACTGCGTCGAGCTCTATTATTACGCCCACAGCGTGGGCTGGGGTGCTTTGACTCAGCGTTAACAGCAAACCCCGTAATTCTGAAGTGTGAAGAATGCGAGAACCACTTCCTAAGATGTAGCATTTTTTAAGATTTCGCACCAACTACACTCCACGGTCGCAAAGTTAATGCTCTTACGACCCCCATACGGGCAACACTCGAACAGGTTTGTGAGATAAAAATCGCACCTCCCCGGCGGGGAATCGAACCCCGGTCTCCCGCGTGACAGGCGGGGATACTAACCACTATACTACCGAGGATGCGCTGTAGACAGGTGCCCTTGTGCGAGAGATATGGTGCTAGTAGCCGCAAACGTCCTACACTAAGTTCGGCGAGTGATAGAGCAGCAATTAAAAATCGGATGTGCCTCCCCGGCGGGGAATCGAACCCCGGTCTCCCGCGTGACAGGCGGGGATACTAACCACTATACTACCGAGGAAGACGCAGCTAGCGTCTCGAATGCACAATTATGTTACTCAAATAGCTGATACATCTCAAACCTAGCCTCCTGTTGCTGTCAGAGACAGCTGCTATGAAATAAAAGTATGCCCCAGGTGAGGCTCGAACTCACAACCCCGGCATTGCTCACGGCTACTGCCTTATAAGTACCGTGCGCTAACCAATTGCGCCACTGGGGCTACAACACAGCGCTCTCAGTTAGCGGTATTCACTTTGCTGCAAACCAGTGGTGGCCACAGAAACATACGATCGCCACCTGATGCCATACTGCGACTTTGGCACCTGACTACCAATGCTTCGTGCTATTCTTGTTTCATATGCTACGCTTACATGCACATCAACCGGCTCTCGTCGTCGAGAAAACGCGGGAAAACGCGCGCCTTGCCTTCTGCTACCTGTCGAACAGCGAGAGCAGATGCGTGGCAAGCTCTAAGCTCTGCAGGCGCACTGCGGCCACGCAGCTGCACGAAAGGTACCTTCCTTGGGAGCTTGCTCAGCCATGGAGAACACGTTTCTTAGCGAATTGCACTTGTCTCGTAGAAAGAAGTGCTGCCATTGGCCCTGTGGCGCAACGGATAACGCGTCTGACTACGGATCAGAAGATTCCAGGTTCGAATCCTGGCAGCGTCGGCATTTTGTTAGTTGCCGACGCGTAGCTGGGCAGTGGATTTCGTATGTCGCCGCATCGTGGAGTGCTTTGTTGCTCCTGTGCATCTCGCAGCTGCATGTCGAGTCGATCGTGGTAAATATCGCTGCCTGCAAGCGTCAGCGTAGCGTCAGTCGAGCAAAGTCGAGACAAGTCAAGCTGAGAGCTGTAGGAGATGATACGCAATTAAATACAGGCGTGTGAAAGCGACGCAGACAACACTTCCCAAGTGTCCCACGTCACGTGGCGAAGAGCGGGCGCAAGCCTAGCCAGCAGAGTGGCGCAGTGGGAGCGTGCTGGGCCCATAACCCAGAGGTCCGTGGATCGAAACCACGCTCTGCTAAAACTATTTATTTTGCGGACTGCGTCGAGCTCTATTATTACGCCCACAGCGTGGGCTGGGGTGCTTTGACTCAGCGTTAACAGCAAACCCCGTAATTCTGAAGTGTGAAGAATGCGAGAACCACTTCCTAAGATGTAGCATTTTTTAAGATTTCGCACCAACTACACTCCACGGTCGCAAAGTTAATGCTCTTACGACCCCCATACGGGCAACACTCGAACAGGTTTGTGAGATAAAAATCGCACCTCCCCGGCGGGGAATCGAACCCCGGTCTCCCGCGTGACAGGCGGGGATACTAACCACTATACTACCGAGGAAGACGCAGCTAGCGTCTCGAATGCACAATTATGTTACTCAAATAGCTGATACATCTCAAACCTAGCCTCCTGTTGCTGTCAGGGACAGCTGCTATGAAATAAAAGTATGCCCCAGGTGAGGCTCGAACTCACAACCCCGGCATTGCTCACGGCTACTGCCTTATAAGTACCGTGCGCTAACCAATTGCGCCACTGGGGCTACAACACAGCGCTCTCAGTTAGCGGTATTCACTTTGCTGCAAACCAGTGGTGGCCACAGAAACATACGATCGCCACCTGATGCCATACTGCGACTTTGGCACCTGACTACCAATGCTTCGTGCTATTCTTGTTTCATATGCTACGCTTACATGCACATCAACCGGCTCTCGTCGTCGAGAAAACGCGGGAAAACGCGCGCCTTGCCTTCTGCTACCTGTCGAACAGCGAGAGCAGATGCGTGGCAAGCTCTAAGCTCTGCAGGCGCACTGCGGCCACGCAGCTGCACGAAAGGTACCTTCCTTGGGAGCTTGCTCAGCCATGGAGAACACGTTTCTTAGCGAATTGCACTTGTCTCGTAGAAAGAAGTGCTGCCATTGGCCCTGTGGCGCAACGGATAACGCGTCTGACTACGGATCAGAAGATTCCAGGTTCGAATCCTGGCAGGGTCGGCATTTTGTTAGTTGCCGACGCGTAGCTGGGCAGTGGATTTCGTATGTCGCCGCATCGTGGAGTGCTTTGTTGCTCCTGTGCATCTCGCAGCTGCATGTCGAGTCGATCGTGGTAAATATCGCTGCCTGCAAGCGTCAGCGTAGCGTCAGTCGAGCAAAGTCGAGACAAGTCAAGCTGAGAGCTGTAGGAGATGATACGCAATTAAATACAGGCGTGTGAAAGCGACGCAGACAACACTTCCCAAGTGTCCCACGTCACGTGGCGAAGAGCGGGCGCAAGCCTAGCCAGCAGGGTGGCGCAGTGGGAGCGTGCTGTGCCCATAACCCAGAGGTCCGTGGATCGAAACCACGCTCTGCTAAAATTATTTATTTTGCGGACTGCGTCGAGCTCTATTATTACGCCCACAGCGTGGGCTGGGGTGCTTTGACTCAGCGTTAACAGCAAACCCCGTAATTCTGAAGTGTGAAGAATGCGAGAACCACTTCCTAAGATGTAGCATTTTTTAAGATTTCGCACCAACTACACTCCACGGTCGCAAAGTTAATGCTCTTACGACCCCCATACGGGCAACACTCGAACAGGTTTGTGAGATAAAAATCGCACCTCCCCGGCGGGGAATCGAACCCCGGTCTCCCGCGTGACAGGCGGGGATACTAACCACTATACTACCGAGGATGCGCTGTAGACAGGTGCCCTTGTGCGAGAGATATGGTGCTAGTAGCCGCAAACGTCCTACACTAAGTTCGGCGAGTGATAGAGCAGCAATTAAAAATCGGATGTGCCTCCCCGGCGGGGAATCGAACCCCGGTCTCCCGCGTGACAGGCGGGGATACTAACCACTATACTACCGAGGAAGACGCAGCTAGCGTCTCGAATGCACAATTATGTTACTCAAATAGCTGATACATCTCAAACCTAGCCTCCTGTTGCTGTCAGAGACAGCTGCTATGAAATAAAAGTATGCCCCAGGTGAGGCTCGAACTCACAACCCCGGCATTGCTCACGGCTACTGCCTTATAAGTACCGTGCGCTAACCAATTGCGCCACTGGGGCTACAACACAGCGCTCTCAGTTAGCGGTATTCACTTTGCTGCAAACCAGTGGTGGCCACAGAAACATACGATCGCCACCTGATGCCATACTGCGACTTTGGCACCTGACTACCAATGCTTCGTGCTATTCTTGTTTCATATGCTACGCTTACATGCACATCAACCGGCTCTCGTCGTCGAGAAAACGCGGGAAAACGCGCGCCTTGCCTTCTGCTACCTGTCGAACAGCGAGAGCAGATGCGTGGCAAGCTCTAAGCTCTGCAGGCGCACTGCGGCCACGCAGCTGCACGAAAGGTACCTTCCTTGGGAGCTTGCTCAGCCATGGAGAACACGTTTCTTAGCGAATTGCACTTGTCTCGTAGAAAGAAGTGCTGCCATTGGCCCTGTGGCGCAACGGATAACGCGTCTGACTACGGATCAGAAGATTCCAGGTTCGAATCCTGGCAGCGTCGGCATTTTGTTAGTTGCCGACGCGTAGCTGGGCAGTGGATTTCGTATGTCGCCGCATCGTGGAGTGCTTTGTTGGTCCTGTGCATCTCGCAGCTGCATGTCGAGTCGATCGTGGTAAATATCGCTGCCTGCAAGCGTCAGCGTAGCGTCAGTCGAGCAAAGTCGAGACAAGTCAAGCTGAGAGCTGTAGGAGATGATACGCAATTAAATACAGGCGTGTGAAAGCGACGCAGACAACACTTCCCAAGTGTCCCACGTCACGTGGCGAAGAGCGGGCGCAAGCCTAGCCAGCAGAGTGGCGCAGTGGGAGCGTGCTGGGCCCATAACCCAGAGGTCCGTGGATCGAAACCACGCTCTGCTAAAACTATTTATTTTGCGGACTGCGTCGAGCTCTATTATTACGCCCACAGCGTGGGCTGGGGTGCTTTGACTCAGCGTTAACAGCAAACCCCGTAATTCTGAAGTGTGAAGAATGCGAGAACCACTTCCTAAGATGTAGCATTTTTTAAGATTTCGCACCAACTACACTCCACGGTCGCAAAGTTAATGCTCTTACGACCCCCATACGGGCAACACTCGAACAGGTTTGTGAGATAAAAATCGCACCTCCCCGGCGGGGAATCGAACCCCGGTCTCCCGCGTGACAGGCGGGGATACTAACCCCTATACTACCGAGGAAGACGCAGCTAGCGTCTCGAATGCACAATTATGTTACTCAAATAGCTGATACATCTCAAACCTAGCCTCCTGTTGCTGTCAGGGACAGCTGCTATGAAATAAAAGTATGCCCCAGGTGAGGCTCGAACTCACAACCCCGGCATTGCTCACGGCTACTGCCTTATAAGTACCGTGCGCTAACCAATTGCGCCACTGGGGCTACAACACAGCGCTCTCAGTTAGCGGTATTCACTTTGCTGCAAACCAGTGGTGGCCACAGAAACATACGATCGCCACCTGATGCCATACTGCGACTTTGGCACCTGACTACCAATGCTTCGTGCTATTCTTGTTTCATATGCTACGCTTACATGCACATCAACCGGCTCTCGTCGTCGAGAAAACGCGGGAAAACGCGCGCCTTGCCTTCTGCTACCTGTCGAACAGCGAGAGCAGATGCGTGGCAAGCTCTAAGCTCTGCAGGCGCACTGCGGCCACGCAGCTGCACGAAAGGTACCTTCCTTGGGAGCTTGCTCAGCCATGGAGAACACGTTTCTTAGCGAATTGCACTTGTCTCGTAGAAAGAAGTGCTGCCATTGGCCCTGTGGCGCAACGGATAACGCGTCTGACTACGGATCAGAAGATTCCAGGTTCGAATCCTGGCAGGGTCGGCATTTTGTTAGTTGCCGACGCGTAGCTGGGCAGTGGATTTCGTATGTCGCCGCATCGTGGAGTGCTTTGTTGCTCCTGTGCATCTCGCAGCTGCATGTCGAGTCGATCGTGGTAAATATCGCTGCCTGCAAGCGTCAGCGTAGCGTCAGTCGAGCAAAGTCGAGACAAGTCAAGCTGAGAGCTGTAGGAGATGATACGCAATTAAATACAGGCGTGTGAAAGCGACGCAGACAACACTTCCCAAGTGTCCCACGTCACGTGGCGAAGAGCGGGCGCAAGCCTAGCCAGCAGAGTGGCGCAGTGGGAGCGTGCTGGGCCCATAACCCAGAGGTCCGTGGATCGAAACCACGCTCTGCTAAAACTATTTATTTTGCGGACTGCGTCGAGCTCTATTATTACGCCCACAGCGTGGGCTGGGGTGCTTTGACTCAGCGTTAACAGCAAACCCCGTAATTCTGAAGTGTGAAGAATGCGAGAACCACTTCCTAAGATGTAGCATTTTTTAAGATTTCGCACCAACTACACTCCACGGTCGCAAAGTTAATGCTCTTACGACCCCCATACGGGCAACACTCGAACAGGTTTGTGAGATAAAAATCGCACCTCCCCGGCGGGGAATCGAACCCCGGTCTCCCGCGTGACAGGCGGGGATACTAACCACTATACTACCGAGGAAGACGCAGCTAGCGTCTCGAATGCACAATTATGTTACTCAAATAGCTGATACATCTCAAACCTAGCCTCCTGTTGCTGTCAGGGACAGCTGCTATGAAATAAAAGTATGCCCCAGGTGAGGCTCGAACTCACAACCCCGGCATTGCTCACGGCTACTGCCTTATAAGTACCGTGCGCTAACCAATTGCGCCACTGGGGCTACAACACAGCGCTCTCAGTTAGCGGTATTCACTTTGCTGCAAACCAGTGGTGGCCACAGAAACATACGATCGCCACCTGATGCCATACTGCGACTTTGGCACCTGACTACCAATGCTTCGTGCTATTCTTGTTTCATATGCTACGCTTACATGCACATCAACCGGCTCTCGTCGTCGAGAAAACGCGGGAAAACGCGCGCCTTGCCTTCTGCTACCTGTCGAACAGCGAGAGCAGATGCGTGGCAAGCTCTAAGCTCTGCAGGCGCACTGCGGCCACGCAGCTGCACGAAAGGTACCTTCCTTGGGAGCTTGCTCAGCCATGGAGAACACGTTTCTTAGCGAATTGCACTTGTCTCGTAGAAAGAAGTGCTGCCATTGGCCCTGTGGCGCAACGGATAACGCGTCTGACTACGGATCAGAAGATTCCAGGTTCGAATCCTGGCAGGGTCGGCATTTTGTTAGTTGCCGACGCGTAGCTGGGCAGTGGATTTCGTATGTCGCCGCATCGTGGAGTGCTTTGTTGCTCCTGTGCATCTCGCAGCTGCATGTCGAGTCGATCGTGGTAAATATCGCTGCCTGCAAGCGTCAGCGTAGCGTCAGTCGAGCAAAGTCGAGACAAGTCAAGCTGAGAGCTGTAGGAGATGATACGCAATTAAATACAGGCGTGTGAAAGCGACGCAGACAACACTTCCCAAGTGTCCCACGTCACGTGGCGAAGAGCGGGCGCAAGCCTAGCCAGCAGAGTGGCGCAGTGGGAGCGTGCTGGGCCCATAACCCAGAGGTCCGTGGATCGAAACCACGCTCTGCTAAAACTATTTATTTTGCGGACTGCGTCGAGCTCTATTATTACGCCCACAGCGTGGGCTGGGGTGCTTTGACTCAGCGTTAACAGCAAACCCCGTAATTCTGAAGTGTGAAGAATGCGAGAACCACTTCCTAAGATGTAGCATTTTTTAAGATTTCGCACCAACTACACTCCACGGTCGCAAAGTTAATGCTCTTACGACCCCCATACGGGCAACACTCGAACAGGTTTGTGAGATAAAAATCGCACCTCCCCGGCGGGGAATCGAACCCCGGTCTCCCGCGTGACAGGCGGGGATACTAACCACTATACTACCGAGGAAGACGCAGCTAGCGTCTCGAATGCACAATTATGTTACTCAAATAGCTGATACATCTCAAACCTAGCCTCCTGTTGCTGTCAGGGACAGCTGCTATGAAATAAAAGTATGCCCCAGGTGAGGCTCGAACTCACAACCCCGGCATTGCTCACGGCTACTGCCTTATAAGTACCGTGCGCTAACCAATTGCGCCACTGGGGCTACAACACAGCGCTCTCAGTTAGCGGTATTCACTTTGCTGCAAACCAGTGGTGGCCACAGAAACATACGATCGCCACCTGATGCCATACTGCGACTTTGGCACCTGACTACCAATGCTTCGTGCTATTCTTGTTTCATATGCTACGCTTACATGCACATCAACCGGCTCTCGTCGTCGAGAAAACGCGGGAAAACGCGCGCCTTGCCTTCTGCTACCTGTCGAACAGCGAGAGCAGATGCGTGGCAAGCTCTAAGCTCTGCAGGCGCACTGCGGCCACGCAGCTGCACGAAAGGTACCTTCCTTGGGAGCTTGCTCAGCCATGGAGAACACGTTTCTTAGCGAATTGCACTTGTCTCGTAGAAAGAAGTGCTGCCATTGGCCCTGTGGCGCAACGGATAACGCGTCTGACTACGGATCAGAAGATTCCAGGTTCGAATCCTGGCAGCGTCGGCATTTTGTTAGTTGCCGACGCGTAGCTGGGCAGTGGATTTCGTATGTCGCCGCATCGTGGAGTGCTTTGTTGCTCCTGTGCATCTCGCAGCTGCATGTCGAGTCGATCGTGGTAAATATCGCTGCCTGCAAGCGTCAGCGTAGCGTCAGTCGAGCAAAGTCGAGACAAGTCAAGCTGAGAGCTGTAGGAGATGATACGCAATTAAATACAGGCGTGTGAAAGCGACGCAGACAACACTTCCCAAGTGTCCCACGTCACGTGGCGAAGAGCGGGCGCAAGCCTAGCCAGCAGAGTGGCGCAGTGGGAGCGTGCTGGGCCCATAACCCAGAGGTCCGTGGATCGAAACCACGCTCTGCTAAAACTATTTATTTTGCGGACTGCGTCGAGCTCTATTATTACGCCCACAGCGTGGGCTGGGGTGCTTTGACTCAGCGTTAACAGCAAACCCCGTAATTCTGAAGTGTGAAGAATGCGAGAACCACTTCCTAAGATGTAGCATTTTTTAAGATTTCGCACCAACTACACTCCACGGTCGCAAAGTTAATGCTCTTACGACCCCCATACGGGCAACACTCGAACAGGTTTGTGAGATAAAAATCGCACCTCCCCGGCGGGGAATCGAACCCCGGTCTCCCGCGTGACAGGCGGGGATACTAACCACTATACTACCGAGGAAGACGCAGCTAGCGTCTCGAATGCACAATTATGTTACTCAAATAGCTGATACATCTCAAACCTAGCCTCCTGTTGCTGTCAGGGACAGCTGCTATGAAATAAAAGTATGCCCCAGGTGAGGCTCGAACTCACAACCCCGGCATTGCTCACGGCTACTGCCTTATAAGTACCGTGCGCTAACCAATTGCGCCACTGGGGCTACAACACAGCGCTCTCAGTTAGCGGTATTCACTTTGCTGCAAACCAGTGGTGGCCACAGAAACATACGATCGCCACCTGATGCCATACTGCGACTTTGGCACCTGACTACCAATGCTTCGTGCTATTCTTGTTTCATATGCTACGCTTACATGCACATCAACCGGCTCTCGTCGTCGAGAAAACGCGGGAAAACGCGCGCCTTGCCTTCTGCTACCTGTCGAACAGCGAGAGCAGATGCGTGGCAAGCTCTAAGCTCTGCAGGCGCACTGCGGCCACGCAGCTGCACGAAAGGTACCTTCCTTGGGAGCTTGCTCAGCCATGGAGAACACGTTTCTTAGCGAATTGCACTTGTCTCGTAGAAAGAAGTGCTGCCATTGGCCCTGTGGCGCAACGGATAACGCGTCTGACTACGGATCAGAAGATTCCAGGTTCGAATCCTGGCAGCGTCGGCATTTTGTTAGTTGCCGACGCGTAGCTGGGCAGTGGATTTCGTATGTCGCCGCATCGTGGAGTGCTTTGTTGCTCCTGTGCATCTCGCAGCTGCATGTCGAGTCGATCGTGGTAAATATCGCTGCCTGCAAGCGTCAGCGTAGCGTCAGTCGAGCAAAGTCGAGACAAGTCAAGCTGAGAGCTGTAGGAGATGATACGCAATTAAATACAGGCGTGTGAAAGCGACGCAGACAACACTTCCCAAGTGTCCCACGTCACGTGGCGAAGAGCGGGCGCAAGCCTAGCCAGCAGAGTGGCGCAGTGGGAGCGTGCTGGGCCCATAACCCAGAGGTCCGTGGATCGAAACCACGCTCTGCTAAAACTATTTATTTTGCGGACTGCGTCGAGCTCTATTATTACGCCCACAGCGTGGGCTGGGGTGCTTTGACTCAGCGTTAACAGCAAACCCCGTAATTCTGAAGTGTGAAGAATGCGAGAACCACTTCCTAAGATGTAGCATTTTTTAAGATTTCGCACCAACTACACTCCACGGTCGCAAAGTTAATGCTCTTACGACCCCCATACGGGCAACACTCGAACAGGTTTGTGAGATAAAAATCGCACCTCCCCGGCGGGGAATCGAACCCCGGTCTCCCGCGTGACAGGCGGGGATACTAACCACTATACTACCGAGGAAGACGCAGCTAGCGTCTCGAATGCACAATTATGTTACTCAAATAGCTGATACATCTCAAACCTAGCCTCCTGTTGCTGTCAGGGACAGCTGCTATGAAATAAAAGTATGCCCCAGGTGAGGCTCGAACTCACAACCCCGGCATTGCTCACGGCTACTGCCTTATAAGTACCGTGCGCTAACCAATTGCGCCACTGGGGCTACAACACAGCGCTCTCAGTTAGCGGTATTCACTTTGCTGCAAACCAGTGGTGGCCACAGAAACATACGATCGCCACCTGATGCCATACTGCGACTTTGGCACCTGACTACCAATGCTTCGTGCTATTCTTGTTTCATATGCTACGCTTACATGCACATCAACCGGCTCTCGTCGTCGAGAAAACGCGGGAAAACGCGCGCCTTGCCTTCTGCTACCTGTCGAACAGCGAGAGCAGATGCGTGGCAAGCTCTAAGCTCTGCAGGCGCACTGCGGCCACGCAGCTGCACGAAAGGTACCTTCCTTGGGAGCTTGCTCAGCCATGGAGAACACGTTTCTTAGCGAATTGCACTTGTCTCGTAGAAAAAAGTGCTGCCATTGGCCCTGTGGCGCAACGGATAACGCGTCTGACTACGGATCAGAAGATTCCAGGTTCGAATCCTGGCAGCGTCGGCATTTTGTTAGTTGCCGACGCGTAGCTGGGCAGTGGATTTCGTATGTCGCCGCATCGTGGAGTGCTTTGTTGCTCCTGTGCATCTCGCAGCTGCATGTCGAGTCGATCGTGGTAAATATCGCTGCCTGCAAGCGTCAGCGTAGCGTCAGTCGAGCAAAGTCGAGACAAGTCAAGCTGAGAGCTGTAGGAGATGATACGCAATTAAATACAGGCGTGTGAAAGCGACGCAGACAACACTTCCCAAGTGTCCCACGTCACGTGGCGAAGAGCGGGCGCAAGCCTAGCCAGCAGAGTGGCGCAGTGGGAGCGTGCTGGGCCCATAACCCAGAGGTCCGTGGATCGAAACCACGCTCTGCTAAAACTATTTATTTTGCGGACTGCGTCGAGCTCTATTATTACGCCCACAGCGTGGGCTGGGGTGCTTTGACTCAGCGTTAACAGCAAACCCCGTAATTCTGAAGTGTGAAGAATGCGAGAACCACTTCCTAAGATGTAGCATTTTTTAAGATTTCGCACCAACTACACTCCACGGTCGCAAAGTTAATGCTCTTACGACCCCCATACGGGCAACACTCGAACAGGTTTGTGAGATAAAAATCGCACCTCCCCGGCGGGGAATCGAACCCCGGTCTCCCGCGTGACAGGCGGGGATACTAACCACTATACTACCGAGGAAGACGCAGCTAGCGTCTCGAATGCACAATTATGTTACTCAAATAGCTGATACATCTCAAACCTAGCCTCCTGTTGCTGTCAGGGACAGCTGCTATGAAATAAAAGTATGCCCCAGGTGAGGCTCGAACTCACAACCCCGGCATTGCTCACGGCTACTGCCTTATAAGTACCGTGCGCTAACCAATTGCGCCACTGGGGCTACAACACAGCGCTCTCAGTTAGCGGTATTCACTTTGCTGCAAACCAGTGGTGGCCACAGAAACATACGATCGCCACCTGATGCCATACTGCGACTTTGGCACCTGACTACCAATGCTTCGTGCTATTCTTGTTTCATATGCTACGCTTACATGCACATCAACCGGCTCTCGTCGTCGAGAAAACGCGGGAAAACGCGCGCCTTGCCTTCTGCTACCTGTCGAACAGCGAGAGCAGATGCGTGGCAAGCTCTAAGCTCTGCAGGCGCACTGCGGCCACGCAGCTGCACGAAAGGTACCTTCCTTGGGAGCTTGCTCAGCCATGGAGAACACGTTTCTTAGCGAATTGCACTTGTCTCGTAGAAAGAAGTGCTGCCATTGGCCCTGTGGCGCAACGGATAACGCGTCTGACTACGGATCAGAAGATTCCAGGTTCGAATCCTGGCAGGGTCGGCATTTTGTTAGTTGCCGACGCGTAGCTGGGCAGTGGATTTCGTATGTCGCCGCATCGTGGAGTGCTTTGTTGCTCCTGTGCATCTCGCAGCTGCATGTCGAGTCGATCGTGGTAAATATCGCTGCCTGCAAGCGTCAGCGTAGCGTCAGTCGAGCAAAGTCGAGACAAGTCAAGCTGAGAGCTGTAGGAGATGATACGCAATTAAATACAGGCGTGTGAAAGCGACGCAGACAACACTTCCCAAGTGTCCCACGTCACGTGGCGAAGAGCGGGCGCAAGCCTAGCCAGCAGAGTGGCGCAGTGGGAGCGTGCTGGGCCCATAACCCAGAGGTCCGTGGATCGAAACCACGCTCTGCTAAAACTATTTATTTTGCGGACTGCGTCGAGCTCTATTATTACGCCCACAGCGTGGGCTGGGGTGCTTTGACTCAGCGTTAACAGCAAACCCCGTAATTCTGAAGTGTGAAGAATGCGAGAACCACTTCCTAAGATGTAGCATTTTTTAAGATTTCGCACCAACTACACTCCACGGTCGCAAAGTTAATGCTCTTACGACCCCCATACGGGCAACACTCGAACAGGTTTGTGAGATAAAAATCGCACCTCCCCGGCGGGGAATCGAACCCCGGTCTCCCGCGTGACAGGCGGGGATACTAACCACTATACTACCGAGGAAGACGCAGCTAGCGTCTCGAATGCACAATTATGTTACTCAAATAGCTGATACATCTCAAACCTAGCCTCCTGTTGCTGTCAGGGACAGCTGCTATGAAATAAAAGTATGCCCCAGGTGAGGCTCGAACTCACAACCCCGGCATTGCTCACGGCTACTGCCTTATAAGTACCGTGCGCTAACCAATTGCGCCACTGGGGCTACAACACAGCGCTCTCAGTTAGCGGTATTCACTTTGCTGCAAACCAGTGGTGGCCACAGAAACATACGATCGCCACCTGATGCCATACTGCGACTTTGGCACCTGACTACCAATGCTTCGTGCTATTCTTGTTTCATATGCTACGCTTACATGCACATCAACCGGCTCTCGTCGTCGAGAAAACGCGGGAAAACGCGCGCCTTGCCTTCTGCTACCTGTCGAACAGCGAGAGCAGATGCGTGGCAAGCTCTAAGCTCTGCAGGCGCACTGCGGCCACGCAGCTGCACGAAAGGTACCTTCCTTGGGAGCTTGCTCAGCCATGGAGAACACGTTTCTTAGCGAATTGCACTTGTCTCGTAGAAAGAAGTGCTGCCATTGGCCCTGTGGCGCAACGGATAACGCGTCTGACTACGGATCAGAAGATTCCAGGTTCGAATCCTGGCAGGGTCGGCATTTTGTTAGTTGCCGACGCGTAGCTGGGCAGTGGATTTCGTATGTCGCCGCATCGTGGAGTGCTTTGTTGCTCCTGTGCATCTCGCAGCTGCATGTCGAGTCGATCGTGGTAAATATCGCTGCCTGCAAGCGTCAGCGTAGCGTCAGTCGAGCAAAGTCGAGAGAAGTCAAGCTGAGAGCTGTAGGAGATGATACGCAATTAAATACAGGCGTGTGAAAGCGACGCAGACAACACTTCCCAAGTGTCCCACGTCACGTGGCGAAGAGCGGGCGCAAGCCTAGCCAGCAGAGTGGCGCAGTGGGAGCGTGCTGGGCCCATAACCCAGAGGTCCGTGGATCGAAACCACGCTCTGCTAAAACTATTTATTTTGCGGACTGCGTCGAGCTCTATTATTACGCCCACAGCGTGGGCTGGGGTGCTTTGACTCAGCGTTAACAGCAAACCCCGTAATTCTGAAGTGTGAAGAATGCGAGAACCACTTCCTAAGATGTAGCATTTTTTAAGATTTCGCACCAACTACACTCCACGGTCGCAAAGTTAATGCTCTTACGACCCCCATACGGGCAACACTCGAACAGGTTTGTGAGATAAAAATCGCACCTCCCCGGCGGGGAATCGAACCCCGGTCTCCCGCGTGACAGGCGGGGATACTAACCACTATACTACCGAGGAAGACGCAGCTAGCGTCTCGAATGCACAATTATGTTACTCAAATAGCTGATACATCTCAAACCTAGCCTCCTGTTGCTGTCAGGGACAGCTGCTATGAAATAAAAGTATGCCCCAGGTGAGGCTCGAACTCACAACCCCGGCATTGCTCACGGCTACTGCCTTATAAGTACCGTGCGCTAACCAATTGCGCCACTGGGGCTACAACACAGCGCTCTCAGTTAGCGGTATTCACTTTGCTGCAAACCAGTGGTGGCCACAGAAACATACGATCGCCACCTGATGCCATACTGCGACTTTGGCACCTGACTACCAATGCTTCGTGCTATTCTTGTTTCATATGCTACGCTTACATGCACATCAACCGGCTCTCGTCGTCGAGAAAACGCGGGAAAACGCGCGCCTTGCCTTCTGCTACCTGTCGAACAGCGAGAGCAGATGCGTGGCAAGCTCTAAGCTCTGCAGGCGCACTGCGGCCACGCAGCTGCACGAAAGGTACCTTCCTTGGGAGCTTGCTCAGCCATGGAGAACACGTTTCTTAGCGAATTGCACTTGTCTCGTAGAAAGAAGTGCTGCCATTGGCCCTGTGGCGCAACGGATAACGCGTCTGACTACGGATCAGAAGATTCCAGGTTCGAATCCTGGCAGGGTCGGCATTTTGTTAGTTGCCGACGCGTAGCTGGGCAGTGGATTTCGTATGTCGCCGCATCGTGGAGTGCTTTGTTGCTCCTGTGCATCTCGCAGCTGCATGTCGAGTCGATCGTGGTAAATATCGCTGCCTGCAAGCGTCAGCGTAGCGTCAGTCGAGCAAAGTCGAGAGAAGTCAAGCTGAGAGCTGTAGGAGATGATACGCAATTAAATACAGGCGTGTGAAAGCGACGCAGACAACACTTCCCAAGTGTCCCACGTCACGTGGCGAAGAGCGGGCGCAAGCCTAGCCAGCAGAGTGGCGCAGTGGGAGCGTGCTGGGCCCATAACCCAGAGGTCCGTGGATCGAAACCACGCTCTGCTAAAACTATTTATTTTGCGGACTGCGTCGAGCTCTATTATTACGCCCACAGCGTGGGCTGGGGTGCTTTGACTCAGCGTTAACAGCAAACCCCGTAATTCTGAAGTGTGAAGAATGCGAGAACCACTTCCTAAGATGTAGCATTTTTTAAGATTTCGCACCAACTACACTCCACGGTCGCAAAGTTAATGCTCTTACGACCCCCATACGGGCAACACTCGAACAGGTTTGTGAGATAAAAATCGCACCTCCCCGGCGGGGAATCGAACCCCGGTCTCCCGCGTGACAGGCGGGGATACTAACCACTATACTACCGAGGAAGACGCAGCTAGCGTCTCGAATGCACAATTATGTTACTCAAATAGCTGATACATCTCAAACCTAGCCTCCTGTTGCTGTCAGGGACAGCTGCTATGAAATAAAAGTATGCCCCAGGTGAGGCTCGAACTCACAACCCCGGCATTGCTCACGGCTACTGCCTTATAAGTACCGTGCGCTAACCAATTGCGCCACTGGGGCTACAACACAGCGCTCTCAGTTAGCGGTATTCACTTTGCTGCAAACCAGTGGTGGCCACAGAAACATACGATCGCCACCTGATGCCATACTGCGACTTTGGCACCTGACTACCAATGCTTCGTGCTATTCTTGTTTCATATGCTACGCTTACATGCACATCAACCGGCTCTCGTCGTCGAGAAAACGCGGGAAAACGCGCGCCTTGCCTTCTGCTACCTGTCGAACAGCGAGAGCAGATGCGTGGCAAGCTCTAAGCTCTGCAGGCGCACTGCGGCCACGCAGCTGCACGAAAGGTACCTTCCTTGGGAGCTTGCTCAGCCATGGAGAACACGTTTCTTAGCGAATTGCACTTGTCTCGTAGAAAGAAGTGCTGCCATTGGCCCTGTGGCGCAACGGATAACGCGTCTGACTACGGATCAGAAGATTCCAGGTTCGAATCCTGGCAGGGTCGGCATTTTGTTAGTTGCCGACGCGTAGCTGGGCAGTGGATTTCGTATGTCGCCGCATCGTGGAGTGCTTTGTTGCTCCTGTGCATCTCGCAGCTGCATGTCGAGTCGATCGTGGTAAATATCGCTGCCTGCAAGCGTCAGCGTAGCGTCAGTCGAGCAAAGTCGAGACAAGTCAAGCTGAGAGCTGTAGGAGATGATACGCAATTAAATACAGGCGTGTGAAAGCGACGCAGACAACACTTCCCAAGTGTCCCACGTCACGTGGCGAAGAGCGGGCGCAAGCCTAGCCAGCAGAGTGGCGCAGTGGGAGCGTGCTGGGCCCATAACCCAGAGGTCCGTGGATCGAAACCACGCTCTGCTAAAACTATTTATTTTGCGGACTGCGTCGAGCTCTATTATTACGCCCACAGCGTGGGCTGGGGTGCTTTGACTCAGCGTTAACAGCAAACCCCGTAATTCTGAAGTGTGAAGAATGCGAGAACCACTTCCTAAGATGTAGCATTTTTTAAGATTTCGCACCAACTACACTCCACGGTCGCAAAGTTAATGCTCTTACGACCCCCATACGGGCAACACTCGAACAGGTTTGTGAGATAAAAATCGCACCTCCCCGGCGGGGAATCGAACCCCGGTCTCCCGCGTGACAGGCGGGGATACTAACCACTATACTACCGAGGAAGACGCAGCTAGCGTCTCGAATGCACAATTATGTTACTCAAATAGCTGATACATCTCAAACCTAGCCTCCTGTTGCTGTCAGGGACAGCTGCTATGAAATAAAAGTATGCCCCAGGTGAGGCTCGAACTCACAACCCCGGCATTGCTCACGGCTACTGCCTTATAAGTACCGTGCGCTAACCAATTGCGCCACTGGGGCTACAACACAGCGCTCTCAGTTAGCGGTATTCACTTTGCTGCAAACCAGTGGTGGCCACAGAAACATACGATCGCCACCTGATGCCATACTGCGACTTTGGCACCTGACTACCAATGCTTCGTGCTATTCTTGTTTCATATGCTACGCTTACATGCACATCAACCGGCTCTCGTCGTCGAGAAAACGCGGGAAAACGCGCGCCTTGCCTTCTGCTACCTGTCGAACAGCGAGAGCAGATGCGTGGCAAGCTCTAAGCTCTGCAGGCGCACTGCGGCCACGCAGCTGCACGAAAGGTACCTTCCTTGGGAGCTTGCTCAGCCATGGAGAACACGTTTCTTAGCGAATTGCACTTGTCTCGTAGAAAGAAGTGCTGCCATTGGCCCTGTGGCGCAACGGATAACGCGTCTGACTACGGATCAGAAGATTCCAGGTTCGAATCCTGGCAGGGTCGGCATTTTGTTAGTTGCCGACGCGTAGCTGGGCAGTGGATTTCGTATGTCGCCGCATCGTGGAGTGCTTTGTTGCTCCTGTGCATCTCGCAGCTGCATGTCGAGTCGATCGTGGTAAATATCGCTGCCTGCAAGCGTCAGCGTAGCGTCAGTCGAGCAAAGTCGAGACAAGTCAAGCTGAGAGCTGTAGGAGATGATACGCAATTAAATACAGGCGTGTGAAAGCGACGCAGACAACACTTCCCAAGTGTCCCACGTCACGTGGCGAAGAGCGGGCGCAAGCCTAGCCAGCAGAGTGGCGCAGTGGGAGCGTGCTGGGCCCATAACCCAGAGGTCCGTGGATCGAAACCACGCTCTGCTAAAACTATTTATTTTGCGGACTGCGTCGAGCTCTATTATTACGCCCACAGCGTGGGCTGGGGTGCTTTGACTCAGCGTTAACAGCAAACCCCGTAATTCTGAAGTGTGAAGAATGCGAGAACCACTTCCTAAGATGTAGCATTTTTTAAGATTTCGCACCAACTACACTCCACGGTCGCAAAGTTAATGCTCTTACGACCCCCATACGGGCAACACTCGAACAGGTTTGTGAGATAAAAATCGCACCTCCCCGGCGGGGAATCGAACCCCGGTCTCCCGCGTGACAGGCGGGGATACTAACCACTATACTACCGAGGAAGACGCAGCTAGCGTCTCGAATGCACAATTATGTTACTCAAATAGCTGATACATCTCAAACCTAGCCTCCTGTTGCTGTCAGGGACAGCTGCTATGAAATAAAAGTATGCCCCAGGTGAGGCTCGAACTCACAACCCCGGCATTGCTCACGGCTACTGCCTTATAAGTACCGTGCGCTAACCAATTGCGCCACTGGGGCTACAACACAGCGCTCTCAGTTAGCGGTATTCACTTTGCTGCAAACCAGTGGTGGCCACAGAAACATACGATCGCCACCTGATGCCATACTGCGACTTTGGCACCTGACTACCAATGCTTCGTGCTATTCTTGTTTCATATGCTACGCTTACATGCACATCAACCGGCTCTCGTCGTCGAGAAAACGCGGGAAAACGCGCGCCTTGCCTTCTGCTACCTGTCGAACAGCGAGAGCAGATGCGTGGCAAGCTCTAAGCTCTGCAGGCGCACTGCGGCCACGCAGCTGCACGAAAGGTACCTTCCTTGGGAGCTTGCTCAGCCATGGAGAACACGTTTCTTAGCGAATTGCACTTGTCTCGTAGAAAGAAGTGCTGCCATTGGCCCTGTGGCGCAACGGATAACGCGTCTGACTACGGATCAGAAGATTCCAGGTTCGAATCCTGGCAGCGTCGGCATTTTGTTAGTTGCCGACGCGTAGCTGGGCAGTGGATTTCGTATGTCGCCGCATCGTGGAGTGCTTTGTTGGTCCTGTGCATCTCGCAGCTGCATGTCGAGTCGATCGTGGTAAATATCGCTGCCTGCAAGCGTCAGCGTAGCGTCAGTCGAGCAAAGTCGAGACAAGTCAAGCTGAGAGCTGTAGGAGATGATACGCAATTAAATACAGGCGTGTGAAAGCGACGCAGACAACACTTCCCAAGTGTCCCACGTCACGTGGCGAAGAGCGGGCGCAAGCCTAGCCAGCAGAGTGGCGCAGTGGGAGCGTGCTGGGCCCATAACCCAGAGGTCCGTGGATCGAAACCACGCTCTGCTAAAACTATTTATTTTGCGGACTGCGTCGAGCTCTATTATTACGCCCACAGCGTGGGCTGGGGTGCTTTGACTCAGCGTTAACAGCAAACCCCGTAATTCTGAAGTGTGAAGAATGCGAGAACCACTTCCTAAGATGTAGCATTTTTTAAGATTTCGCACCAACTACACTCCACGGTCGCAAAGTTAATGCTCTTACGACCCCCATACGGGCAACACTCGAACAGGTTTGTGAGATAAAAATCGCACCTCCCCGGCGGGGAATCGAACCCCGGTCTCCCGCGTGACAGGCGGGGATACTAACCCCTATACTACCGAGGAAGACGCAGCTAGCGTCTCGAATGCACAATTATGTTACTCAAATAGCTGATACATCTCAAACCTAGCCTCCTGTTGCTGTCAGGGACAGCTGCTATGAAATAAAAGTATGCCCCAGGTGAGGCTCGAACTCACAACCCCGGCATTGCTCACGGCTACTGCCTTATAAGTACCGTGCGCTAACCAATTGCGCCACTGGGGCTACAACACAGCGCTCTCAGTTAGCGGTATTCACTTTGCTGCAAACCAGTGGTGGCCACAGAAACATACGATCGCCACCTGATGCCATACTGCGACTTTGGCACCTGACTACCAATGCTTCGTGCTATTCTTGTTTCATATGCTACGCTTACATGCACATCAACCGGCTCTCGTCGTCGAGAAAACGCGGGAAAACGCGCGCCTTGCCTTCTGCTACCTGTCGAACAGCGAGAGCAGATGCGTGGCAAGCTCTAAGCTCTGCAGGCGCACTGCGGCCACGCAGCTGCACGAAAGGTACCTTCCTTGGGAGCTTGCTCAGCCATGGAGAACACGTTTCTTAGCGAATTGCACTTGTCTCGTAGAAAGAAGTGCTGCCATTGGCCCTGTGGCGCAACGGATAACGCGTCTGACTACGGATCAGAAGATTCCAGGTTCGAATCCTGGCAGGGTCGGCATTTTGTTAGTTGCCGACGCGTAGCTGGGCAGTGGATTTCGTATGTCGCCGCATCGTGGAGTGCTTTGTTGCTCCTGTGCATCTCGCAGCTGCATGTCGAGTCGATCGTGGTAAATATCGCTGCCTGCAAGCGTCAGCGTAGCGTCAGTCGAGCAAAGTCGAGACAAGTCAAGCTGAGAGCTGTAGGAGATGATACGCAATTAAATACAGGCGTGTGAAAGCGACGCAGACAACACTTCCCAAGTGTCCCACGTCACGTGGCGAAGAGCGGGCGCAAGCCTAGCCAGCAGAGTGGCGCAGTGGGAGCGTGCTGGGCCCATAACCCAGAGGTCCGTGGATCGAAACCACGCTCTGCTAAAACTATTTATTTTGCGGACTGCGTCGAGCTCTATTATTACGCCCACAGCGTGGGCTGGGGTGCTTTGACTCAGCGTTAACAGCAAACCCCGTAATTCTGAAGTGTGAAGAATGCGAGAACCACTTCCTAAGATGTAGCATTTTTTAAGATTTCGCACCAACTACACTCCACGGTCGCAAAGTTAATGCTCTTACGACCCCCATACGGGCAACACTCGAACAGGTTTGTGAGATAAAAATCGCACCTCCCCGGCGGGGAATCGAACCCCGGTCTCCCGCGTGACAGGCGGGGATACTAACCACTATACTACCGAGGAAGACGCAGCTAGCGTCTCGAATGCACAATTATGTTACTCAAATAGCTGATACATCTCAAACCTAGCCTCCTGTTGCTGTCAGGGACAGCTGCTATGAAATAAAAGTATGCCCCAGGTGAGGCTCGAACTCACAACCCCGGCATTGCTCACGGCTACTGCCTTATAAGTACCGTGCGCTAACCAATTGCGCCACTGGGGCTACAACACAGCGCTCTCAGTTAGCGGTATTCACTTTGCTGCAAACCAGTGGTGGCCACAGAAACATACGATCGCCACCTGATGCCATACTGCGACTTTGGCACCTGACTACCAATGCTTCGTGCTATTCTTGTTTCATATGCTACGCTTACATGCACATCAACCGGCTCTCGTCGTCGAGAAAACGCGGGAAAACGCGCGCCTTGCCTTCTGCTACCTGTCGAACAGCGAGAGCAGATGCGTGGCAAGCTCTAAGCTCTGCAGGCGCACTGCGGCCACGCAGCTGCACGAAAGGTACCTTCCTTGGGAGCTTGCTCAGCCATGGAGAACACGTTTCTTAGCGAATTGCACTTGTCTCGTAGAAAGAAGTGCTGCCATTGGTCCTGTGGCGCAACGGATAACGCGTCTGACTACGGATCAGAAGATTCCAGGTTCGAATCCTGGCAGGGTCGGCATTTTGTTAGTTGCCGACGCGTAGCTGGGCAGTGGATTTCGTATGTCGCCGCATCGTGGAGTGCTTTGTTGCTCCTGTGCATCTCGCAGCTGCATGTCGAGTCGATCGTGGTAAATATCGCTGCCTGCAAGCGTCAGCGTAGCGTCAGTCGAGCAAAGTCGAGACAAGTCAAGCTGAGAGCTGTAGGAGATGATACGCAATTAAATACAGGCGTGTGAAAGCGACGCAGACAACACTTCCCAAGTGTCCCACGTCACGTGGCGAAGAGCGGGCGCAAGCCTAGCCAGCAGAGTGGCGCAGTGGGAGCGTGCTGGGCCCATAACCCAGAGGTCCGTGGATCGAAACCACGCTCTGCTAAAACTATTTATTTTGCGGACTGCGTCGAGCTCTATTATTACGCCCACAGCGTGGGCTGGGGTGCTTTGACTCAGCGTTAACAGCAAACCCCGTAATTCTGAAGTGTGAAGAATGCGAGAACCACTTCCTAAGATGTAGCATTTTTTAAGATTTCGCACCAACTACACTCCACGGTCGCAAAGTTAATGCTCTTACGACCCCCATACGGGCAACACTCGAACAGGTTTGTGAGATAAAAATCGCACCTCCCCGGCGGGGAATCGAACCCCGGTCTCCCGCGTGACAGGCGGGGATACTAACCACTATACTACCGAGGAAGACGCAGCTAGCGTCTCGAATGCACAATTATGTTACTCAAATAGCTGATACATCTCAAACCTAGCCTCCTGTTGCTGTCAGGGACAGCTGCTATGAAATAAAAGTATGCCCCAGGTGAGGCTCGAACTCACAACCCCGGCATTGCTCACGGCTACTGCCTTATAAGTACCGTGCGCTAACCAATTGCGCCACTGGGGCTACAACACAGCGCTCTCAGTTAGCGGTATTCACTTTGCTGCAAACCAGTGGTGGCCACAGAAACATACGATCGCCACCTGATGCCATACTGCGACTTTGGCACCTGACTACCAATGCTTCGTGCTATTCTTGTTTCATATGCTACGCTTACATGCACATCAACCGGCTCTCGTCGTCGAGAAAACGCGGGAAAACGCGCGCCTTGCCTTCTGCTACCTGTCGAACAGCGAGAGCAGATGCGTGGCAAGCTCTAAGCTCTGCAGGCGCACTGCGGCCACGCAGCTGCACGAAAGGTACCTTCCTTGGGAGCTTGCTCAGCCATGGAGAACACGTTTCTTAGCGAATTGCACTTGTCTCGTAGAAAGAAGTGCTGCCATTGGCCCTGTGGCGCAACGGATAACGCGTCTGACTACGGATCAGAAGATTCCAGGTTCGAATCCTGGCAGGGTCGGCATTTTGTTAGTTGCCGACGCGTAGCTGGGCAGTGGATTTCGTATGTCGCCGCATCGTGGAGTGCTTTGTTGCTCCTGTGCATCTCGCAGCTGCATGTCGAGTCGATCGTGGTAAATATCGCTGCCTGCAAGCGTCAGCGTAGCGTCAGTCGAGCAAAGTCGAGACAAGTCAAGCTGAGAGCTGTAGGAGATGATACGCAATTAAATACAGGCGTGTGAAAGCGACGCAGACAACACTTCCCAAGTGTCCCACGTCACGTGGCGAAGAGCGGGCGCAAGCCTAGCCAGCAGAGTGGCGCAGTGGGAGCGTGCTGGGCCCATAACCCAGAGGTCCGTGGATCGAAACCACGCTCTGCTAAAATTATTTATTTTGCGGACTGCGTCGAGCTCTATTATTACGCCCACAGCGTGGGCTGGGGTGCTTTGACTCAGCGTTAACAGCAAACCCCGTAATTCTGAAGTGTGAAGAATGCGAGAACCACTTCCTAAGATGTAGCATTTTTTAAGATTTCGCACCAACTACACTCCACGGTCGCAAAGTTAATGCTCTTACGACCCCCATACGGGCAACACTCGAACAGGTTTGTGAGATAAAAATCGCACCTCCCCGGCGGGGAATCGAACCCCGGTCTCCCGCGTGACAGGCGGGGATACTAACCACTATACTACCGAGGAAGACGCAGCTAGCGTCTCGAATGCACAATTATGTTACTCAAATAGCTGATACATCTCAAACCTAGCCTCCTGTTGCTGTCAGGGACAGCTGCTATGAAATAAAAGTATGCCCCAGGTGAGGCTCGAACTCACAACCCCGGCATTGCTCACGGCTACTGCCTTATAAGTACCGTGCGCTAACCAATTGCGCCACTGGGGCTACAACACAGCGCTCTCAGTTAGCGGTATTCACTTTGCTGCAAACCAGTGGTGGCCACAGAAACATACGATCGCCACCTGATGCCATACTGCGACTTTGGCACCTGACTACCAATGCTTCGTGCTATTCTTGTTTCATATGCTACGCTTACATGCACATCAACCGGCTCTCGTCGTCGAGAAAACGCGGGAAAACGCGCGCCTTGCCTTCTGCTACCTGTCGAACAGCGAGAGCAGATGCGTGGCAAGCTCTAAGCTCTGCAGGCGCACTGCGGCCACGCAGCTGCACGAAAGGTACCTTCCTTGGGAGCTTGCTCAGCCATGGAGAACACGTTTCTTAGCGAATTGCACTTGTCTCGTAGAAAGAAGTGCTGCCATTGGCCCTGTGGCGCAACGGATAACGCGTCTGACTACGGATCAGAAGATTCCAGGTTCGAATCCTGGCAGGGTCGGCATTTTGTTAGTTGCCGACGCGTAGCTGGGCAGTGGATTTCGTATGTCGCCGCATCGTGGAGTGCTTTGTTGCTCCTGTGCATCTCGCAGCTGCATGTCGAGTCGATCGTGGTAAATATCGCTGCCTGCAAGCGTCAGCGTAGCGTCAGTCGAGCAAAGTCGAGACAAGTCAAGCTGAGAGCTGTAGGAGATGATACGCAATTAAATACAGGCGTGTGAAAGCGACGCAGACAACACTTCCCAAGTGTCCCACGTCACGTGGCGAAGAGCGGGCGCAAGCCTAGCCAGCAGAGTGGCGCAGTGGGAGCGTGCTGGGCCCATAACCCAGAGGTCCGTGGATCGAAACCACGCTCTGCTAAAACTATTTATTTTGCGGACTGCGTCGAGCTCTATTATTACGCCCACAGCGTGGGCTGGGGTGCTTTGACTCAGCGTTAACAGCAAACCCCGTAATTCTGAAGTGTGAAGAATGCGAGAACCACTTCCTAAGATGTAGCATTTTTTAAGATTTCGCACCAACTACACTCCACGGTCGCAAAGTTAATGCTCTTACGACCCCCATACGGGCAACACACGAACAGGTTTGTGAGATAAAAATCGCACCTCCCCGGCGGGGAATCGAACCCCGGTCTCCCGCGTGACAGGCGGGGATACTAACCACTATACTACCGAGGAAGACGCAGCTAGCGTCTCGAATGCACAATTATGTTACTCAAATAGCTGATACATCTCAAACCTAGCCTCCTGTTGCTGTCAGGGACAGCTGCTATGAAATAAAAGTATGCCCCAGGTGAGGCTCGAACTCACAACCCCGGCATTGCTCACGGCTACTGCCTTATAAGTACCGTGCGCTAACCAATTGCGCCACTGGGGCTACAACACAGCGCTCTCAGTTAGCGGTATTCACTTTGCTGCAAACCAGTGGTGGCCACAGAAACATACGATCGCCACCTGATGCCATACTGCGACTTTGGCACCTGACTACCAATGCTTCGTGCTATTCTTGTTTCATATGCTACGCTTACATGCACATCAACCGGCTCTCGTCGTCGAGAAAACGCGGGAAAACGCGCGCCTTGCCTTCTGCTACCTGTCGAACAGCGAGAGCAGATGCGTGGCAAGCTCTAAGCTCTGCAGGCGCACTGCGGCCACGCAGCTGCACGAAAGGTACCTTCCTTGGGAGCTTGCTCAGCCATGGAGAACACGTTTCTTAGCGAATTGCACTTGTCTCGTAGAAAGAAGTGCTGCCATTGGCCCTGTGGCGCAACGGATAACGCGTCTGACTACGGATCAGAAGATTCCAGGTTCGAATCCTGGCAGGGTCGGCATTTTGTTAGTTGCCGACGCGTAGCTGGGCAGTGGATTTCGTATGTCGCCGCATCGTGGAGTGCTTTGTTGCTCCTGTGCATCTCGCAGCTGCATGTCGAGTCGATCGTGGTAAATATCGCTGCCTGCAAGCGTCAGCGTAGCGTCAGTCGAGCAAAGTCGAGACAAGTCAAGCTGAGAGCTGTAGGAGATGATACGCAATTAAATACAGGCGTGTGAAAGCGACGCAGACAACACTTCCCAAGTGTCCCACGTCACGTGGCGAAGAGCGGGCGCAAGCCTAGCCAGCAGAGTGGCGCAGTGGGAGCGTGCTGGGCCCATAACCCAGAGGTCCGTGGATCGAAACCACGCTCTGCTAAAACTATTTATTTTGCGGACTGCGTCGAGCTCTATTATTACGCCCACAGCGTGGGCTGGGGTGCTTTGACTCAGCGTTAACAGCAAACCCCGTAATTCTGAAGTGTGAAGAATGCGAGAACCACTTCCTAAGATGTAGCATTTTTTAAGATTTCGCACCAACTACACTCCACGGTCGCAAAGTTAATGCTCTTACGACCCCCATACGGGCAACACTCGAACAGGTTTGTGAGATAAAAATCGCACCTCCCCGGCGGGGAATCGAACCCCGGTCTCCCGCGTGACAGGCGGGGATACTAACCACTATACTACCGAGGAAGACGCAGCTAGCGTCTCGAATGCACAATTATGTTACTCAAATAGCTGATACATCTCAAACCTAGCCTCCTGTTGCTGTCAGGGACAGCTGCTATGAAATAAAAGTATGCCCCAGGTGAGGCTCGAACTCACAACCCCGGCATTGCTCACGGCTACTGCCTTATAAGTACCGTGCGCTAACCAATTGCGCCACTGGGGCTACAACACAGCGCTCTCAGTTAGCGGTATTCACTTTGCTGCAAACCAGTGGTGGCCACAGAAACATACGATCGCCACCTGATGCCATACTGCGACTTTGGCACCTGACTACCAATGCTTCGTGCTATTCTTGTTTCATATGCTACGCTTACATGCACATCAACCGGCTCTCGTCGTCGAGAAAACGCGGGAAAACGCGCGCCTTGCCTTCTGCTACCTGTCGAACAGCGAGAGCAGATGCGTGGCAAGCTCTAAGCTCTGCAGGCGCACTGCGGCCACGCAGCTGCACGAAAGGTACCTTCCTTGGGAGCTTGCTCAGCCATGGAGAACACGTTTCTTAGCGAATTGCACTTGTCTCGTAGAAAGAAGTGCTGCCATTGGTCCTGTGGCGCAACGGATAACGCGTCTGACTACGGATCAGAAGATTCCAGGTTCGAATCCTGGCAGGGTCGGCATTTTGTTAGTTGCCGACGCGTAGCTGGGCAGTGGATTTCGTATGTCGCCGCATCGTGGAGTGCTTTGTTGCTCCTGTGCATCTCGCAGCTGCATGTCGAGTCGATCGTGGTAAATATCGCTGCCTGCAAGCGTCAGCGTAGCGTCAGTCGAGCAAAGTCGAGACAAGTCAAGCTGAGAGCTGTAGGAGATGATACGCAATTAAATACAGGCGTGTGAAAGCGACGCAGACAACACTTCCCAAGTGTCCCACGTCACGTGGCGAAGAGCGGGCGCAAGCCTAGCCAGCAGAGTGGCGCAGTGGGAGCGTGCTGGGCCCATAACCCAGAGGTCCGTGGATCGAAACCACGCTCTGCTAAAACTATTTATTTTGCGGACTGCGTCGAGCTCTATTATTACGCCCACAGCGTGGGCTGGGGTGCTTTGACTCAGCGTTAACAGCAAACCCCGTAATTCTGAAGTGTGAAGAATGCGAGAACCACTTCCTAAGATGTAGCATTTTTTAAGATTTCGCACCAACTACACTCCACGGTCGCAAAGTTAATGCTCTTACGACCCCCATACGGGCAACACTCGAACAGGTTTGTGAGATAAAAATCGCACCTCCCCGGCGGGGAATCGAACCCCGGTCTCCCGCGTGACAGGCGGGGATACTAACCACTATACTACCGAGGAAGACGCAGCTAGCGTCTCGAATGCACAATTATGTTACTCAAATAGCTGATACATCTCAAACCTAGCCTCCTGTTGCTGTCAGGGACAGCTGCTATGAAATAAAAGTATGCCCCAGGTGAGGCTCGAACTCACAACCCCGGCATTGCTCACGGCTACTGCCTTATAAGTACCGTGCGCTAACCAATTGCGCCACTGGGGCTACAACACAGCGCTCTCAGTTAGCGGTATTCACTTTGCTGCAAACCAGTGGTGGCCACAGAAACATACGATCGCCACCTGATGCCATACTGCGACTTTGGCACCTGACTACCAATGCTTCGTGCTATTCTTGTTTCATATGCTACGCTTACATGCACATCAACCGGCTCTCGTCGTCGAGAAAACGCGGGAAAACGCGCGCCTTGCCTTCTGCTACCTGTCGAACAGCGAGAGCAGATGCGTGGCAAGCTCTAAGCTCTGCAGGCGCACTGCGGCCACGCAGCTGCACGAAAGGTACCTTCCTTGGGAGCTTGCTCAGCCATGGAGAACACGTTTCTTAGCGAATTGCACTTGTCTCGTAGAAAGAAGTGCTGCCATTGGTCCTGTGGCGCAACGGATAACGCGTCTGACTACGGATCAGAAGATTCCAGGTTCGAATCCTGGCAGGGTCGGCATTTTGTTAGTTGCCGACGCGTAGCTGGGCAGTGGATTTCGTATGTCGCCGCATCGTGGAGTGCTTTGTTGCTCCTGTGCATCTCGCAGCTGCATGTCGAGTCGATCGTGGTAAATATCGCTGCCTGCAAGCGTCAGCGTAGCGTCAGTCGAGCAAAGTCGAGACAAGTCAAGCTGAGAGCTGTAGGAGATGATACGCAATTAAATACAGGCGTGTGAAAGCGACGCAGACAACACTTCCCAAGTGTCCCACGTCACGTGGCGAAGAGCGGGCGCAAGCCTAGCCAGCAGAGTGGCGCAGTGGGAGCGTGCTGGGCCCATAACCCAGAGGTCCGTGGATCGAAACCACGCTCTGCTAAAACTATTTATTTTGCGGACTGCGTCGAGCTCTATTATTACGCCCACAGCGTGGGCTGGGGTGCTTTGACTCAGCGTTAACAGCAAACCCCGTAATTCTGAAGTGTGAAGAATGCGAGAACCACTTCCTAAGATGTAGCATTTTTTAAGATTTCGCACCAACTACACTCCACGGTCGCAAAGTTAATGCTCTTACGACCCCCATACGGGCAACACTCGAACAGGTTTGTGAGATAAAAATCGCACCTCCCCGGCGGGGAATCGAACCCCGGTCTCCCGCGTGACACGCGGGGATACTAACCACTATACTACCGAGGAAGACGCAGCTAGCGTCTCGAATGCACAATTATGTTAGTCAAATAGCTGATACATCTCAAACCTAGCCTCCTGTTGCTGTCAGGGACAGCTGCTATGAAATAAAAGTATGCCCCAGGTGAGGCTCGAACTCACAACCCCGGCATTGCTCACGGCTACTGCCTTATAAGTACCGTGCGCTAACCAATTGCGCCACTGGGGCTACAACACAGCGCTCTCAGTTAGCGGTATTCACTTTGCTGCAAACCAGTGGTGGCCACAGAAACATACGATCGCCACCTGATGCCATACTGCGACTTTGGCACCTGACTACCAATGCTTCGTGCTATTCTTGTTTCATATGCTACGCTTACATGCACATCAACCGGCTCTCGTCGTCGAGAAAACGCGGGAAAACGCGCGCCTTGCCTTCTGCTACCTGTCGAACAGCGAGAGCAGATGCGTGGCAAGCTCTAAGCTCTGCAGGCGCACTGCGGCCACGCAGCTGCACGAAAGGTACCTTCCTTGGGAGCTTGCTCAGCCATGGAGAACACGTTTCTTAGCGAATTGCACTTGTCTCGTAGAAAGAAGTGCTGCCATTGGCCCTGTGGCGCAACGGATAACGCGTCTGACTACGGATCAGAAGATTCCAGGTTCGAATCCTGGCAGGGTCGGCATTTTGTTAGTTGCCGACGCGTAGCTGGGCAGTGGATTTCGTATGTCGCCGCATCGTGGAGTGCTTTGTTGCTCCTGTGCATCTCGCAGCTGCATGTCGAGTCGATCGTGGTAAATATCGCTGCCTGCAAGCGTCAGCGTAGCGTCAGTCGAGCAAAGTCGAGACAAGTCAAGCTGAGAGCTGTAGGAGATGATACGCAATTAAATACAGGCGTGTGAAAGCGACGCAGACAACACTTCCCAAGTGTCCCACGTCACGTGGCGAAGAGCGGGCGCAAGCCTAGCCAGCAGAGTGGCGCAGTGGGAGCGTGCTGGGCCCATAACCCAGAGGTCCGTGGATCGAAACCACGCTCTGCTAAAATTATTTATTTTGCGGACTGCGTCGAGCTCTATTATTACGCCCACAGCGTGGGCTGGGGTGCTTTGACTCAGCGTTAACAGCAAACCCCGTAATTCTGAAGTGTGAAGAATGCGAGAACCACTTCCTAAGATGTAGCATTTTTTAAGATTTCGCACCAACTACACTCCACGGTCGCAAAGTTAATGCTCTTACGACCCCCATACGGGCAACACTCGAACAGGTTTGTGAGATAAAAATCGCACCTCCCCGGCGGGGAATCGAACCCCGGTCTCCCGCGTGACAGGCGGGGATACTAACCACTATACTACCGAGGAAGACGCAGCTAGCGTCTCGAATGCACAATTATGTTACTCAAATAGCTGATACATCTCAAACCTAGCCTCCTGTTGCTGTCAGGGACAGCTGCTATGAAATAAAAGTATGCCCCAGGTGAGGCTCGAACTCACAACCCCGGCATTGCTCACGGCTACTGCCTTATAAGTACCGTGCGCTAACCAATTGCGCCACTGGGGCTACAACACAGCGCTCTCAGTTAGCGGTATTCACTTTGCTGCAAACCAGTGGTGGCCACAGAAACATACGATCGCCACCTGATGCCATACTGCGACTTTGGCACCTGACTACCAATGCTTCGTGCTATTCTTGTTTCATATGCTACGCTTACATGCACATCAACCGGCTCTCGTCGTCGAGAAAACGCGGGAAAACGCGCGCCTTGCCTTCTGCTACCTGTCGAACAGCGAGAGCAGATGCGTGGCAAGCTCTAAGCTCTGCAGGCGCACTGCGGCCACGCAGCTGCACGAAAGGTACCTTCCTTGGGAGCTTGCTCAGCCATGGAGAACACGTTTCTTAGCGAATTGCACTTGTCTCGTAGAAAGAAGTGCTGCCATTGGCCCTGTGGCGCAACGGATAACGCGTCTGACTACGGATCAGAAGATTCCAGGTTCGAATCCTGGCAGGGTCGGCATTTTGTTAGTTGCCGACGCGTAGCTGGGCAGTGGATTTCGTATGTCGCCGCATCGTGGAGTGCTTTGTTGCTCCTGTGCATCTCGCAGCTGCATGTCGAGTCGATCGTGGTAAATATCGCTGCCTGCAAGCGTCAGCGTAGCGTCAGTCGAGCAAAGTCGAGACAAGTCAAGCTGAGAGCTGTAGGAGATGATACGCAATTAAATACAGGCGTGTGAAAGCGACGCAGACAACACTTCCCAAGTGTCCCACGTCACGTGGCGAAGAGCGGGCGCAAGCCTAGCCAGCAGAGTGGCGCAGTGGGAGCGTGCTGGGCCCATAACCCAGAGGTCCGTGGATCGAAACCACGCTCTGCTAAAACTATTTATTTTGCGGACTGCGTCGAGCTCTATTATTACGCCCACAGCGTGGGCTGGGGTGCTTTGACTCAGCGTTAACAGCAAACCCCGTAATTCTGAAGTGTGAAGAATGCGAGAACCACTTCCTAAGATGTAGCATTTTTTAAGATTTCGCACCAACTACACTCCACGGTCGCAAAGTTAATGCTCTTACGACCCCCATACGGGCAACACACGAACAGGTTTGTGAGATAAAAATCGCACCTCCCCGGCGGGGAATCGAACCCCGGTCTCCCGCGTGACAGGCGGGGATACTAACCACTATACTACCGAGGAAGACGCAGCTAGCGTCTCGAATGCACAATTATGTTACTCAAATAGCTGATACATCTCAAACCTAGCCTCCTGTTGCTGTCAGGGACAGCTGCTATGAAATAAAAGTATGCCCCAGGTGAGGCTCGAACTCACAACCCCGGCATTGCTCACGGCTACTGCCTTATAAGTACCGTGCGCTAACCAATTGCGCCACTGGGGCTACAACACAGCGCTCTCAGTTAGCGGTATTCACTTTGCTGCAAACCAGTGGTGGCCACAGAAACATACGATCGCCACCTGATGCCATACTGCGACTTTGGCACCTGACTACCAATGCTTCGTGCTATTCTTGTTTCATATGCTACGCTTACATGCACATCAACCGGCTCTCGTCGTCGAGAAAACGCGGGAAAACGCGCGCCTTGCCTTCTGCTACCTGTCGAACAGCGAGAGCAGATGCGTGGCAAGCTCTAAGCTCTGCAGGCGCACTGCGGCCACGCAGCTGCACGAAAGGTACCTTCCTTGGGAGCTTGCTCAGCCATGGAGAACACGTTTCTTAGCGAATTGCACTTGTCTCGTAGAAAGAAGTGCTGCCATTGGCCCTGTGGCGCAACGGATAACGCGTCTGACTACGGATCAGAAGATTCCAGGTTCGAATCCTGGCAGGGTCGGCATTTTGTTAGTTGCCGACGCGTAGCTGGGCAGTGGATTTCGTATGTCGCCGCATCGTGGAGTGCTTTGTTGCTCCTGTGCATCTCGCAGCTGCATGTCGAGTCGATCGTGGTAAATATCGCTGCCTGCAAGCGTCAGCGTAGCGTCAGTCGAGCAAAGTCGAGACAAGTCAAGCTGAGAGCTGTAGGAGATGATACGCAATTAAATACAGGCGTGTGAAAGCGACGCAGACAACACTTCCCAAGTGTCCCACGTCACGTGGCGAAGAGCGGGCGCAAGCCTAGCCAGCAGAGTGGCGCAGTGGGAGCGTGCTGGGCCCATAACCCAGAGGTCCGTGGATCGAAACCACGCTCTGCTAAAACTATTTATTTTGCGGACTGCGTCGAGCTCTATTATTACGCCCACAGCGTGGGCTGGGGTGCTTTGACTCAGCGTTAACAGCAAACCCCGTAATTCTGAAGTGTGAAGAATGCGAGAACCACTTCCTAAGATGTAGCATTTTTTAAGATTTCGCACCAACTACACTCCACGGTCGCAAAGTTAATGCTCTTACGACCCCCATACGGGCAACACTCGAACAGGTTTGTGAGATAAAAATCGCACCTCCCCGGCGGGGAATCGAACCCCGGTCTCCCGCGTGACAGGCGGGGATACTAACCACTATACTACCGAGGAAGACGCAGCTAGCGTCTCGAATGCACAATTATGTTACTCAAATAGCTGATACATCTCAAACCTAGCCTCCTGTTGCTGTCAGGGACAGCTGCTATGAAATAAAAGTATGCCCCAGGTGAGGCTCGAACTCACAACCCCGGCATTGCTCACGGCTACTGCCTTATAAGTACCGTGCGCTAACCAATTGCGCCACTGGGGCTACAACACAGCGCTCTCAGTTAGCGGTATTCACTTTGCTGCAAACCAGTGGTGGCCACAGAAACATACGATCGCCACCTGATGCCATACTGCGACTTTGGCACCTGACTACCAATGCTTCGTGCTATTCTTGTTTCATATGCTACGCTTACATGCACATCAACCGGCTCTCGTCGTCGAGAAAACGCGGGAAAACGCGCGCCTTGCCTTCTGCTACCTGTCGAACAGCGAGAGCAGATGCGTGGCAAGCTCTAAGCTCTGCAGGCGCACTGCGGCCACGCAGCTGCACGAAAGGTACCTTCCTTGGGAGCTTGCTCAGCCATGGAGAACACGTTTCTTAGCGAATTGCACTTGTCTCGTAGAAAGAAGTGCTGCCATTGGTCCTGTGGCGCAACGGATAACGCGTCTGACTACGGATCAGAAGATTCCAGGTTCGAATCCTGGCAGGGTCGGCATTTTGTTAGTTGCCGACGCGTAGCTGGGCAGTGGATTTCGTATGTCGCCGCATCGTGGAGTGCTTTGTTGCTCCTGTGCATCTCGCAGCTGCATGTCGAGTCGATCGTGGTAAATATCGCTGCCTGCAAGCGTCAGCGTAGCGTCAGTCGAGCAAAGTCGAGACAAGTCAAGCTGAGAGCTGTAGGAGATGATACGCAATTAAATACAGGCGTGTGAAAGCGACGCAGACAACACTTCCCAAGTGTCCCACGTCACGTGGCGAAGAGCGGGCGCAAGCCTAGCCAGCAGAGTGGCGCAGTGGGAGCGTGCTGGGCCCATAACCCAGAGGTCCGTGGATCGAAACCACGCTCTGCTAAAACTATTTATTTTGCGGACTGCGTCGAGCTCTATTATTACGCCCACAGCGTGGGCTGGGGTGCTTTGACTCAGCGTTAACAGCAAACCCCGTAATTCTGAAGTGTGAAGAATGCGAGAACCACTTCCTAAGATGTAGCATTTTTTAAGATTTCGCACCAACTACACTCCACGGTCGCAAAGTTAATGCTCTTACGACCCCCATACGGGCAACACTCGAACAGGTTTGTGAGATAAAAATCGCACCTCCCCGGCGGGGAATCGAACCCCGGTCTCCCGCGTGACAGGCGGGGATACTAACCACTATACTACCGAGGAAGACGCAGCTAGCGTCTCGAATGCACAATTATGTTACTCAAATAGCTGATACATCTCAAACCTAGCCTCCTGTTGCTGTCAGGGACAGCTGCTATGAAATAAAAGTATGCCCCAGGTGAGGCTCGAACTCACAACCCCGGCATTGCTCACGGCTACTGCCTTATAAGTACCGTGCGCTAACCAATTGCGCCACTGGGGCTACAACACAGCGCTCTCAGTTAGCGGTATTCACTTTGCTGCAAACCAGTGGTGGCCACAGAAACATACGATCGCCACCTGATGCCATACTGCGACTTTGGCACCTGACTACCAATGCTTCGTGCTATTCTTGTTTCATATGCTACGCTTACATGCACATCAACCGGCTCTCGTCGTCGAGAAAACGCGGGAAAACGCGCGCCTTGCCTTCTGCTACCTGTCGAACAGCGAGAGCAGATGCGTGGCAAGCTCTAAGCTCTGCAGGCGCACTGCGGCCACGCAGCTGCACGAAAGGTACCTTCCTTGGGAGCTTGCTCAGCCATGGAGAACACGTTTCTTAGCGAATTGCACTTGTCTCGTAGAAAGAAGTGCTGCCATTGGTCCTGTGGCGCAACGGATAACGCGTCTGACTACGGATCAGAAGATTCCAGGTTCGAATCCTGGCAGGGTCGGCATTTTGTTAGTTGCCGACGCGTAGCTGGGCAGTGGATTTCGTATGTCGCCGCATCGTGGAGTGCTTTGTTGCTCCTGTGCATCTCGCAGCTGCATGTCGAGTCGATCGTGGTAAATATCGCTGCCTGCAAGCGTCAGCGTAGCGTCAGTGGAGCAAAGTCGAGACAAGTCAAGCTGAGAGCTGTAGGAGATGATACGCAATTAAATACAGGCGTGTGAAAGCGACGCAGACAACACTTCCCAAGTGTCCCACGTCACGTGGCGAAGAGCGGGCGCAAGCCTAGCCAGCAGAGTGGCGCAGTGGGAGCGTGCTGGGCCCATAACCCAGAGGTCCGTGGATCGAAACCACGCTCTGCTAAAACTATTTATTTTGCGGACTGCGTCGAGCTCTATTATTACGCCCACAGCGTGGGCTGGGGTGCTTTGACTCAGCGTTAACAGCAAACCCCGTAATTCTGAAGTGTGAAGAATGCGAGAACCACTTCCTAAGATGTAGCATTTTTTAAGATTTCGCACCAACTACACTCCACGGTCGCAAAGTTAATGCTCTTACGACCCCCATACGGGCAACACTCGAACAGGTTTGTGAGATAAAAATCGCACCTCCCCGGCGGGGAATCGAACCCCGGTCTCCCGCGTGACAGGCGGGGATACTAACCACTATACTACCGAGGAAGACGCAGCTAGCGTCTCGAATGCACAATTATGTTACTCAAATAGCTGATACATCTCAAACCTAGCCTCCTGTTGCTGTCAGGGACAGCTGCTATGAAATAAAAGTATGCCCCAGGTGAGGCTCGAACTCACAACCCCGGCATTGCTCACGGCTACTGCCTTATAAGTACCGTGCGCTAACCAATTGCGCCACTGGGGCTACAACACAGCGCTCTCAGTTAGCGGTATTCACTTTGCTGCAAACCAGTGGTGGCCACAGAAACATACGATCGCCACCTGATGCCATACTGCGACTTTGGCACCTGACTACCAATGCTTCGTGCTATTCTTGTTTCATATGCTACGCTTACATGCACATCAACCGGCTCTCGTCGTCGAGAAAACGCGGGAAAACGCGCGCCTTGCCTTCTGCTACCTGTCGAACAGCGAGAGCAGATGCGTGGCAAGCTCTAAGCTCTGCAGGCGCACTGCGGCCACGCAGCTGCACGAAAGGTACCTTCCTTGGGAGCTTGCTCAGCCATGGAGAACACGTTTCTTAGCGAATTGCACTTGTCTCGTAGAAAGAAGTGCTGCCATTGGTCCTGTGGCGCAACGGATAACGCGTCTGACTACGGATCAGAAGATTCCAGGTTCGAATCCTGGCAGGGTCGGCATTTTGTTAGTTGCCGACGCGTAGCTGGGCAGTGGATTTCGTATGTCGCCGCATCGTGGAGTGCTTTGTTGCTCCTGTGCATCTCGCAGCTGCATGTCGAGTCGATCGTGGTAAATATCGCTGCCTGCAAGCGTCAGCGTAGCGTCAGTCGAGCAAAGTCGAGACAAGTCAAGCTGAGAGCTGTAGGAGATGATACGCAATTAAATACAGGCGTGTGAAAGCGACGCAGACAACACTTCCCAAGTGTCCCACGTCACGTGGCGAAGAGCGGGCGCAAGCCTAGCCAGCAGAGTGGCGCAGTGGGAGCGTGCTGGGCCCATAACCCAGAGGTCCGTGGATCGAAACCACGCTCTGCTAAAACTATTTATTTTGCGGACTGCGTCGAGCTCTATTATTACGCCCACAGCGTGGGCTGGGGTGCTTTGACTCAGCGTTAACAGCAAACCCCGTAATTCTGAAGTGTGAAGAATGCGAGAACCACTTCCTAAGATGTAGCATTTTTTAAGATTTCGCACCAACTACACTCCACGGTCGCAAAGTTAATGCTCTTACGACCCCCATACGGGCAACACTCGAACAGGTTTGTGAGATAAAAATCGCACCTCCCCGGCGGGGAATCGAACCCCGGTCTCCCGCGTGACAGGCGGGGATACTAACCACTATACTACCGAGGAAGACGCAGCTAGCGTCTCGAATGCACAATTATGTTACTCAAATAGCTGATACATCTCAAACCTAGCCTCCTGTTGCTGTCAGGGACAGCTGCTATGAAATAAAAGTATGCCCCAGGTGAGGCTCGAACTCACAACCCCGGCATTGCTCACGGCTACTGCCTTATAAGTACCGTGCGCTAACCAATTGCGCCACTGGGGCTACAACACAGCGCTCTCAGTTAGCGGTATTCACTTTGCTGCAAACCAGTGGTGGCCACAGAAACATACGATCGCCACCTGATGCCATACTGCGACTTTGGCACCTGACTACCAATGCTTCGTGCTATTCTTGTTTCATATGCTACGCTTACATGCACATCAACCGGCTCTCGTCGTCGAGAAAACGCGGGAAAACGCGCGCCTTGCCTTCTGCTACCTGTCGAACAGCGAGAGCAGATGCGTGGCAAGCTCTAAGCTCTGCAGGCGCACTGCGGCCACGCAGCTGCACGAAAGGTACCTTCCTTGGGAGCTTGCTCAGCCATGGAGAACACGTTTCTTAGCGAATTGCACTTGTCTCGTAGAAAGAAGTGCTGCCATTGGTCCTGTGGCGCAACGGATAACGCGTCTGACTACGGATCAGAAGATTCCAGGTTCGAATCCTGGCAGGGTCGGCATTTTGTTAGTTGCCGACGCGTAGCTGGGCAGTGGATTTCGTATGTCGCCGCATCGTGGAGTGCTTTGTTGCTCCTGTGCATCTCGCAGCTGCATGTCGAGTCGATCGTGGTAAATATCGCTGCCTGCAAGCGTCAGCGTAGCGTCAGTCGAGCAAAGTCGAGACAAGTCAAGCTGAGAGCTGTAGGAGATGATACGCAATTAAATACAGGCGTGTGAAAGCGACGCAGACAACACTTCCCAAGTGTCCCACGTCACGTGGCGAAGAGCGGGCGCAAGCCTAGCCAGCAGAGTGGCGCAGTGGGAGCGTGCTGGGCCCATAACCCAGAGGTCCGTGGATCGAAACCACGCTCTGCTAAAACTATTTATTTTGCGGACTGCGTCGAGCTCTATTATTACGCCCACAGCGTGGGCTGGGGTGCTTTGACTCAGCGTTAACAGCAAACCCCGTAATTCTGAAGTGTGAAGAATGCGAGAACCACTTCCTAAGATGTAGCATTTTTTAAGATTTCGCACCAACTACACTCCACGGTCGCAAAGTTAATGCTCTTACGACCCCCATACGGGCAACACTCGAACAGGTTTGTGAGATAAAAATCGCACCTCCCCGGCGGGGAATCGAACCCCGGTCTCCCGCGTGACACGCGGGGATACTAACCACTATACTACCGAGGAAGACGCAGCTAGCGTCTCGAATGCACAATTATGTTAGTCAAATAGCTGATACATCTCAAACCTAGCCTCCTGTTGCTGTCAGGGACAGCTGCTATGAAATAAAAGTATGCCCCAGGTGAGGCTCGAACTCACAACCCCGGCATTGCTCACGGCTACTGCCTTATAAGTACCGTGCGCTAACCAATTGCGCCACTGGGGCTACAACACAGCGCTCTCAGTTAGCGGTATTCACTTTGCTGCAAACCAGTGGTGGCCACAGAAACATACGATCGCCACCTGATGCCATACTGCGACTTTGGCACCTGACTACCAATGCTTCGTGCTATTCTTGTTTCATATGCTACGCTTACATGCACATCAACCGGCTCTCGTCGTCGAGAAAACGCGGGAAAACGCGCGCCTTGCCTTCTGCTACCTGTCGAACAGCGAGAGCAGATGCGTGGCAAGCTCTAAGCTCTGCAGGCGCACTGCGGCCACGCAGCTGCACGAAAGGTACCTTCCTTGGGAGCTTGCTCAGCCATGGAGAACACGTTTCTTAGCGAATTGCACTTGTCTCGTAGAAAGAAGTGCTGCCATTGGCCCTGTGGCGCAACGGATAACGCGTCTGACTACGGATCAGAAGATTCCAGGTTCGAATCCTGGCAGGGTCGGCATTTTGTTAGTTGCCGACGCGTAGCTGGGCAGTGGATTTCGTATGTCGCCGCATCGTGGAGTGCTTTGTTGCTCCTGTGCATCTCGCAGCTGCATGTCGAGTCGATCGTGGTAAATATCGCTGCCTGCAAGCGTCAGCGTAGCGTCAGTCGAGCAAAGTCGAGACAAGTCAAGCTGAGAGCTGTAGGAGATGATACGCAATTAAATACAGGCGTGTGAAAGCGACGCAGACAACACTTCCCAAGTGTCCCACGTCACGTGGCGAAGAGCGGGCGCAAGCCTAGCCAGCAGAGTGGCGCAGTGGGAGCGTGCTGGGCCCATAACCCAGAGGTCCGTGGATCGAAACCACGCTCTGCTAAAACTATTTATTTTGCGGACTGCGTCGAGCTCTATTATTACGCCCACAGCGTGGGCTGGGGTGCTTTGACTCAGCGTTAACAGCAAACCCCGTAATTCTGAAGTGTGAAGAATGCGAGAACCACTTCCTAAGATGTAGCATTTTTTAAGATTTCGCACCAACTACACTCCACGGTCGCAAAGTTAATGCTCTTACGACCCCCATACGGGCAACACTCGAACAGGTTTGTGAGATAAAAATCGCACCTCCCCGGCGGGGAATCGAACCCCGGTCTCCCGCGTGACAGGCGGGGATACTAACCACTATACTACCGAGGAAGACGCAGCTAGCGTCTCGAATGCACAATTATGTTACTCAAATAGCTGATACATCTCAAACCTAGCCTCCTGTTGCTGTCAGGGACAGCTGCTATGAAATAAAAGTATGCCCCAGGTGAGGCTCGAACTCACAACCCCGGCATTGCTCACGGCTACTGCCTTATAAGTACCGTGCGCTAACCAATTGCGCCACTGGGGCTACAACACAGCGCTCTCAGTTAGCGGTATTCACTTTGCTGCAAACCAGTGGTGGCCACAGAAACATACGATCGCCACCTGATGCCATACTGCGACTTTGGCACCTGACTACCAATGCTTCGTGCTATTCTTGTTTCATATGCTACGCTTACATGCACATCAACCGGCTCTCGTCGTCGAGAAAACGCGGGAAAACGCGCGCCTTGCCTTCTGCTACCTGTCGAACAGCGAGAGCAGATGCGTGGCAAGCTCTAAGCTCTGCAGGCGCACTGCGGCCACGCAGCTGCACGAAAGGTACCTTCCTTGGGAGCTTGCTCAGCCATGGAGAACACGTTTCTTAGCGAATTGCACTTGTCTCGTAGAAAGAAGTGCTGCCATTGGCCCTGTGGCGCAACGGATAACGCGTCTGACTACGGATCAGAAGATTCCAGGTTCGAATCCTGGCAGGGTCGGCATTTTGTTAGTTGCCGACGCGTAGCTGGGCAGTGGATTTCGTATGTCGCCGCATCGTGGAGTGCTTTGTTGCTCCTGTGCATCTCGCAGCTGCATGTCGAGTCGATCGTGGTAAATATCGCTGCCTGCAAGCGTCAGCGTAGCGTCAGTCGAGCAAAGTCGAGACAAGTCAAGCTGAGAGCTGTAGGAGATGATACGCAATTAAATACAGGCGTGTGAAAGCGACGCAGACAACACTTCCCAAGTGTCCCACGTCACGTGGCGAAGAGCGGGCGCAAGCCTAGCCAGCAGAGTGGCGCAGTGGGAGCGTGCTGGGCCCATAACCCAGAGGTCCGTGGATCGAAACCACGCTCTGCTAAAACTATTTATTTTGCGGACTGCGTCGAGCTCTATTATTACGCCCACAGCGTGGGCTGGGGTGCTTTGACTCAGCGTTAACAGCAAACCCCGTAATTCTGAAGTGTGAAGAATGCGAGAACCACTTCCTAAGATGTAGCATTTTTTAAGATTTCGCACCAACTACACTCCACGGTCGCAAAGTTAATGCTCTTACGACCCCCATACGGGCAACACTCGAACAGGTTTGTGAGATAAAAATCGCACCTCCCCGGCGGGGAATCGAACCCCGGTCTCCCGCGTGACAGGCGGGGATACTAACCACTATACTACCGAGGAAGACGCAGCTAGCGTCTCGAATGCACAATTATGTTACTCAAATAGCTGATACATCTCAAACCTAGCCTCCTGTTGCTGTCAGGGACAGCTGCTATGAAATAAAAGTATGCCCCAGGTGAGGCTCGAACTCACAACCCCGGCATTGCTCACGGCTACTGCCTTATAAGTACCGTGCGCTAACCAATTGCGCCACTGGGGCTACAACACAGCGCTCTCAGTTAGCGGTATTCACTTTGCTGCAAACCAGTGGTGGCCACAGAAACATACGATCGCCACCTGATGCCATACTGCGACTTTGGCACCTGACTACCAATGCTTCGTGCTATTCTTGTTTCATATGCTACGCTTACATGCACATCAACCGGCTCTCGTCGTCGAGAAAACGCGGGAAAACGCGCGCCTTGCCTTCTGCTACCTGTCGAACAGCGAGAGCAGATGCGTGGCAAGCTCTAAGCTCTGCAGGCGCACTGCGGCCACGCAGCTGCACGAAAGGTACCTTCCTTGGGAGCTTGCTCAGCCATGGAGAACACGTTTCTTAGCGAATTGCACTTGTCTCGTAGAAAGAAGTGCTGCCATTGGTCCTGTGGCGCAACGGATAACGCGTCTGACTACGGATCAGAAGATTCCAGGTTCGAATCCTGGCAGGGTCGGCATTTTGTTAGTTGCCGACGCGTAGCTGGGCAGTGGATTTCGTATGTCGCCGCATCGTGGAGTGCTTTGTTGCTCCTGTGCATCTCGCAGCTGCATGTCGAGTCGATCGTGGTAAATATCGCTGCCTGCAAGCGTCAGCGTAGCGTCAGTCGAGCAAAGTCGAGACAAGTCAAGCTGAGAGCTGTAGGAGATGATACGCAATTAAATACAGGCGTGTGAAAGCGACGCAGACAACACTTCCCAAGTGTCCCACGTCACGTGGCGAAGAGCGGGCGCAAGCCTAGCCAGCAGAGTGGCGCAGTGGGAGCGTGCTGGGCCCATAACCCAGAGGTCCGTGGATCGAAACCACGCTCTGCTAAAACTATTTATTTTGCGGACTGCGTCGAGCTCTATTATTACGCCCACAGCGTGGGCTGGGGTGCTTTGACTCAGCGTTAACAGCAAACCCCGTAATTCTGAAGTGTGAAGAATGCGAGAACCACTTCCTAAGATGTAGCATTTTTTAAGATTTCGCACCAACTACACTCCACGGTCGCAAAGTTAATGCTCTTACGACCCCCATACGGGCAACACTCGAACAGGTTTGTGAGATAAAAATCGCACCTCCCCGGCGGGGAATCGAACCCCGGTCTCCCGCGTGACACGCGGGGATACTAACCACTATACTACCGAGGAAGACGCAGCTAGCGTCTCGAATGCACAATTATGTTAGTCAAATAGCTGATACATCTCAAACCTAGCCTCCTGTTGCTGTCAGGGACAGCTGCTATGAAATAAAAGTATGCCCCAGGTGAGGCTCGAACTCACAACCCCGGCATTGCTCACGGCTACTGCCTTATAAGTACCGTGCGCTAACCAATTGCGCCACTGGGGCTACAACACAGCGCTCTCAGTTAGCGGTATTCACTTTGCTGCAAACCAGTGGTGGCCACAGAAACATACGATCGCCACCTGATGCCATACTGCGACTTTGGCACCTGACTACCAATGCTTCGTGCTATTCTTGTTTCATATGCTACGCTTACATGCACATCAACCGGCTCTCGTCGTCGAGAAAACGCGGGAAAACGCGCGCCTTGCCTTCTGCTACCTGTCGAACAGCGAGAGCAGATGCGTGGCAAGCTCTAAGCTCTGCAGGCGCACTGCGGCCACGCAGCTGCACGAAAGGTACCTTCCTTGGGAGCTTGCTCAGCCATGGAGAACACGTTTCTTAGCGAATTGCACTTGTCTCGTAGAAAGAAGTGCTGCCATTGGCCCTGTGGCGCAACGGATAACGCGTCTGACTACGGATCAGAAGATTCCAGGTTCGAATCCTGGCAGGGTCGGCATTTTGTTAGTTGCCGACGCGTAGCTGGGCAGTGGATTTCGTATGTCGCCGCATCGTGGAGTGCTTTGTTGCTCCTGTGCATCTCGCAGCTGCATGTCGAGTCGATCGTGGTAAATATCGCTGCCTGCAAGCGTCAGCGTAGCGTCAGTCGAGCAAAGTCGAGACAAGTCAAGCTGAGAGCTGTAGGAGATGATACGCAATTAAATACAGGCGTGTGAAAGCGACGCAGACAACACTTCCCAAGTGTCCCACGTCACGTGGCGAAGAGCGGGCGCAAGCCTAGCCAGCAGAGTGGCGCAGTGGGAGCGTGCTGGGCCCATAACCCAGAGGTCCGTGGATCGAAACCACGCTCTGCTAAAACTATTTATTTTGCGGACTGCGTCGAGCTCTATTATTACGCCCACAGCGTGGGCTGGGGTGCTTTGACTCAGCGTTAACAGCAAACCCCGTAATTCTGAAGTGTGAAGAATGCGAGAACCACTTCCTAAGATGTAGCATTTTTTAAGATTTCGCACCAACTACACTCCACGGTCGCAAAGTTAATGCTCTTACGACCCCCATACGGGCAACACTCGAACAGGTTTGTGAGATAAAAATCGCACCTCCCCGGCGGGGAATCGAACCCCGGTCTCCCGCGTGACAGGCGGGGATACTAACCACTATACTACCGAGGAAGACGCAGCTAGCGTCTCGAATGCACAATTATGTTACTCAAATAGCTGATACATCTCAAACCTAGCCTCCTGTTGCTGTCAGGGACAGCTGCTATGAAATAAAAGTATGCCCCAGGTGAGGCTCGAACTCACAACCCCGGCATTGCTCACGGCTACTGCCTTATAAGTACCGTGCGCTAACCAATTGCGCCACTGGGGCTACAACACAGCGCTCTCAGTTAGCGGTATTCACTTTGCTGCAAACCAGTGGTGGCCACAGAAACATACGATCGCCACCTGATGCCATACTGCGACTTTGGCACCTGACTACCAATGCTTCGTGCTATTCTTGTTTCATATGCTACGCTTACATGCACATCAACCGGCTCTCGTCGTCGAGAAAACGCGGGAAAACGCGCGCCTTGCCTTCTGCTACCTGTCGAACAGCGAGAGCAGATGCGTGGCAAGCTCTAAGCTCTGCAGGCGCACTGCGGCCACGCAGCTGCACGAAAGGTACCTTCCTTGGGAGCTTGCTCAGCCATGGAGAACACGTTTCTTAGCGAATTGCACTTGTCTCGTAGAAAGAAGTGCTGCCATTGGCCCTGTGGCGCAACGGATAACGCGTCTGACTACGGATCAGAAGATTCCAGGTTCGAATCCTGGCAGGGTCGGCATTTTGTTAGTTGCCGACGCGTAGCTGGGCAGTGGATTTCGTATGTCGCCGCATCGTGGAGTGCTTTGTTGCTCCTGTGCATCTCGCAGCTGCATGTCGAGTCGATCGTGGTAAATATCGCTGCCTGCAAGCGTCAGCGTAGCGTCAGTCGAGCAAAGTCGAGACAAGTCAAGCTGAGAGCTGTAGGAGATGATACGCAATTAAATACAGGCGTGTGAAAGCGACGCAGACAACACTTCCCAAGTGTCCCACGTCACGTGGCGAAGAGCGGGCGCAAGCCTAGCCAGCAGAGTGGCGCAGTGGGAGCGTGCTGGGCCCATAACCCAGAGGTCCGTGGATCGAAACCACGCTCTGCTAAAACTATTTATTTTGCGGACTGCGTCGAGCTCTATTATTACGCCCACAGCGTGGGCTGGGGTGCTTTGACTCAGCGTTAACAGCAAACCCCGTAATTCTGAAGTGTGAAGAATGCGAGAACCACTTCCTAAGATGTAGCATTTTTTAAGATTTCGCACCAACTACACTCCACGGTCGCAAAGTTAATGCTCTTACGACCCCCATACGGGCAACACTCGAACAGGTTTGTGAGATAAAAATCGCACCTCCCCGGCGGGGAATCGAACCCCGGTCTCCCGCGTGACAGGCGGGGATACTAACCACTATACTACCGAGGAAGACGCAGCTAGCGTCTCGAATGCACAATTATGTTACTCAAATAGCTGATACATCTCAAACCTAGCCTCCTGTTGCTGTCAGGGACAGCTGCTATGAAATAAAAGTATGCCCCAGGTGAGGCTCGAACTCACAACCCCGGCATTGCTCACGGCTACTGCCTTATAAGTACCGTGCGCTAACCAATTGCGCCACTGGGGCTACAACACAGCGCTCTCAGTTAGCGGTATTCACTTTGCTGCAAACCAGTGGTGGCCACAGAAACATACGATCGCCACCTGATGCCATACTGCGACTTTGGCACCTGACTACCAATGCTTCGTGCTATTCTTGTTTCATATGCTACGCTTACATGCACATCAACCGGCTCTCGTCGTCGAGAAAACGCGGGAAAACGCGCGCCTTGCCTTCTGCTACCTGTCGAACAGCGAGAGCAGATGCGTGGCAAGCTCTAAGCTCTGCAGGCGCACTGCGGCCACGCAGCTGCACGAAAGGTACCTTCCTTGGGAGCTTGCTCAGCCATGGAGAACACGTTTCTTAGCCAATTGCACTTGTCTCGTAGAAAGAAGTGCTGCCATTGGCCCTGTGGCGCAACGGATAACGCGTCTGACTACGGATCAGAAGATTCCAGGTTCGAATCCTGGCAGGGTCGGCATTTTGTTAGTTGCCGACGCGTAGCTGGGCAGTGGATTTCGTATGTCGCCGCATCGTGGAGTGCTTTGTTGCTCCTGTGCATCTCGCAGCTGCATGTCGAGTCGATCGTGGTAAATATCGCTGCCTGCAAGCGTCAGCGTAGCGTCAGTCGAGCAAAGTCGAGACAAGTCAAGCTGAGAGCTGTAGGAGATGATACGCAATTAAATACAGGCGTGTGAAAGCGACGCAGACAACACTTCCCAAGTGTCCCACGTCACGTGGCGAAGAGCGGGCGCAAGCCTAGCCAGCAGAGTGGCGCAGTGGGAGCGTGCTGGGCTCATAACCCAGAGGTCCGTGGATCGAAACCACGCTCTGCTAAAATTATTTATTTTGCGGACTGCGTCGAGCTCTATTATTACGCCCACAGCGTGGGCTGGGGTGCTTTGACTCAGCGTTAACAGCAAACCCCGTAATTCTGAAGTGTGAAGAATGCGAGAACCACTTCCTAAGATGTAGCATTTTTTAAGATTTCGCACCAACTACACTCCACGGTCGCAAAGTTAATGCTCTTACGACCCCCATACGGGCAACACTCGAACAGGTTTGTGAGATAAAAATCGCACCTCCCCGGCGGGGAATCGAACCCCGGTCTCCCGCGTGACAGGCGGGGATACTAACCACTATACTACCGAGGAAGACGCAGCTAGCGTCTCGAATGCACAATTATGTTACTCAAATAGCTGATACATCTCAAACCTAGCCTCCTGTTGCTGTCAGAGACAGCTGCTATGAAATAAAAGTATGCCCCAGGTGAGGCTCGAACTCACAACCCCGGCATTGCTCACGGCTACTGCCTTATAAGTACCGTGCGCTAACCAATTGCGCCACTGGGGCTACAACACAGCGCTCTCAGTTAGCGGTATTCACTTTGCTGCAAACCAGTGGTGGCCACAGAAACATACGATCGCCACCTGATGCCATACTGCGACTTTGGCACCTGACTACCAATGCTTCGTGCTATTCTTGTTTCATATGCTACGCTTACATGCACATCAACCGGCTCTCGTCGTCGAGAAAACGCGGGAAAACGCGCGCCTTGCCTTCTGCTACCTGTCGAACAGCGAGAGCAGATGCGTGGCAAGCTCTAAGCTCTGCAGGCGCACTGCGGCCACGCAGCTGCACGAAAGGTACCTTCCTTGGGAGCTTGCTCAGCCATGGAGAACACGTTTCTTAGCCAATTGCACTTGTCTCGTAGAAAGAAGTGCTGCCATTGGCCCTGTGGCGCAACGGATAACGCGTCTGACTACGGATCAGAAGATTCCAGGTTCGAATCCTGGCAGGGTCGGCATTTTGTTAGTTGCCGACGCGTAGCTGGGCAGTGGATTTCGTATGTCGCCGCATCGTGGAGTGCTTTGTTGCTCCTGTGCATCTCGCAGCTGCATGTCGAGTCGATCGTGGTAAATATCGCTGCCTGCAAGCGTCAGCGTAGCGTCAGTCGAGCAAAGTCGAGACAAGTCAAGCTGAGAGCTGTAGGAGATGATACGCAATTAAATACAGGCGTGTGAAAGCGACGCAGACAACACTTCCCAAGTGTCCCACGTCACGTGGCGAAGAGCGGGCGCAAGCCTAGCCAGCAGAGTGGCGCAGTGGGAGCGTGCTGGGCCCATAACCCAGAGGTCCGTGGATCGAAACCACGCTCTGCTAAAACTATTTATTTTGCGGACTGCGTCGAGCTCTATTATTACGCCCACAGCGTGGGCTGGGGTGCTTTGACTCAGCGTTAACAGCAAACCCCGTAATTCTGAAGTGTGAAGAATGCGAGAACCACTTCCTAAGATGTAGCATTTTTTAAGATTTCGCACCAACTACACTCCACGGTCGCAAAGTTAATGCTCTTACGACCCCCATACGGGCAACACTCGAACAGGTTTGTGAGATAAAAATCGCACCTCCCCGGCGGGGAATCGAACCCCGGTCTCCCGCGTGACAGGCGGGGATACTAACCACTATACTACCGAGGAAGACGCAGCTAGCGTCTCGAATGCACAATTATGTTACTCAAATAGCTGATACATCTCAAACCTAGCCTCCTGTTGCTGTCAGGGACAGCTGCTATGAAATAAAAGTATGCCCCAGGTGAGGCTCGAACTCACAACCCCGGCATTGCTCACGGCTACTGCCTTATAAGTACCGTGCGCTAACCAATTGCGCCACTGGGGCTACAACACAGCGCTCTCATTTAGCGGTATTCACTTTGCTGCAAACCAGTGGTGGCCACAGAAACATACGATCGCCACCTGATGCCATACTGCGACTTTGGCACCTGACTACCAATGCTTCGTGCTATTCTTGTTTCATATGCTACGCTTACATGCACATCAACCGGCTCTCGTCGTCGAGAAAACGCGGGAAAACGCGCGCCTTGCCTTCTGCTACCTGTCGAACAGCGAGAGCAGATGCGTGGCAAGCTCTAAGCTCTGCAGGCGCACTGCGGCCACGCAGCTGCACGAAAGGTACCTTCCTTGGGAGCTTGCTCAGCCATGGAGAACACGTTTCTTAGCCAATTGCACTTGTCTCGTAGAAAGAAGTGCTGCCATTGGCCCTGTGGCGCAACGGATAACGCGTCTGACTACGGATCAGAAGATTCCAGGTTCGAATCCTGGCAGGGTCGGCATTTTGTTAGTTGCCGACGCGTAGCTGGGCAGTGGATTTCGTATGTCGCCGCATCGTGGAGTGCTTTGTTGCTCCTGTGCATCTCGCAGCTGCATGTCGAGTCGATCGTGGTAAATATCGCTGCCTGCAAGCGTCAGCGTAGCGTCAGTCGAGCAAAGTCGAGACAAGTCAAGCTGAGAGCTGTAGGAGATGATACGCAATTAAATACAGGCGTGTGAAAGCGACGCAGACAACACTTCCCAAGTGTCCCACGTCACGTGGCGAAGAGCGGGCGCAAGCCTAGCCAGCAGAGTGGCGCAGTGGGAGCGTGCTGGGCCCATAACCCAGAGGTCCGTGGATCGAAACCACGCTCTGCTAAAACTATTTATTTTGCGGACTGCGTCGAGCTCTATTATTACGCCCACAGCGTGGGCTGGGGTGCTTTGACTCAGCGTTAACAGCAAACCCCGTAATTCTGAAGTGTGAAGAATGCGAGAACCACTTCCTAAGATGTAGCATTTTTTAAGATTTCGCACCAACTACACTCCACGGTCGCAAAGTTAATGCTCTTACGACCCCCATACGGGCAACACTCGAACAGGTTTGTGAGATAAAAATCGCACCTCCCCGGCGGGGAATCGAACCCCGGTCTCCCGCGTGACAGGCGGGGATACTAACCACTATACTACCGAGGAAGACGCAGCTAGCGTCTCGAATGCACAATTATGTTACTCAAATAGCTGATACATCTCAAACCTAGCCTCCTGTTGCTGTCAGGGACAGCTGCTATGAAATAAAAGTATGCCCCAGGTGAGGCTCGAACTCACAACCCCGGCATTGCTCACGGCTACTGCCTTATAAGTACCGTGCGCTAACCAATTGCGCCACTGGGGCTACAACACAGCGCTCTCATTTAGCGGTATTCACTTTGCTGCAAACCAGTGGTGGCCACAGAAACATACGATCGCCACCTGATGCCATACTGCGACTTTGGCACCTGACTACCAATGCTTCGTGCTATTCTTGTTTCATATGCTACGCTTACATGCACATCAACCGGCTCTCGTCGTCGAGAAAACGCGGGAAAACGCGCGCCTTGCCTTCTGCTACCTGTCGAACAGCGAGAGCAGATGCGTGGCAAGCTCTAAGCTCTGCAGGCGCACTGCGGCCACGCAGCTGCACGAAAGGTACCTTCCTTGGGAGCTTGCTCAGCCATGGAGAACACGTTTCTTAGCCAATTGCACTTGTCTCGTAGAAAGAAGTGCTGCCATTGGCCCTGTGGCGCAACGGATAACGCGTCTGACTACGGATCAGAAGATTCCAGGTTCGAATCCTGGCAGGGTCGGCATTTTGTTAGTTGCCGACGCGTAGCTGGGCAGTGGATTTCGTATGTCGCCGCATCGTGGAGTGCTTTGTTGCTCCTGTGCATCTCGCAGCTGCATGTCGAGTCGATCGTGGTAAATATCGCTGCCTGCAAGCGTCAGCGTAGCGTCAGTCGAGCAAAGTCGAGACAAGTCAAGCTGAGAGCTGTAGGAGATGATACGCAATTAAATACAGGCGTGTGAAAGCGACGCAGACAACACTTCCCAAGTGTCCCACGTCACGTGGCGAAGAGCGGGCGCAAGCCTAGCCAGCAGAGTGGCGCAGTGGGAGCGTGCTGGGCCCATAACCCAGAGGTCCGTGGATCGAAACCACGCTCTGCTAAAACTATTTATTTTGCGGACTGCGTCGAGCTCTATTATTACGCCCACAGCGTGGGCTGGGGTGCTTTGACTCAGCGTTAACAGCAAACCCCGTAATTCTGAAGTGTGAAGAATGCGAGAACCACTTCCTAAGATGTAGCATTTTTTAAGATTTCGCACCAACTACACTCCACGGTCGCAAAGTTAATGCTCTTACGACCCCCATACGGGCAACACTCGAACAGGTTTGTGAGATAAAAATCGCACCTCCCCGGCGGGGAATCGAACCCCGGTCTCCCGCGTGACAGGCGGGGATACTAACCACTATACTACCGAGGAAGACGCAGCTAGCGTCTCGAATGCACAATTATGTTACTCAAATAGCTGATACATCTCAAACCTAGCCTCCTGTTGCTGTCAGGGACAGCTGCTATGAAATAAAAGTATGCCCCAGGTGAGGCTCGAACTCACAACCCCGGCATTGCTCACGGCTACTGCCTTATAAGTACCGTGCGCTAACCAATTGCGCCACTGGGGCTACAACACAGCGCTCTCAGTTAGCGGTATTCACTTTGCTGCAAACCAGTGGTGGCCACAGAAACATACGATCGCCACCTGATGCCATACTGCGACTTTGGCACCTGACTACCAATGCTTCGTGCTATTCTTGTTTCATATGCTACGCTTACATGCACATCAACCGGCTCTCGTCGTCGAGAAAACGCGGGAAAACGCGCGCCTTGCCTTCTGCTACCTGTCGAACAGCGAGAGCAGATGCGTGGCAAGCTCTAAGCTCTGCAGGCGCACTGCGGCCACGCAGCTGCACGAAAGGTACCTTCCTTGGGAGCTTGCTCAGCCATGGAGAACACGTTTCTTAGCGAATTGCACTTGTCTCGTAGAAAGAAGTGCTGCCATTGGCCCTGTGGCGCAACGGATAACGCGTCTGACTACGGATCAGAAGATTCCAGGTTCGAATCCTGGCAGGGTCGGCATTTTGTTAGTTGCCGACGCGTAGCTGGGCAGTGGATTTCGTATGTCGCCGCATCGTGGAGTGCTTTGTTGCTCCTGTGCATCTCGCAGCTGCATGTCGAGTCGATCGTGGTAAATATCGCTGCCTGCAAGCGTCAGCGTAGCGTCAGTCGAGCAAAGTCGAGACAAGTCAAGCTGAGAGCTGTAGGAGATGATACGCAATTAAATACAGGCGTGTGAAAGCGACGCAGACAACACTTCCCAAGTGTCCCACGTCACGTGGCGAAGAGCGGGCGCAAGCCTAGCCAGCAGAGTGGCGCAGTGGGAGCGTGCTGGGCCCATAACCCAGAGGTCCGTGGATCGAAACCACGCTCTGCTAAAACTATTTATTTTGCGGACTGCGTCGAGCTCTATTATTACGCCCACAGCGTGGGCTGGGGTGCTTTGACTCAGCGTTAACAGCAAACCCCGTAATTCTGAAGTGTGAAGAATGCGAGAACCACTTCCTAAGATGTAGCATTTTTTAAGATTTCGCACCAACTACACTCCACGGTCGCAAAGTTAATGCTCTTACGACCCCCATACGGGCAACACTCGAACAGGTTTGTGAGATAAAAATCGCACCTCCCCGGCGGGGAATCGAACCCCGGTCTCCCGCGTGACAGGCGGGGATACTAACCACTATACTACCGAGGAAGACGCAGCTAGCGTCTCGAATGCACAATTATGTTACTCAAATAGCTGATACATCTCAAACCTAGCCTCCTGTTGCTGTCAGGGACAGCTGCTATGAAATAAAAGTATGCCCCAGGTGAGGCTCGAACTCACAACCCCGGCATTGCTCACGGCTACTGCCTTATAAGTACCGTGCGCTAACCAATTGCGCCACTGGGGCTACAACACAGCGCTCTCAGTTAGCGGTATTCACTTTGCTGCAAACCAGTGGTGGCCACAGAAACATACGATCGCCACCTGATGCCATACTGCGACTTTGGCACCTGACTACCAATGCTTCGTGCTATTCTTGTTTCATATGCTACGCTTACATGCACATCAACCGGCTCTCGTCGTCGAGAAAACGCGGGAAAACGCGCGCCTTGCCTTCTGCTACCTGTCGAACAGCGAGAGCAGATGCGTGGCAAGCTCTAAGCTCTGCAGGCGCACTGCGGCCACGCAGCTGCACGAAAGGTACCTTCCTTGGGAGCTTGCTCAGCCATGGAGAACACGTTTCTTAGCCAATTGCACTTGTCTCGTAGAAAGAAGTGCTGCCATTGGCCCTGTGGCGCAACGGATAACGCGTCTGACTACGGATCAGAAGATTCCAGGTTCGAATCCTGGCAGGGTCGGCATTTTGTTAGTTGCCGACGCGTAGCTGGGCAGTGGATTTCGTATGTCGCCGCATCGTGGAGTGCTTTGTTGCTCCTGTGCATCTCGCAGCTGCATGTCGAGTCGATCGTGGTAAATATCGCTGCCTGCAAGCGTCAGCGTAGCGTCAGTCGAGCAAAGTCGAGACAAGTCAAGCTGAGAGCTGTAGGAGATGATACGCAATTAAATACAGGCGTGTGAAAGCGACGCAGACAACACTTCCCAAGTGTCCCACGTCACGTGGCGAAGAGCGGGCGCAAGCCTAGCCAGCAGAGTGGCGCAGTGGGAGCGTGCTGGGCCCATAACCCAGAGGTCCGTGGATCGAAACCACGCTCTGCTAAAACTATTTATTTTGCGGACTGCGTCGAGCTCTATTATTACGCCCACAGCGTGGGCTGGGGTGCTTTGACTCAGCGTTAACAGCAAACCCCGTAATTCTGAAGTGTGAAGAATGCGAGAACCACTTCCTAAGATGTAGCATTTTTTAAGATTTCGCACCAACTACACTCCACGGTCGCAAAGTTAATGCTCTTACGACCCCCATACGGGCAACACTCGAACAGGTTTGTGAGATAAAAATCGCACCTCCCCGGCGGGGAATCGAACCCCGGTCTCCCGCGTGACAGGCGGGGATACTAACCACTATACTACCGAGGAAGACGCAGCTAGCGTCTCGAATGCACAATTATGTTACTCAAATAGCTGATACATCTCAAACCTAGCCTCCTGTTGCTGTCAGGGACAGCTGCTATGAAATAAAAGTATGCCCCAGGTGAGGCTCGAACTCACAACCCCGGCATTGCTCACGGCTACTGCCTTATAAGTACCGTGCGCTAACCAATTGCGCCACTGGGGCTACAACACAGCGCTCTCAGTTAGCGGTATTCACTTTGCTGCAAACCAGTGGTGGCCACAGAAACATACGATCGCCACCTGATGCCATACTGCGACTTTGGCACCTGACTACCAATGCTTCGTGCTATTCTTGTTTCATATGCTACGCTTACATGCACATCAACCGGCTCTCGTCGTCGAGAAAACGCGGGAAAACGCGCGCCTTGCCTTCTGCTACCTGTCGAACAGCGAGAGCAGATGCGTGGCAAGCTCTAAGCTCTGCAGGCGCACTGCGGCCACGCAGCTGCACGAAAGGTACCTTCCTTGGGAGCTTGCTCAGCCATGGAGAACACGTTTCTTAGCCAATTGCACTTGTCTCGTAGAAAGAAGTGCTGCCATTGGCCCTGTGGCGCAACGGATAACGCGTCTGACTACGGATCAGAAGATTCCAGGTTCGAATCCTGGCAGGGTCGGCATTTTGTTAGTTGCCGACGCGTAGCTGGGCAGTGGATTTCGTATGTCGCCGCATCGTGGAGTGCTTTGTTGCTCCTGTGCATCTCGCAGCTGCATGTCGAGTCGATCGTGGTAAATATCGCTGCCTGCAAGCGTCAGCGTAGCGTCAGTCGAGCAAAGTCGAGACAAGTCAAGCTGAGAGCTGTAGGAGATGATACGCAATTAAATACAGGCGTGTGAAAGCGACGCAGACAACACTTCCCAAGTGTCCCACGTCACGTGGCGAAGAGCGGGCGCAAGCCTAGCCAGCAGAGTGGCGCAGTGGGAGCGTGCTGGGCTCATAACCCAGAGGTCCGTGGATCGAAACCACGCTCTGCTAAAATTATTTATTTTGCGGACTGCGTCGAGCTCTATTATTACGCCCACAGCGTGGGCTGGGGTGCTTTGACTCAGCGTTAACAGCAAACCCCGTAATTCTGAAGTGTGAAGAATGCGAGAACCACTTCCTAAGATGTAGCATTTTTTAAGATTTCGCACCAACTACACTCCACGGTCGCAAAGTTAATGCTCTTACGACCCCCATACGGGCAACACTCGAACAGGTTTGTGAGATAAAAATCGCACCTCCCCGGCGGGGAATCGAACCCCGGTCTCCCGCGTGACAGGCGGGGATACTAACCACTATACTACCGAGGAAGACGCAGCTAGCGTCTCGAATGCACAATTATGTTACTCAAATAGCTGATACATCTCAAACCTAGCCTCCTGTTGCTGTCAGAGACAGCTGCTATGAAATAAAAGTATGCCCCAGGTGAGGCTCGAACTCACAACCCCGGCATTGCTCACGGCTACTGCCTTATAAGTACCGTGCGCTAACCAATTGCGCCACTGGGGCTACAACACAGCGCTCTCAGTTAGCGGTATTCACTTTGCTGCAAACCAGTGGTGGCCACAGAAACATACGATCGCCACCTGATGCCATACTGCGACTTTGGCACCTGACTACCAATGCTTCGTGCTATTCTTGTTTCATATGCTACGCTTACATGCACATCAACCGGCTCTCGTCGTCGAGAAAACGCGGGAAAACGCGCGCCTTGCCTTCTGCTACCTGTCGAACAGCGAGAGCAGATGCGTGGCAAGCTCTAAGCTCTGCAGGCGCACTGCGGCCACGCAGCTGCACGAAAGGTACCTTCCTTGGGAGCTTGCTCAGCCATGGAGAACACGTTTCTTAGCCAATTGCACTTGTCTCGTAGAAAGAAGTGCTGCCATTGGCCCTGTGGCGCAACGGATAACGCGTCTGACTACGGATCAGAAGATTCCAGGTTCGAATCCTGGCAGGGTCGGCATTTTGTTAGTTGCCGACGCGTAGCTGGGCAGTGGATTTCGTATGTCGCCGCATCGTGGAGTGCTTTGTTGCTCCTGTGCATCTCGCAGCTGCATGTCGAGTCGATCGTGGTAAATATCGCTGCCTGCAAGCGTCAGCGTAGCGTCAGTCGAGCAAAGTCGAGACAAGTCAAGCTGAGAGCTGTAGGAGATGATACGCAATTAAATACAGGCGAATGAAAGCGACGCAGACAACACTTCCCAAGTGTCCCACGTCACGTGGCGAAGAGCGGGCGCAAGCCTAGCCAGCAGAGTGGCGCAGTGGGAGCGTGCTGGGCCCATAACCCAGAGGTCCGTGGATCGAAACCACGCTCTGCTAAAACTATTTATTTTGCGGACTGCGTCGAGCTCTATTATTACGCCCACAGCGTGGGCTGGGGTGCTTTGACTCAGCGTTAACAGCAAACCCCGTAATTCTGAAGTGTGAAGAATGCGAGAACCACTTCCTAAGATGTAGCATTTTTTAAGATTTCGCACCAACTACACTCCACGGTCGCAAAGTTAATGCTCTTACGACCCCCATACGGGCAACACTCGAACAGGTTTGTGAGATAAAAATCGCACCTCCCCGGCGGGGAATCGAACCCCGGTCTCCCGCGTGACAGGCGGGGATACTAACCACTATACTACCGAGGAAGACGCAGCTAGCGTCTCGAATGCACAATTATGTTACTCAAATAGCTGATACATCTCAAACCTAGCCTCCTGTTGCTGTCAGGGACAGCTGCTATGAAATAAAAGTATGCCCCAGGTGAGGCTCGAACTCACAACCCCGGCATTGCTCACGGCTACTGCCTTATAAGTACCGTGCGCTAACCAATTGCGCCACTGGGGCTACAACACAGCGCTCTCAGTTAGCGGTATTCACTTTGCTGCAAACCAGTGGTGGCCACAGAAACATACGATCGCCACCTGATGCCATACTGCGACTTTGGCACCTGACTACCAATGCTTCGTGCTATTCTTGTTTCATATGCTACGCTTACATGCACATCAACCGGCTCTCGTCGTCGAGAAAACGCGGGAAAACGCGCGCCTTGCCTTCTGCTACCTGTCGAACAGCGAGAGCAGATGCGTGGCAAGCTCTAAGCTCTGCAGGCGCACTGCGGCCACGCAGCTGCACGAAAGGTACCTTCCTTGGGAGCTTGCTCAGCCATGGAGAACACGTTTCTTAGCCAATTGCACTTGTCTCGTAGAAAGAAGTGCTGCCATTGGCCCTGTGGCGCAACGGATAACGCGTCTGACTACGGATCAGAAGATTCCAGGTTCGAATCCTGGCAGGGTCGGCATTTTGTTAGTTGCCGACGCGTAGCTGGGCAGTGGATTTCGTATGTCGCCGCATCGTGGAGTGCTTTGTTGCTCCTGTGCATCTCGCAGCTGCATGTCGAGTCGATCGTGGTAAATATCGCTGCCTGCAAGCGTCAGCGTAGCGTCAGTCGAGCAAAGTCGAGACAAGTCAAGCTGAGAGCTGTAGGAGATGATACGCAATTAAATACAGGCGTGTGAAAGCGACGCAGACAACACTTCCCAAGTGTCCCACGTCACGTGGCGAAGAGCGGGCGCAAGCCTAGCCAGCAGAGTGGCGCAGTGGGAGCGTGCTGGGCCCATAACCCAGAGGTCCGTGGATCGAAACCACGCTCTGCTAAAACTATTTATTTTGCGGACTGCGTCGAGCTCTATTATTACGCCCACAGCGTGGGCTGCGGTGCTTTGACTCAGCGTTAACAGCAAACCCCGTAATTCTGAAGTGTGAAGAATGCGAGAACCACTTCCTAAGATGTAGCATTTTTTAAGATTTCGCACCAACTACACTCCACGGTCGCAAAGTTAATGCTCTTACGACCCCCATACGGGCAACACTCGAACAGGTTTGTGAGATAAAAATCGCACCTCCCCGGCGGGGAATCGAACCCCGGTCTCCCGCGTGACAGGCGGGGATACTAACCACTATACTACCGAGGAAGACGCAGCTAGCGTCTCGAATGCACAATTATGTTACTCAAATAGCTGATACATCTCAAACCTAGCCTCCTGTTGCTGTCAGGGACAGCTGCTATGAAATAAAAGTATGCCCCAGGTGAGGCTCGAACTCACAACCCCGGCATTGCTCACGGCTACTGCCTTATAAGTACCGTGCGCTAACCAATTGCGCCACTGGGGCTACAACACAGCGCTCTCAGTTAGCGGTATTCACTTTGCTGCAAACCAGTGGTGGCCACAGAAACATACGATCGCCACCTGATGCCATACTGCGACTTTGGCACCTGACTACCAATGCTTCGTGCTATTCTTGTTTCATATGCTACGCTTACATGCACATCAACCGGCTCTCGTCGTCGAGAAAACGCGGGAAAACGCGCGCCTTGCCTTCTGCTACCTGTCGAACAGCGAGAGCAGATGCGTGGCAAGCTCTAAGCTCTGCAGGCGCACTGCGGCCACGCAGCTGCACGAAAGGTACCTTCCTTGGGAGCTTGCTCAGCCATGGAGAACACGTTTCTTAGCCAATTGCACTTGTCTCGTAGAAAGAAGTGCTGCCATTGGCCCTGTGGCGCAACGGATAACGCGTCTGACTACGGATCAGAAGATTCCAGGTTCGAATCCTGGCAGGGTCGGCATTTTGTTAGTTGCCGACGCGTAGCTGGGCAGTGGATTTCGTATGTCGCCGCATCGTGGAGTGCTTTGTTGCTCCTGTGCATCTCGCAGCTGCATGTCGAGTCGATCGTGGTAAATATCGCTGCCTGCAAGCGTCAGCGTAGCGTCAGTCGAGCAAAGTCGAGACAAGTCAAGCTGAGAGCTGTAGGAGATGATACGCAATTAAATACAGGCGTGTGAAAGCGACGCAGACAACACTTCCCAAGTGTCCCACGTCACGTGGCGAAGAGCGGGCGCAAGCCTAGCCAGCAGAGTGGCGCAGTGGGAGCGTGCTGGGCCCATAACCCAGAGGTCCGTGGATCGAAACCACGCTCTGCTAAAACTATTTATTTTGCGGACTGCGTCGAGCTCTATTATTACGCCCACAGCGTGGGCTGGGGTGCTTTGACTCAGCGTTAACAGCAAACCCCGTAATTCTGAAGTGTGAAGAATGCGAGAACCACTTCCTAAGATGTAGCATTTTTTAAGATTTCGCACCAACTACACTCCACGGTCGCAAAGTTAATGCTCTTACGACCCCCATACGGGCAACACTCGAACAGGTTTGTGAGATAAAAATCGCACCTCCCCGGCGGGGAATCGAACCCCGGTCTCCCGCGTGACAGGCGGGGATACTAACCACTATACTACCGAGGAAGACGCAGCTAGCGTCTCGAATGCACAATTATGTTACTCAAATAGCTGATACATCTCAAACCTAGCCTCCTGTTGCTGTCAGGGACAGCTGCTATGAAATAAAAGTATGCCCCAGGTGAGGCTCGAACTCACAACCCCGGCATTGCTCACGGCTACTGCCTTATAAGTACCGTGCGCTAACCAATTGCGCCACTGGGGCTACAACACAGCGCTCTCAGTTAGCGGTATTCACTTTGCTGCAAACCAGTGGTGGCCACAGAAACATACGATCGCCACCTGATGCCATACTGCGACTTTGGCACCTGACTACCAATGCTTCGTGCTATTCTTGTTTCATATGCTACGCTTACATGCACATCAACCGGCTCTCGTCGTCGAGAAAACGCGGGAAAACGCGCGCCTTGCCTTCTGCTACCTGTCGAACAGCGAGAGCAGATGCGTGGCAAGCTCTAAGCTCTGCAGGCGCACTGCGGCCACGCAGCTGCACGAAAGGTACCTTCCTTGGGAGCTTGCTCAGCCATGGAGAACACGTTTCTTAGCCAATTGCACTTGTCTCGTAGAAAGAAGTGCTGCCATTGGCCCTGTGGCGCAACGGATAACGCGTCTGACTACGGATCAGAAGATTCCAGGTTCGAATCCTGGCAGGGTCGGCATTTTGTTAGTTGCCGACGCGTAGCTGGGCAGTGGATTTCGTATGTCGCCGCATCGTGGAGTGCTTTGTTGCTCCTGTGCATCTCGCAGCTGCATGTCGAGTCGATCGTGGTAAATATCGCTGCCTGCAAGCGTCAGCGTAGCGTCAGTCGAGCAAAGTCGAGACAAGTCAAGCTGAGAGCTGTAGGAGATGATACGCAATTAAATACAGGCGTGTGAAAGCGACGCAGACAACACTTCCCAAGTGTCCCACGTCACGTGGCGAAGAGCGGGCGCAAGCCTAGCCAGCAGAGTGGCGCAGTGGGAGCGTGCTGGGCTCATAACCCAGAGGTCCGTGGATCGAAACCACGCTCTGCTAAAATTATTTATTTTGCGGACTGCGTCGAGCTCTATTATTACGCCCACAGCGTGGGCTGGGGTGCTTTGACTCAGCGTTAACAGCAAACCCCGTAATTCTGAAGTGTGAAGAATGCGAGAACCACTTCCTAAGATGTAGCATTTTTTAAGATTTCGCACCAACTACACTCCACGGTCGCAAAGTTAATGCTCTTACGACCCCCATACGGGCAACACTCGAACAGGTTTGTGAGATAAAAATCGCACCTCCCCGGCGGGGAATCGAACCCCGGTCTCCCGCGTGACAGGCGGGGATACTAACCACTATACTACCGAGGAAGACGCAGCTAGCGTCTCGAATGTACAATTATGTTACTCAAATAGCTGATACATCTCAAACCTAGCCTCCTGTTGCTGTCAGAGACAGCTGCTATGAAATAAAAGTATGCCCCAGGTGAGGCTCGAACTCACAACCCCGGCATTGCTCACGGCTACTGCCTTATAAGTACCGTGCGCTAACCAATTGCGCCACTGGGGCTACAACACAGCGCTCTCAGTTAGCGGTATTCACTTTGCTGCAAACCAGTGGTGGCCACAGAAACATACGATCGCCACCTGATGCCATACTGCGACTTTGGCACCTGACTACCAATGCTTCGTGCTATTCTTGTTTCATATGCTACGCTTACATGCACATCAACCGGCTCTCGTCGTCGAGAAAACGCGGGAAAACGCGCGCCTTGCCTTCTGCTACCTGTCGAACAGCGAGAGCAGATGCGTGGCAAGCTCTAAGCTCTGCAGGCGCACTGCGGCCACGCAGCTGCACGAAAGGTACCTTCCTTGGGAGCTTGCTCAGCCATGGAGAACACGTTTCTTAGCCAATTGCACTTGTCTCGTAGAAAGAAGTGCTGCCATTGGCCCTGTGGCGCAACGGATAACGCGTCTGACTACGGATCAGAAGATTCCAGGTTCGAATCCTGGCAGGGTCGGCATTTTGTTAGTTGCCGACGCGTAGCTGGGCAGTGGATTTCGTATGTCGCCGCATCGTGGAGTGCTTTGTTGCTCCTGTGCATCTCGCAGCTGCATGTCGAGTCGATCGTGGTAAATATCGCTGCCTGCAAGCGTCAGCGTAGCGTCAGTCGAGCAAAGTCGAGACAAGTCAAGCTGAGAGCTGTAGGAGATGATACGCAATTAAATACAGGCGAATGAAAGCGACGCAGACAACACTTCCCAAGTGTCCCACGTCACGTGGCGAAGAGCGGGCGCAAGCCTAGCCAGCAGAGTGGCGCAGTGGGAGCGTGCTGGGCCCATAACCCAGAGGTCCGTGGATCGAAACCACGCTCTGCTAAAACTATTTATTTTGCGGACTGCGTCGAGCTCTATTATTACGCCCACAGCGTGGGCTGGGGTGCTTTGACTCAGCGTTAACAGCAAACCCCGTAATTCTGAAGTGTGAAGAATGCGAGAACCACTTCCTAAGATGTAGCATTTTTTAAGATTTCGCACCAACTACACTCCACGGTCGCAAAGTTAATGCTCTTACGACCCCCATACGGGCAACACTCGAACAGGTTTGTGAGATAAAAATCGCACCTCCCCGGCGGGGAATCGAACCCCGGTCTCCCGCGTGACAGGCGGGGATACTAACCACTATACTACCGAGGAAGACGCAGCTAGCGTCTCGAATGCACAATTATGTTACTCAAATAGCTGATACATCTCAAACCTAGCCTCCTGTTGCTGTCAGGGACAGCTGCTATGAAATAAAAGTATGCCCCAGGTGAGGCTCGAACTCACAACCCCGGCATTGCTCACGGCTACTGCCTTATAAGTACCGTGCGCTAACCAATTGCGCCACTGGGGCTACAACACAGCGCTCTCAGTTAGCGGTATTCACTTTGCTGCAAACCAGTGGTGGCCACAGAAACATACGATCGCCACCTGATGCCATACTGCGACTTTGGCACCTGACTACCAATGCTTCGTGCTATTCTTGTTTCATATGCTACGCTTACATGCACATCAACCGGCTCTCGTCGTCGAGAAAACGCGGGAAAACGCGCGCCTTGCCTTCTGCTACCTGTCGAACAGCGAGAGCAGATGCGTGGCAAGCTCTAAGCTCTGCAGGCGCACTGCGGCCACGCAGCTGCACGAAAGGTACCTTCCTTGGGAGCTTGCTCAGCCATGGAGAACACGTTTCTTAGCCAATTGCACTTGTCTCGTAGAAAGAAGTGCTGCCATTGGCCCTGTGGCGCAACGGATAACGCGTCTGACTACGGATCAGAAGATTCCAGGTTCGAATCCTGGCAGGGTCGGCATTTTGTTAGTTGCCGACGCGTAGCTGGGCAGTGGATTTCGTATGTCGCCGCATCGTGGAGTGCTTTGTTGCTCCTGTGCATCTCGCAGCTGCATGTCGAGTCGATCGTGGTAAATATCGCTGCCTGCAAGCGTCAGCGTAGCGTCAGTCGAGCAAAGTCGAGACAAGTCAAGCTGAGAGCTGTAGGAGATGATACGCAATTAAATACAGGCGTGTGAAAGCGACGCAGACAACACTTCCCAAGTGTCCCACGTCACGTGGCGAAGAGCGGGCGCAAGCCTAGCCAGCAGAGTGGCGCAGTGGGAGCGTGCTGGGCCCATAACCCAGAGGTCCGTGGATCGAAACCACGCTCTGCTAAAACTATTTATTTTGCGGACTGCGTCGAGCTCTATTATTACGCCCACAGCGTGGGCTGGGGTGCTTTGACTCAGCGTTAACAGCAAACCCCGTAATTCTGAAGTGTGAAGAATGCGAGAACCACTTCCTAAGATGTAGCATTTTTTAAGATTTCGCACCAACTACACTCCACGGTCGCAAAGTTAATGCTCTTACGACCCCCATACGGGCAACACTCGAACAGGTTTGTGAGATAAAAATCGCACCTCCCCGGCGGGGAATCGAACCCCGGTCTCCCGCGTGACAGGCGGGGATACTAACCACTATACTACCGAGGAAGACGCAGCTAGCGTCTCGAATGCACAATTATGTTACTCAAATAGCTGATACATCTCAAACCTAGCCTCCTGTTGCTGTCAGGGACAGCTGCTATGAAATAAAAGTATGCCCCAGGTGAGGCTCGAACTCACAACCCCGGCATTGCTCACGGCTACTGCCTTATAAGTACCGTGCGCTAACCAATTGCGCCACTGGGGCTACAACACAGCGCTCTCAGTTAGCGGTATTCACTTTGCTGCAAACCAGTGGTGGCCACAGAAACATACGATCGCCACCTGATGCCATACTGCGACTTTGGCACCTGACTACCAATGCTTCGTGCTATTCTTGTTTCATATGCTACGCTTACATGCACATCAACCGGCTCTCGTCGTCGAGAAAACGCGGGAAAACGCGCGCCTTGCCTTCTGCTACCTGTCGAACAGCGAGAGCAGATGCGTGGCAAGCTCTAAGCTCTGCAGGCGCACTGCGGCCACGCAGCTGCACGAAAGGTACCTTCCTTGGGAGCTTGCTCAGCCATGGAGAACACGTTTCTTAGCCAATTGCACTTGTCTCGTAGAAAGAAGTGCTGCCATTGGCCCTGTGGCGCAACGGATAACGCGTCTGACTACGGATCAGAAGATTCCAGGTTCGAATCCTGGCAGGGTCGGCATTTTGTTAGTTGCCGACGCGTAGCTGGGCAGTGGATTTCGTATGTCGCCGCATCGTGGAGTGCTTTGTTGCTCCTGTGCATCTCGCAGCTGCATGTCGAGTCGATCGTGGTAAATATCGCTGCCTGCAAGCGTCAGCGTAGCGTCAGTCGAGCAAAGTCGAGACAAGTCAAGCTGAGAGCTGTAGGAGATGATACGCAATTAAATACAGGCGTGTGAAAGCGACGCAGACAACACTTCCCAAGTGTCCCACGTCACGTGGCGAAGAGCGGGCGCAAGCCTAGCCAGCAGAGTGGCGCAGTGGGAGCGTGCTGGGCCCATAACCCAGAGGTCCGTGGATCGAAACCACGCTCTGCTAAAACTATTTATTTTGCGGACTGCGTCGAGCTCTATTATTACGCCCACAGCGTGGGCTGGGGTGCTTTGACTCAGCGTTAACAGCAAACCCCGTAATTCTGAAGTGTGAAGAATGCGAGAACCACTTCCTAAGATGTAGCATTTTTTAAGATTTCGCACCAACTACACTCCACGGTCGCAAAGTTAATGCTCTTACGACCCCCATACGGGCAACACTCGAACAGGTTTGTGAGATAAAAATCGCACCTCCCCGGCGGGGAATCGAACCCCGGTCTCCCGCGTGACAGGCGGGGATACTAACCACTATACTACCGAGGAAGACGCAGCTAGCGTCTCGAATGCACAATTATGTTACTCAAATAGCTGATACATCTCAAACCTAGCCTCCTGTTGCTGTCAGGGACAGCTGCTATGAAATAAAAGTATGCCCCAGGTGAGGCTCGAACTCACAACCCCGGCATTGCTCACGGCTACTGCCTTATAAGTACCGTGCGCTAACCAATTGCGCCACTGGGGCTACAACACAGCGCTCTCAGTTAGCGGTATTCACTTTGCTGCAAACCAGTGGTGGCCACAGAAACATACGATCGCCACCTGATGCCATACTGCGACTTTGGCACCTGACTACCAATGCTTCGTGCTATTCTTGTTTCATATGCTACGCTTACATGCACATCAACCGGCTCTCGTCGTCGAGAAAACGCGGGAAAACGCGCGCCTTGCCTTCTGCTACCTGTCGAACAGCGAGAGCAGATGCGTGGCAAGCTCTAAGCTCTGCAGGCGCACTGCGGCCACGCAGCTGCACGAAAGGTACCTTCCTTGGGAGCTTGCTCAGCCATGGAGAACACGTTTCTTAGCCAATTGCACTTGTCTCGTAGAAAGAAGTGCTGCCATTGGCCCTGTGGCGCAACGGATAACGCGTCTGACTACGGATCAGAAGATTCCAGGTTCGAATCCTGGCAGGGTCGGCATTTTGTTAGTTGCCGACGCGTAGCTGGGCAGTGGATTTCGTATGTCGCCGCATCGTGGAGTGCTTTGTTGCTCCTGTGCATCTCGCAGCTGCATGTCGAGTCGATCGTGGTAAATATCGCTGCCTGCAAGCGTCAGCGTAGCGTCAGTCGAGCAAAGTCGAGACAAGTCAAGCTGAGAGCTGTAGGAGATGATACGCAATTAAATACAGGCGTGTGAAAGCGACGCAGACAACACTTCCCAAGTGTCCCACGTCACGTGGCGAAGAGCGGGCGCAAGCCTAGCCAGCAGAGTGGCGCAGTGGGAGCGTGCTGGGCCCATAACCCAGAGGTCCGTGGATCGAAACCACGCTCTGCTAAAACTATTTATTTTGCGGACTGCGTCGAGCTCTATTATTACGCCCACAGCGTGGGCTGGGGTGCTTTGACTCAGCGTTAACAGCAAACCCCGTAATTCTGAAGTGTGAAGAATGCGAGAACCACTTCCTAAGATGTAGCATTTTTTAAGATTTCGCACCAACTACACTCCACGGTCGCAAAGTTAATGCTCTTACGACCCCCATACGGGCAACACTCGAACAGGTTTGTGAGATAAAAATCGCACCTCCCCGGCGGGGAATCGAACCCCGGTCTCCCGCGTGACAGGCGGGGATACTAACCACTATACTACCGAGGAAGACGCAGCTAGCGTCTCGAATGCACAATTATGTTACTCAAATAGCTGATACATCTCAAACCTAGCCTCCTGTTGCTGTCAGGGACAGCTGCTATGAAATAAAAGTATGCCCCAGGTGAGGCTCGAACTCACAACCCCGGCATTGCTCACGGCTACTGCCTTATAAGTACCGTGCGCTAACCAATTGCGCCACTGGGGCTACAACACAGCGCTCTCAGTTAGCGGTATTCACTTTGCTGCAAACCAGTGGTGGCCACAGAAACATACGATCGCCACCTGATGCCATACTGCGACTTTGGCACCTGACTACCAATGCTTCGTGCTATTCTTGTTTCATATGCTACGCTTACATGCACATCAACCGGCTCTCGTCGTCGAGAAAACGCGGGAAAACGCGCGCCTTGCCTTCTGCTACCTGTCGAACAGCGAGAGCAGATGCGTGGCAAGCTCTAAGCTCTGCAGGCGCACTGCGGCCACGCAGCTGCACGAAAGGTACCTTCCTTGGGAGCTTGCTCAGCCATGGAGAACACGTTTCTTAGCCAATTGCACTTGTCTCGTAGAAAGAAGTGCTGCCATTGGCCCTGTGGCGCAACGGATAACGCGTCTGACTACGGATCAGAAGATTCCAGGTTCGAATCCTGGCAGGGTCGGCATTTTGTTAGTTGCCGACGCGTAGCTGGGCAGTGGATTTCGTATGTCGCCGCATCGTGGAGTGCTTTGTTGCTCCTGTGCATCTCGCAGCTGCATGTCGAGTCGATCGTGGTAAATATCGCTGCCTGCAAGCGTCAGCGTAGCGTCAGTCGAGCAAAGTCGAGACAAGTCAAGCTGAGAGCTGTAGGAGATGATACGCAATTAAATACAGGCGTGTGAAAGCGACGCAGACAACACTTCCCAAGTGTCCCACGTCACGTGGCGAAGAGCGGGCGCAAGCCTAGCCAGCAGAGTGGCGCAGTGGGAGCGTGCTGGGCCCATAACCCAGAGGTCCGTGGATCGAAACCACGCTCTGCTAAAACTATTTATTTTGCGGACTGCGTCGAGCTCTATTATTACGCCCACAGCGTGGGCTGGGGTGCTTTGACTCAGCGTTAACAGCAAACCCCGTAATTCTGAAGTGTGAAGAATGCGAGAACCACTTCCTAAGATGTAGCATTTTTTAAGATTTCGCACCAACTACACTCCACGGTCGCAAAGTTAATGCTCTTACGACCCCCATACGGGCAACACTCGAACAGCTTTGTGAGATAAAAATCGCACCTCCCCGGCGGGGAATCGAACCCCGGTCTCCCGCGTGACAGGCGGGGATACTAACCACTATACTACCGAGGAAGACGCAGCTAGCGTCTCGAATGCACAATTATGTTACTCAAATAGCTGATACATCTCAAACCTAGCCTCCTGTTGCTGTCAGGGACAGCTGCTATGAAATAAAAGTATGCCCCAGGTGAGGCTCGAACTCACAACCCCGGCATTGCTCACGGCTACTGCCTTATAAGTACCGTGCGCTAACCAATTGCGCCACTGGGGCTACAACACAGCGCTCTCAGTTAGCGGTATTCACTTTGCTGCAAACCAGTGGTGGCCACAGAAACATACGATCGCCACCTGATGCCATACTGCGACTTTGGCACCTGACTACCAATGCTTCGTGCTATTCTTGTTTCATATGCTACGCTTACATGCACATCAACCGGCTCTCGTCGTCGAGAAAACGCGGGAAAACGCGCGCCTTGCCTTCTGCTACCTGTCGAACAGCGAGAGCAGATGCGTGGCAAGCTCTAAGCTCTGCAGGCGCACTGCGGCCACGCAGCTGCACGAAAGGTACCTTCCTTGGGAGCTTGCTCAGCCATGGAGAACACGTTTCTTAGCGAATTGCACTTGTCTCGTAGAAAGAAGTGCTGCCATTGGCCCTGTGGCGCAACGGATAACGCGTCTGACTACGGATCAGAAGATTCCAGGTTCGAATCCTGGCAGGGTCGGCATTTTGTTAGTTGCCGACGCGTAGCTGGGCAGTGGATTTCGTATGTCGCCGCATCGTGGAGTGCTTTGTTGCTCCTGTGCATCTCGCAGCTGCATGTCGAGTCGATCGTGGTAAATATCGCTGCCTGCAAGCGTCAGCGTAGCGTCAGTCGAGCAAAGTCGAGACAAGTCAAGCTGAGAGCTGTAGGAGATGATACGCAATTAAATACAGGCGTGTGAAAGCGACGCAGACAACACTTCCCAAGTGTCCCACGTCACGTGGCGAAGAGCGGGCGCAAGCCTAGCCAGCAGAGTGGCGCAGTGGGAGCGTGCTGGGCCCATAACCCAGAGGTCCGTGGATCGAAACCACGCTCTGCTAAAACTATTTATTTTGCGGACTGCGTCGAGCTCTATTATTACGCCCACAGCGTGGGCTGGGGTGCTTTGACTCAGCGTTAACAGCAAACCCCGTAATTCTGAAGTGTGAAGAATGCGAGAACCACTTCCTAAGATGTAGCATTTTTTAAGATTTCGCACCAACTACACTCCACGGTCGCAAAGTTAATGCTCTTACGACCCCCATACGGGCAACACTCGAACAGGTTTGTGAGATAAAAATCGCACCTCCCCGGCGGGGAATCGAACCCCGGTCTCCCGCGTGACAGGCGGGGATACTAACCACTATACTACCGAGGAAGACGCAGCTAGCGTCTCGAATGCACAATTATGTTACTCAAATAGCTGATACATCTCAAACCTAGCCTCCTGTTGCTGTCAGGGACAGCTGCTATGAAATAAAAGTATGCCCCAGGTGAGGCTCGAACTCACAACCCCGGCATTGCTCACGGCTACTGCCTTATAAGTACCGTGCGCTAACCAATTGCGCCACTGGGGCTACAACACAGCGCTCTCAGTTAGCGGTATTCACTTTGCTGCAAACCAGTGGTGGCCACAGAAACATACGATCGCCACCTGATGCCATACTGCGACTTTGGCACCTGACTACCAATGCTTCGTGCTATTCTTGTTTCATATGCTACGCTTACATGCACATCAACCGGCTCTCGTCGTCGAGAAAACGCGGGAAAACGCGCGCCTTGCCTTCTGCTACCTGTCGAACAGCGAGAGCAGATGCGTGGCAAGCTCTAAGCTCTGCAGGCGCACTGCGGCCACGCAGCTGCACGAAAGGTACCTTCCTTGGGAGCTTGCTCAGCCATGGAGAACACGTTTCTTAGCCAATTGCACTTGTCTCGTAGAAAGAAGTGCTGCCATTGGCCCTGTGGCGCAACGGATAACGCGTCTGACTACGGATCAGAAGATTCCAGGTTCGAATCCTGGCAGGGTCGGCATTTTGTTAGTTGCCGACGCGTAGCTGGGCAGTGGATTTCGTATGTCGCCGCATCGTGGAGTGCTTTGTTGCTCCTGTGCATCTCGCAGCTGCATGTCGAGTCGATCGTGGTAAATATCGCTGCCTGCAAGCGTCAGCGTAGCGTCAGTCGAGCAAAGTCGAGACAAGTCAAGCTGAGAGCTGTAGGAGATGATACGCAATTAAATACAGGCGTGTGAAAGCGACGCAGACAACACTTCCCAAGTGTCCCACGTCACGTGGCGAAGAGCGGGCGCAAGCCTAGCCAGCAGAGTGGCGCAGTGGGAGCGTGCTGGGCCCATAACCCAGAGGTCCGTGGATCGAAACCACGCTCTGCTAAAACTATTTATTTTGCGGACTGCGTCGAGCTCTATTATTACGCCCACAGCGTGGGCTGGGGTGCTTTGACTCAGCGTTAACAGCAAACCCCGTAATTCTGAAGTGTGAAGAATGCGAGAACCACTTCCTAAGATGTAGCATTTTTTAAGATTTCGCACCAACTACACTCCACGGTCGCAAAGTTAATGCTCTTACGACCCCCATACGGGCAACACTCGAACAGGTTTGTGAGATAAAAATCGCACCTCCCCGGCGGGGAATCGAACCCCGGTCTCCCGCGTGACAGGCGGGGATACTAACCACTATACTACCGAGGAAGACGCAGCTAGCGTCTCGAATGCACAATTATGTTACTCAAATAGCTGATACATCTCAAACCTAGCCTCCTGTTGCTGTCAGGGACAGCTGCTATGAAATAAAAGTATGCCCCAGGTGAGGCTCGAACTCACAACCCCGGCATTGCTCACGGCTACTGCCTTATAAGTACCGTGCGCTAACCAATTGCGCCACTGGGGCTACAACACAGCGCTCTCAGTTAGCGGTATTCACTTTGCTGCAAACCAGTGGTGGCCACAGAAACATACGATCGCCACCTGATGCCATACTGCGACTTTGGCACCTGACTACCAATGCTTCGTGCTATTCTTGTTTCATATGCTACGCTTACATGCACATCAACCGGCTCTCGTCGTCGAGAAAACGCGGGAAAACGCGCGCCTTGCCTTCTGCTACCTGTCGAACAGCGAGAGCAGATGCGTGGCAAGCTCTAAGCTCTGCAGGCGCACTGCGGCCACGCAGCTGCACGAAAGGTACCTTCCTTGGGAGCTTGCTCAGCCATGGAGAACACGTTTCTTAGCCAATTGCACTTGTCTCGTAGAAAGAAGTGCTGCCATTGGCCCTGTGGCGCAACGGATAACGCGTCTGACTACGGATCAGAAGATTCCAGGTTCGAATCCTGGCAGGGTCGGCATTTTGTTAGTTGCCGACGCGTAGCTGGGCAGTGGATTTCGTATGTCGCCGCATCGTGGAGTGCTTTGTTGCTCCTGTGCATCTCGCAGCTGCATGTCGAGTCGATCGTGGTAAATATCGCTGCCTGCAAGCGTCAGCGTAGCGTCAGTCGAGCAAAGTCGAGACAAGTCAAGCTGAGAGCTGTAGGAGATGATACGCAATTAAATACAGGCGTGTGAAAGCGACGCAGACAACACTTCCCAAGTGTCCCACGTCACGTGGCGAAGAGCGGGCGCAAGCCTAGCCAGCAGAGTGGCGCAGTGGGAGCGTGCTGGGCCCATAACCCAGAGGTCCGTGGATCGAAACCACGCTCTGCTAAAACTATTTATTTTGCGGACTGCGTCGAGCTCTATTATTACGCCCACAGCGTGGGCTGGGGTGCTTTGACTCAGCGTTAACAGCAAACCCCGTAATTCTGAAGTGTGAAGAATGCGAGAACCACTTCCTAAGATGTAGCATTTTTTAAGATTTCGCACCAACTACACTCCACGGTCGCAAAGTTAATGCTCTTACGACCCCCATACGGGCAACACTCGAACAGGTTTGTGAGATAAAAATCGCACCTCCCCGGCGGGGAATCGAACCCCGGTCTCCCGCGTGACAGGCGGGGATACTAACCACTATACTACCGAGGAAGACGCAGCTAGCGTCTCGAATGCACAATTATGTTACTCAAATAGCTGATACATCTCAAACCTAGCCTCCTGTTGCTGTCAGGGACAGCTGCTATGAAATAAAAGTATGCCCCAGGTGAGGCTCGAACTCACAACCCCGGCATTGCTCACGGCTACTGCCTTATAAGTACCGTGCGCTAACCAATTGCGCCACTGGGGCTACAACACAGCGCTCTCAGTTAGCGGTATTCACTTTGCTGCAAACCAGTGGTGGCCACAGAAACATACGATCGCCACCTGATGCCATACTGCGACTTTGGCACCTGACTACCAATGCTTCGTGCTATTCTTGTTTCATATGCTACGCTTACATGCACATCAACCGGCTCTCGTCGTCGAGAAAACGCGGGAAAACGCGCGCCTTGCCTTCTGCTACCTGTCGAACAGCGAGAGCAGATGCGTGGCAAGCTCTAAGCTCTGCAGGCGCACTGCGGCCACGCAGCTGCACGAAAGGTACCTTCCTTGGGAGCTTGCTCAGCCATGGAGAACACGTTTCTTAGCCAATTGCACTTGTCTCGTAGAAAGAAGTGCTGCCATTGGCCCTGTGGCGCAACGGATAACGCGTCTGACTACGGATCAGAAGATTCCAGGTTCGAATCCTGGCAGGGTCGGCATTTTGTTAGTTGCCGACGCGTAGCTGGGCAGTGGATTTCGTATGTCGCCGCATCGTGGAGTGCTTTGTTGCTCCTGTGCATCTCGCAGCTGCATGTCGAGTCGATCGTGGTAAATATCGCTGCCTGCAAGCGTCAGCGTAGCGTCAGTCGAGCAAAGTCGAGACAAGTCAAGCTGAGAGCTGTAGGAGATGATACGCAATTAAATACAGGCGTGTGAAAGCGACGCAGACAACACTTCCCAAGTGTCCCACGTCACGTGGCGAAGAGCGGGCGCAAGCCTAGCCAGCAGAGTGGCGCAGTGGGAGCGTGCTGGGCCCATAACCCAGAGGTCCGTGGATCGAAACCACGCTCTGCTAAAACTATTTATTTTGCGGACTGCGTCGAGCTCTATTATTACGCCCACAGCGTGGGCTGGGGTGCTTTGACTCAGCGTTAACAGCAAACCCCGTAATTCTGAAGTGTGAAGAATGCGAGAACCACTTCCTAAGATGTAGCATTTTTTAAGATTTCGCACCAACTACACTCCACGGTCGCAAAGTTAATGCTCTTACGACCCCCATACGGGCAACACTCGAACAGCTTTGTGAGATAAAAATCGCACCTCCCCGGCGGGGAATCGAACCCCGGTCTCCCGCGTGACAGGCGGGGATACTAACCACTATACTACCGAGGAAGACGCAGCTAGCGTCTCGAATGCACAATTATGTTACTCAAATAGCTGATACATCTCAAACCTAGCCTCCTGTTGCTGTCAGGGACAGCTGCTATGAAATAAAAGTATGCCCCAGGTGAGGCTCGAACTCACAACCCCGGCATTGCTCACGGCTACTGCCTTATAAGTACCGTGCGCTAACCAATTGCGCCACTGGGGCTACAACACAGCGCTCTCAGTTAGCGGTATTCACTTTGCTGCAAACCAGTGGTGGCCACAGAAACATACGATCGCCACCTGATGCCATACTGCGACTTTGGCACCTGACTACCAATGCTTCGTGCTATTCTTGTTTCATATGCTACGCTTACATGCACATCAACCGGCTCTCGTCGTCGAGAAAACGCGGGAAAACGCGCGCCTTGCCTTCTGCTACCTGTCGAACAGCGAGAGCAGATGCGTGGCAAGCTCTAAGCTCTGCAGGCGCACTGCGGCCACGCAGCTGCACGAAAGGTACCTTCCTTGGGAGCTTGCTCAGCCATGGAGAACACGTTTCTTAGCGAATTGCACTTGTCTCGTAGAAAGAAGTGCTGCCATTGGCCCTGTGGCGCAACGGATAACGCGTCTGACTACGGATCAGAAGATTCCAGGTTCGAATCCTGGCAGGGTCGGCATTTTGTTAGTTGCCGACGCGTAGCTGGGCAGTGGATTTCGTATGTCGCCGCATCGTGGAGTGCTTTGTTGCTCCTGTGCATCTCGCAGCTGCATGTCGAGTCGATCGTGGTAAATATCGCTGCCTGCAAGCGTCAGCGTAGCGTCAGTCGAGCAAAGTCGAGACAAGTCAAGCTGAGAGCTGTAGGAGATGATACGCAATTAAATACAGGCGTGTGAAAGCGACGCAGACAACACTTCCCAAGTGTCCCACGTCACGTGGCGAAGAGCGGGCGCAAGCCTAGCCAGCAGAGTGGCGCAGTGGGAGCGTGCTGGGCCCATAACCCAGAGGTCCGTGGATCGAAACCACGCTCTGCTAAAACTATTTATTTTGCGGACTGCGTCGAGCTCTATTATTACGCCCACAGCGTGGGCTGGGGTGCTTTGACTCAGCGTTAACAGCAAACCCCGTAATTCTGAAGTGTGAAGAATGCGAGAACCACTTCCTAAGATGTAGCATTTTTTAAGATTTCGCACCAACTACACTCCACGGTCGCAAAGTTAATGCTCTTACGACCCCCATACGGGCAACACTCGAACAGGTTTGTGAGATAAAAATCGCACCTCCCCGGCGGGGAATCGAACCCCGGTCTCCCGCGTGACAGGCGGGGATACTAACCACTATACTACCGAGGAAGACGCAGCTAGCGTCTCGAATGCACAATTATGTTACTCAAATAGCTGATACATCTCAAACCTAGCCTCCTGTTGCTGTCAGGGACAGCTGCTATGAAATAAAAGTATGCCCCAGGTGAGGCTCGAACTCACAACCCCGGCATTGCTCACGGCTACTGCCTTATAAGTACCGTGCGCTAACCAATTGCGCCACTGGGGCTACAACACAGCGCTCTCAGTTAGCGGTATTCACTTTGCTGCAAACCAGTGGTGGCCACAGAAACATACGATCGCCACCTGATGCCATACTGCGACTTTGGCACCTGACTACCAATGCTTCGTGCTATTCTTGTTTCATATGCTACGCTTACATGCACATCAACCGGCTCTCGTCGTCGAGAAAACGCGGGAAAACGCGCGCCTTGCCTTCTGCTACCTGTCGAACAGCGAGAGCAGATGCGTGGCAAGCTCTAAGCTCTGCAGGCGCACTGCGGCCACGCAGCTGCACGAAAGGTACCTTCCTTGGGAGCTTGCTCAGCCATGGAGAACACGTTTCTTAGCCAATTGCACTTGTCTCGTAGAAAGAAGTGCTGCCATTGGCCCTGTGGCGCAACGGATAACGCGTCTGACTACGGATCAGAAGATTCCAGGTTCGAATCCTGGCAGGGTCGGCATTTTGTTAGTTGCCGACGCGTAGCTGGGCAGTGGATTTCGTATGTCGCCGCATCGTGGAGTGCTTTGTTGCTCCTGTGCATCTCGCAGCTGCATGTCGAGTCGATCGTGGTAAATATCGCTGCCTGCAAGCGTCAGCGTAGCGTCAGTCGAGCAAAGTCGAGACAAGTCAAGCTGAGAGCTGTAGGAGATGATACGCAATTAAATACAGGCGTGTGAAAGCGACGCAGACAACACTTCCCAAGTGTCCCACGTCACGTGGCGAAGAGCGGGCGCAAGCCTAGCCAGCAGAGTGGCGCAGTGGGAGCGTGCTGGGCCCATAACCCAGAGGTCCGTGGATCGAAACCACGCTCTGCTAAAACTATTTATTTTGCGGACTGCGTCGAGCTCTATTATTACGCCCACAGCGTGGGCTGGGGTGCTTTGACTCAGCGTTAACAGCAAACCCCGTAATTCTGAAGTGTGAAGAATGCGAGAACCACTTCCTAAGATGTAGCATTTTTTAAGATTTCGCACCAACTACACTCCACGGTCGCAAAGTTAATGCTCTTACGACCCCCATACGGGCAACACTCGAACAGGTTTGTGAGATAAAAATCGCACCTCCCCGGCGGGGAATCGAACCCCGGTCTCCCGCGTGACAGGCGGGGATACTAACCACTATACTACCGAGGAAGACGCAGCTAGCGTCTCGAATGCACAATTATGTTACTCAAATAGCTGATACATCTCAAACCTAGCCTCCTGTTGCTGTCAGGGACAGCTGCTATGAAATAAAAGTATGCCCCAGGTGAGGCTCGAACTCACAACCCCGGCATTGCTCACGGCTACTGCCTTATAAGTACCGTGCGCTAACCAATTGCGCCACTGGGGCTACAACACAGCGCTCTCAGTTAGCGGTATTCACTTTGCTGCAAACCAGTGGTGGCCACAGAAACATACGATCGCCACCTGATGCCATACTGCGACTTTGGCACCTGACTACCAATGCTTCGTGCTATTCTTGTTTCATATGCTACGCTTACATGCACATCAACCGGCTCTCGTCGTCGAGAAAACGCGGGAAAACGCGCGCCTTGCCTTCTGCTACCTGTCGAACAGCGAGAGCAGATGCGTGGCAAGCTCTAAGCTCTGCAGGCGCACTGCGGCCACGCAGCTGCACGAAAGGTACCTTCCTTGGGAGCTTGCTCAGCCATGGAGAACACGTTTCTTAGCCAATTGCACTTGTCTCGTAGAAAGAAGTGCTGCCATTGGCCCTGTGGCGCAACGGATAACGCGTCTGACTACGGATCAGAAGATTCCAGGTTCGAATCCTGGCAGGGTCGGCATTTTGTTAGTTGCCGACGCGTAGCTGGGCAGTGGATTTCGTATGTCGCCGCATCGTGGAGTGCTTTGTTGCTCCTGTGCATCTCGCAGCTGCATGTCGAGTCGATCGTGGTAAATATCGCTGCCTGCAAGCGTCAGCGTAGCGTCAGTCGAGCAAAGTCGAGACAAGTCAAGCTGAGAGCTGTAGGAGATGATACGCAATTAAATACAGGCGTGTGAAAGCGACGCAGACAACACTTCCCAAGTGTCCCACGTCACGTGGCGAAGAGCGGGCGCAAGCCTAGCCAGCAGAGTGGCGCAGTGGGAGCGTGCTGGGCCCATAACCCAGAGGTCCGTGGATCGAAACCACGCCCTGCTAAAACTATTTATTTTGCGGACTGCGTCGAGCTCTATTATTACGCCCACAGCGTGGGCTGGGGTGCTTTGACTCAGCGTTAACAGCAAACCCCGTAATTCTGAAGTGTGAAGAATGCGAGAACCACTTCCTAAGATGTAGCATTTTTTAAGATTTCGCACCAACTACACTCCACGGTCGCAAAGTTAATGCTCTTACGACCCCCATACGGGCAACACTCGAACAGGTTTGTGAGATAAAAATCGCACCTCCCCGGCGGGGAATCGAACCCCGGTCTCCCGCGTGACAGGCGGGGATACTAACCACTATACTACCGAGGAAGACGCAGCTAGCGTCTCGAATGCACAATTATGTTACTCAAATAGCTGATACATCTCAAACCTAGCCTCCTGTTGCTGTCAGGGACAGCTGCTATGAAATAAAAGTATGCCCCAGGTGAGGCTCGAACTCACAACCCCGGCATTGCTCACGGCTACTGCCTTATAAGTACCGTGCGCTAACCAATTGCGCCACTGGGGCTACAACACAGCGCTCTCAGTTAGCGGTATTCACTTTGCTGCAAACCAGTGGTGGCCACAGAAACATACGATCGCCACCTGATGCCATACTGCGACTTTGGCACCTGACTACCAATGCTTCGTGCTATTCTTGTTTCATATGCTACGCTTACATGCACATCAACCGGCTCTCGTCGTCGAGAAAACGCGGGAAAACGCGCGCCTTGCCTTCTGCTACCTGTCGAACAGCGAGAGCAGATGCGTGGCAAGCTCTAAGCTCTGCAGGCGCACTGCGGCCACGCAGCTGCACGAAAGGTACCTTCCTTGGGAGCTTGCTCAGCCATGGAGAACACGTTTCTTAGCGAATTGCACTTGTCTCGTAGAAAGAAGTGCTGCCATTGGCCCTGTGGCGCAACGGATAACGCGTCTGACTACGGATCAGAAGATTCCAGGTTCGAATCCTGGCAGGGTCGGCATTTTGTTAGTTGCCGACGCGTAGCTGGGCAGTGGATTTCGTATGTCGCCGCATCGTGGAGTGCTTTGTTGCTCCTGTGCATCTCGCAGCTGCATGTCGAGTCGATCGTGGTAAATATCGCTGCCTGCAAGCGTCAGCGTAGCGTCAGTCGAGCAAAGTCGAGACAAGTCAAGCTGAGAGCTGTAGGAGATGATACGCAATTAAATACAGGCGTGTGAAAGCGACGCAGACAACACTTCCCAAGTGTCCCACGTCACGTGGCGAAGAGCGGGCGCAAGCCTAGCCAGCAGAGTGGCGCAGTGGGAGCGTGCTGGGCCCATAACCCAGAGGTCCGTGGATCGAAACCACGCTCTGCTAAAACTATTTATTTTGCGGACTGCGTCGAGCTCTATTATTACGCCCACAGCGTGGGCTGGGGTGCTTTGACTCAGCGTTAACAGCAAACCCCGTAATTCTGAAGTGTGAAGAATGCGAGAACCACTTCCTAAGATGTAGCATTTTTTAAGATTTCGCACCAACTACACTCCACGGTCGCAAAGTTAATGCTCTTACGACCCCCATACGGGCAACACTCGAACAGGTTTGTGAGATAAAAATCGCACCTCCCCGGCGGGGAATCGAACCCCGGTCTCCCGCGTGACAGGCGGGGATACTAACCACTATACTACCGAGGAAGACGCAGCTAGCGTCTCGAATGCACAATTATGTTACTCAAATAGCTGATACATCTCAAACCTAGCCTCCTGTTGCTGTCAGGGACAGCTGCTATGAAATAAAAGTATGCCCCAGGTGAGGCTCGAACTCACAACCCCGGCATTGCTCACGGCTACTGCCTTATAAGTACCGTGCGCTAACCAATTGCGCCACTGGGGCTACAACACAGCGCTCTCAGTTAGCGGTATTCACTTTGCTGCAAACCAGTGGTGGCCACAGAAACATACGATCGCCACCTGATGCCATACTGCGACTTTGGCACCTGACTACCAATGCTTCGTGCTATTCTTGTTTCATATGCTACGCTTACATGCACATCAACCGGCTCTCGTCGTCGAGAAAACGCGGGAAAACGCGCGCCTTGCCTTCTGCTACCTGTCGAACAGCGAGAGCAGATGCGTGGCAAGCTCTAAGCTCTGCAGGCGCACTGCGGCCACGCAGCTGCACGAAAGGTACCTTCCTTGGGAGCTTGCTCAGCCATGGAGAACACGTTTCTTAGCCAATTGCACTTGTCTCGTAGAAAGAAGTGCTGCCATTGGCCCTGTGGCGCAACGGATAACGCGTCTGACTACGGATCAGAAGATTCCAGGTTCGAATCCTGGCAGGGTCGGCATTTTGTTAGTTGCCGACGCGTAGCTGGGCAGTGGATTTCGTATGTCGCCGCATCGTGGAGTGCTTTGTTGCTCCTGTGCATCTCGCAGCTGCATGTCGAGTCGATCGTGGTAAATATCGCTGCCTGCAAGCGTCAGCGTAGCGTCAGTCGAGCAAAGTCGAGACAAGTCAAGCTGAGAGCTGTAGGAGATGATACGCAATTAAATACAGGCGTGTGAAAGCGACGCAGACAACACTTCCCAAGTGTCCCACGTCACGTGGCGAAGAGCGGGCGCAAGCCTAGCCAGCAGAGTGGCGCAGTGGGAGCGTGCTGGGCCCATAACCCAGAGGTCCGTGGATCGAAACCACGCTCTGCTAAAACTATTTATTTTGCGGACTGCGTCGAGCTCTATTATTACGCCCACAGCGTGGGCTGGGGTGCTTTGACTCAGCGTTAACAGCAAACCCCGTAATTCTGAAGTGTGAAGAATGCGAGAACCACTTCCTAAGATGTAGCATTTTTTAAGATTTCGCACCAACTACACTCCACGGTCGCAAAGTTAATGCTCTTACGACCCCCATACGGGCAACACTCGAACAGGTTTGTGAGATAAAAATCGCACCTCCCCGGCGGGGAATCGAACCCCGGTCTCCCGCGTGACAGGCGGGGATACTAACCACTATACTACCGAGGAAGACGCAGCTAGCGTCTCGAATGCACAATTATGTTACTCAAATAGCTGATACATCTCAAACCTAGCCTCCTGTTGCTGTCAGGGACAGCTGCTATGAAATAAAAGTATGCCCCAGGTGAGGCTCGAACTCACAACCCCGGCATTGCTCACGGCTACTGCCTTATAAGTACCGTGCGCTAACCAATTGCGCCACTGGGGCTACAACACAGCGCTCTCAGTTAGCGGTATTCACTTTGCTGCAAACCAGTGGTGGCCACAGAAACATACGATCGCCACCTGATGCCATACTGCGACTTTGGCACCTGACTACCAATGCTTCGTGCTATTCTTGTTTCATATGCTACGCTTACATGCACATCAACCGGCTCTCGTCGTCGAGAAAACGCGGGAAAACGCGCGCCTTGCCTTCTGCTACCTGTCGAACAGCGAGAGCAGATGCGTGGCAAGCTCTAAGCTCTGCAGGCGCACTGCGGCCACGCAGCTGCACGAAAGGTACCTTCCTTGGGAGCTTGCTCAGCCATGGAGAACACGTTTCTTAGCCAATTGCACTTGTCTCGTAGAAAGAAGTGCTGCCATTGGCCCTGTGGCGCAACGGATAACGCGTCTGACTACGGATCAGAAGATTCCAGGTTCGAATCCTGGCAGGGTCGGCATTTTGTTAGTTGCCGACGCGTAGCTGGGCAGTGGATTTCGTATGTCGCCGCATCGTGGAGTGCTTTGTTGCTCCTGTGCATCTCGCAGCTGCATGTCGAGTCGATCGTGGTAAATATCGCTGCCTGCAAGCGTCAGCGTAGCGTCAGTCGAGCAAAGTCGAGACAAGTCAAGCTGAGAGCTGTAGGAGATGATACGCAATTAAATACAGGCGTGTGAAAGCGACGCAGACAACACTTCCCAAGTGTCCCACGTCACGTGGCGAAGAGCGGGCGCAAGCCTAGCCAGCAGAGTGGCGCAGTGGGAGCGTGCTGGGCCCATAACCCAGAGGTCCGTGGATCGAAACCACGCCCTGCTAAAACTATTTATTTTGCGGACTGCGTCGAGCTCTATTATTACGCCCACAGCGTGGGCTGGGGTGCTTTGACTCAGCGTTAACAGCAAACCCCGTAATTCTGAAGTGTGAAGAATGCGAGAACCACTTCCTAAGATGTAGCATTTTTTAAGATTTCGCACCAACTACACTCCACGGTCGCAAAGTTAATGCTCTTACGACCCCCATACGGGCAACACTCGAACAGGTTTGTGAGATAAAAATCGCACCTCCCCGGCGGGGAATCGAACCCCGGTCTCCCGCGTGACAGGCGGGGATACTAACCACTATACTACCGAGGAAGACGCAGCTAGCGTCTCGAATGCACAATTATGTTACTCAAATAGCTGATACATCTCAAACCTAGCCTCCTGTTGCTGTCAGGGACAGCTGCTATGAAATAAAAGTATGCCCCAGGTGAGGCTCGAACTCACAACCCCGGCATTGCTCACGGCTACTGCCTTATAAGTACCGTGCGCTAACCAATTGCGCCACTGGGGCTACAACACAGCGCTCTCAGTTAGCGGTATTCACTTTGCTGCAAACCAGTGGTGGCCACAGAAACATACGATCGCCACCTGATGCCATACTGCGACTTTGGCACCTGACTACCAATGCTTCGTGCTATTCTTGTTTCATATGCTACGCTTACATGCACATCAACCGGCTCTCGTCGTCGAGAAAACGCGGGAAAACGCGCGCCTTGCCTTCTGCTACCTGTCGAACAGCGAGAGCAGATGCGTGGCAAGCTCTAAGCTCTGCAGGCGCACTGCGGCCACGCAGCTGCACGAAAGGTACCTTCCTTGGGAGCTTGCTCAGCCATGGAGAACACGTTTCTTAGCCAATTGCACTTGTCTCGTAGAAAGAAGTGCTGCCATTGGCCCTGTGGCGCAACGGATAACGCGTCTGACTACGGATCAGAAGATTCCAGGTTCGAATCCTGGCAGGGTCGGCATTTTGTTAGTTGCCGACGCGTAGCTGGGCAGTGGATTTCGTATGTCGCCGCATCGTGGAGTGCTTTGTTGCTCCTGTGCATCTCGCAGCTGCATGTCGAGTCGATCGTGGTAAATATCGCTGCCTGCAAGCGTCAGCGTAGCGTCAGTCGAGCAAAGTCGAGACAAGTCAAGCTGAGAGCTGTAGGAGATGATACGCAATTAAATACAGGCGTGTGAAAGCGACGCAGACAACACTTCCCAAGTGTCCCACGTCACGTGGCGAAGAGCGGGCGCAAGCCTAGCCAGCAGAGTGGCGCAGTGGGAGCGTGCTGGGCCCATAACCCAGAGGTCCGTGGATCGAAACCACGCTCTGCTAAAACTATTTATTTTGCGGACTGCGTCGAGCTCTATTATTACGCCCACAGCGTGGGCTGGGGTGCTTTGACTCAGCGTTAACAGCAAACCCCGTAATTCTGAAGTGTGAAGAATGCGAGAACCACTTCCTAAGATGTAGCATTTTTTAAGATTTCGCACCAACTACACTCCACGGTCGCAAAGTTAATGCTCTTACGACCCCCATACGGGCAACACTCGAACAGGTTTGTGAGATAAAAATCGCACCTCCCCGGCGGGGAATCGAACCCCGGTCTCCCGCGTGACAGGCGGGGATACTAACCACTATACTACCGAGGAAGACGCAGCTAGCGTCTCGAATGCACAATTATGTTACTCAAATAGCTGATACATCTCAAACCTAGCCTCCTATTGCTGTCAGGGACAGCTGCTATGAAATAAAAGTATGCCCCAGGTGAGGCTCGAACTCACAACCCCGGCATTGCTCACGGCTACTGCCTTATAAGTACCGTGCGCTAACCAATTGCGCCACTGGGGCTACAACACAGCGCTCTCAGTTAGCGGTATTCACTTTGCTGCAAACCAGTGGTGGCCACAGAAACATACGATCGCCACCTGATGCCATACTGCGACTTTGGCACCTGACTACCAATGCTTCGTGCTATTCTTGTTTCATATGCTACGCTTACATGCACATCAACCGGCTCTCGTCGTCGAGAAAACGCGGGAAAACGCGCGCCTTGCCTTCTGCTACCTGTCGAACAGCGAGAGCAGATGCGTGGCAAGCTCTAAGCTCTGCAGGCGCACTGCGGCCACGCAGCTGCACGAAAGGTACCTTCCTTGGGAGCTTGCTCAGCCATGGAGAACACGTTTCTTAGCGAATTGCACTTGTCTCGTAGAAAGAAGTGCTGCCATTGGCCCTGTGGCGCAACGGATAACGCGTCTGACTACGGATCAGAAGATTCCAGGTTCGAATCCTGGCAGGGTCGGCATTTTGTTAGTTGCCGACGCGTAGCTGGGCAGTGGATTTCGTATGTCGCCGCATCGTGGAGTGCTTTGTTGCTCCTGTGCATCTCGCAGCTGCATGTCGAGTCGATCGTGGTAAATATCGCTGCCTGCAAGCGTCAGCGTAGCGTCAGTCGAGCAAAGTCGAGACAAGTCAAGCTGAGAGCTGTAGGAGATGATACGCAATTAAATACAGGCGTGTGAAAGCGACGCAGACAACACTTCCCAAGTGTCCCACGTCACGTGGCGAAGAGCGGGCGCAAGCCTAGCCAGCAGAGTGGCGCAGTGGGAGCGTGCTGGGCCCATAACCCAGAGGTCCGTGGATCGAAACCACGCTCTGCTAAAATTATTTATTTTGCGGACTGCGTCGAGCTCTATTATTACGCCCACAGCGTGGGCTGGGGTGCTTTGACTCAGCGTTAACAGCAAACCCCGTAATTCTGAAGTGTGAAGAATGCGAGAACCACTTCCTAAGATGTAGCATTTTTTAAGATTTCGCACCAACTACACTCCACGGTCGCAAAGTTAATGCTCTTACGACCCCCATACGGGCAACACTCGAACAGGTTTGTGAGATAAAAATCGCACCTCCTCGGCGGGGAATCGAACCCCGGTCTCCCGCGTGACAGGCGGGGATACTAACCACTATACTACCGAGGAAGACGCAGCTAGCGTCTCGAATGCACAATTATGTTACTCAAATAGCTGATACATCTCAAACCTAGCCTCCTGTTGCTGTCAGGGACAGCTGCTATGAAATAAAAGTATGCCCCAGGTGAGGCTCGAACTCACAACCCCGGCATTGCTCACGGCTACTGCCTTATAAGTACCGTGCGCTAACCAATTGCGCCACTGGGGCTACAACACAGCGCTCTCAGTTAGCGGTATTCACTTTGCTGCAAACCAGTGGTGGCCACAGAAACATACGATCGCCACCTGATGCCATACTGCGACTTTGGCACCTGACTACCAATGCTTCGTGCTATTCTTGTTTCATATGCTACGCTTACATGCACATCAACCGGCTCTCGTCGTCGAGAAAACGCGGGAAAACGCGCGCCTTGCCTTCTGCTACCTGTCGAACAGCGAGAGCAGATGCGTGGCAAGCTCTAAGCTCTGCAGGCGCACTGCGGCCACGCAGCTGCACGAAAGGTACCTTCCTTGGGAGCTTGCTCAGCCATGGAGAACACGTTTCTTAGCGAATTGCACTTGTCTCGTAGAAAGAAGTGCTGCCATTGGCCCTGTGGCGCAACGGATAACGCGTCTGACTACGGATCAGAAGATTCCAGGTTCGAATCCTGGCAGGGTCGGCATTTTGTTAGTTGCCGACGCGTAGCTGGGCAGTGGATTTCGTATGTCGCCGCATCGTGGAGTGCTTTGTTGCTCCTGTGCATCTCGCAGCTGCATGTCGAGTCGATCGTGGTAAATATCGCTGCCTGCAAGCGTCAGCGTAGCGTCAGTCGAGCAAAGTCGAGACAAGTCAAGCTGAGAGCTGTAGGAGATGATACGCAATTAAATACAGGCGTGTGAAAGCGACGCAGACAACACTTCCCAAGTGTCCCACGTCACGTGGCGAAGAGCGGGCGCAAGCCTAGCCAGCAGAGTGGCGCAGTGGGAGCGTGCTGGGCCCATAACCCAGAGGTCCGTGGATCGAAACCACGCTCTGCTAAAATTATTTATTTTGCGGACTGCGTCGAGCTCTATTATTACGCCCACAGCGTGGGCTGGGGTGCTTTGACTCAGCGTTAACAGCAAACCCCGTAATTCTGAAGTGTGAAGAATGCGAGAACCACTTCCTAAGATGTAGCATTTTTTAAGATTTCGCACCAACTACACTCCACGGTCGCAAAGTTAATGCTCTTACGACCCCCATACGGGCAACACTCGAACAGCTTTGTGAGATAAAAATCGCACCTCCCCGGCGGGGAATCGAACCCCGGTCTCCCGCGTGACAGGCGGGGATACTAACCACTATACTACCGAGGAAGACGCAGCTAGCGTCTCGAATGCACAATTATGTTACTCAAATAGCTGATACATCTCAAACCTAGCCTCCTGTTGCTGTCAGAGACAGCTGCTATGAAATAAAAGTATGCCCCAGGTGAGGCTCGAACTCACAACCCCGGCATTGCTCACGGCTACTGCCTTATAAGTACCGTGCGCTAACCAATTGCGCCACTGGGGCTACAACACAGCGCTCTCAGTTAGCGGTATTCACTTTGCTGCAAACCAGTGGTGGCCACAGAAACATACGATCGCCACCTGATGCCATACTGCGACTTTGGCACCTGACTACCAATGCTTCGTGCTATTCTTGTTTCATATGCTACGCTTACATGCACATCAACCGGCTCTCGTCGTCGAGAAAACGCGGGAAAACGCGCGCCTTGCCTTCTGCTACCTGTCGAACAGCGAGAGCAGATGCGTGGCAAGCTCTAAGCTCTGCAGGCGCACTGCGGCCACGCAGCTGCACGAAAGGTACCTTCCTTGGGAGCTTGCTCAGCCATGGAGAACACGTTTCTTAGCGAATTGCACTTGTCTCGTAGAAAGAAGTGCTGCCATTGGCCCTGTGGCGCAACGGATAACGCGTCTGACTACGGATCAGAAGATTCCAGGTTCGAATCCTGGCAGGGTCGGCATTTTGTTAGTTGCCGACGCGTAGCTGGGCAGTGGATTTCGTATGTCGCCGCATCGTGGAGTGCTTTGTTGCTCCTGTGCATCTCGCAGCTGCATGTCGAGTCGATCGTGGTAAATATCGCTGCCTGCAAGCGTCAGCGTAGCGTCAGTCGAGCAAAGTCGAGACAAGTCAAGCTGAGAGCTGTAGGAGATGATACGCAATTAAATACAGGCGTGTGAAAGCGACGCAGACAACACTTCCCAAGTGTCCCACGTCACGTGGCGAAGAGCGGGCGCAAGCCTAGCCAGCAGAGTGGCGCAGTGGGAGCGTGCTGGGCCCATAACCCAGAGGTCCGTGGATCGAAACCACGCTCTGCTAAAATTATTTATTTTGCGGACTGCGTCGAGCTCGATTATTACGCCCACAGCGTGGGCTGGGGTGCTTTGACTCAGCGTTAACAGCAAACCCCGTAATTCTGAAGTGTGAAGAATGCGAGAACCACTTCCTAAGATGTAGCATTTTTTAAGATTTCGCACCAACTACACTCCACGGTCGCAAAGTTAATGCTCTTACGACCCCCATACGGGCAACACTCGAACAGGTTTGTGAGATAAAAATCGCACCTCCCCGGCGGGGAATCGAACCCCGGTCTCCCGCGTGACAGGCGGGGATACTAACCACTATACTACCGAGGATGCGCTGTAGACAGGTGCCCTTGTGCGAGAGATATGGTGCTAGTAGCCGCAAACGTCCTACACTAAGTTCGGCGAATGATAGAGCAGCAATTAAAAATCGGATGTGCCTCCCCGGCGGGGAATCGAACCCCGGTCTCCCGCGTGACAGGCGGGGATACTAACCACTATACTACCGAGGAAGACGCAGCTAGCGTCTCGAATGCACAATTATGTTACTCAAATAGCTGATACATCTCAAACCTAGCCTCCTGTTGCTGTCAGGGACAGCTGCTATGAAATAAAAGTATGCCCCAGGTGAGGCTCGAACTCACAACCCCGGCATTGCTCACGGCTACTGCCTTATAAGTACCGTGCGCTAACCAATTGCGCCACTGGGGCTACAACACAGCGCTCTCAGTTAGCGGTATTCACTTTGCTGCAAACCAGTGGTGGCCACAGAAACATACGATCGCCACCTGATGCCATACTGCGACTTTGGCACCTGACTACCAATGCTTCGTGCTATTCTTGTTTCATATGCTACGCTTACATGCACATCAACCGGCTCTCGTCGTCGAGAAAACGCGGGAAAACGCGCGCCTTGCCTTCTGCTACCTGTCGAACAGCGAGAGCAGATGCGTGGCAAGCTCTAAGCTCTGCAGGCGCACTGCGGCCACGCAGCTGCACGAAAGGTACCTTCCTTGGGAGCTTGCTCAGCCATGGAGAACACGTTTCTTAGCGAATTGCACTTGTCTCGTAGAAAGAAGTGCTGCCATTGGCCCTGTGGCGCAACGGATAACGCGTCTGACTACGGATCAGAAGATTCCAGGTTCGAATCCTGGCAGGGTCGGCATTTTGTTAGTTGCCGACGCGTAGCTGGGCAGTGGATTTCGTATGTCGCCGCATCGTGGAGTGCTTTGTTGCTCCTGTGCATCTCGCAGCTGCATGTCGAGTCGATCGTGGTAAATATCGCTGCCTGCAAGCGTCAGCGTAGCGTCAGTGGAGCAAAGTCGAGACAAGTCAAGCTGAGAGCTGTAGGAGATGATACGCAATTAAATACAGGCGTGTGAAAGCGACGCAGACAACACTTCCCAAGTGTCCCACGTCACGTGGCGAAGAGCGGGCGCAAGCCTAGCCAGCAGAGTGGCGCAGTGGAAGCGTGCTGGGCCCATAACCCAGAGGTCCGTGGATCGAAACCACGCTCTGCTAAAATTATTTATTTTGCGGACTGCGTCGAGCTCGATTATTACGCCCACAGCGTGGGCTGGGGTGCTTTGACTCAGCGTTAACAGCAAACCCCGTAATTCTGAAGTGTGAAGAATGCGAGAACCACTTCCTAAGATGTAGCATTTTTTAAGATTTCGCACCAACTACACTCCACGGTCGCAAAGTTAATGCTCTTACGACCCCCATACGGGCAACACTCGAACAGGTTTGTGAGATAAAAATCGCACCTCCCCGGCGGGGAATCGAACCCCGGTCTCCCGCGTGACAGGCGGGGATACTAACCACTATACTACCGAGGAAGACGCAGCTAGCGTCTCGAATGCACAATTATGTTACTCAAATAGCTGATACATCTCAAACCTAGCCTCCTGTTGCTGTCAGAGACAGCTGCTATGAAATAAAAGTATGCCCCAGGTGAGGCTCGAACTCACAACCCCGGCATTGCTCACGGCTACTGCCTTATAAGTACCGTGCGCTAACCAATTGCGCCACTGGGGCTACAACACAGCGCTCTCAGTTAGCGGTATTCACTTTGCTGCAAACCAGTGGTGGCCACAGAAACATACGATCGCCACCTGATGCCATACTGCGACTTTGGCACCTGACTACCAATGCTTCGTGCTATTCTTGTTTCATATGCTACGCTTACATGCACATCAACCGGCTCTCGTCGTCGAGAAAACGCGGGAAAACGCGCGCCTTGCCTTCTGCTACCTGTCGAACAGCGAGAGCAGATGCGTGGCAAGCTCTAAGCTCTGCAGGCGCACTGCGGCCACGCAGCTGCACGAAAGGTACCTTCCTTGGGAGCTTGCTCAGCCATGGAGAACACGTTTCTTAGCGAATTGCACTTGTCTCGTAGAAAGAAGTGCTGCCATTGGCCCTGTGGCGCAACGGATAACGCGTCTGACTACGGATCAGAAGATTCCAGGTTCGAATCCTGGCAGGGTCGGCATTTTGTTAGTTGCCGACGCGTAGCTGGGCAGTGGATTTCGTATGTCGCCGCATCGTGGAGTGCTTTGTTGCTCCTGTGCATCTCGCAGCTGCATGTCGAGTCGATCGTGGTAAATATCGCTGCCTGCAAGCGTCAGCGTAGCGTCAGTCGAGCAAAGTCGAGACAAGTCAAGCTGAGAGCTGTAGGAGATGATACGCAATTAAATACAGGCGTGTGAAAGCGACGCAGACAACACTTCCCAAGTGTCCCACGTCACGTGGCGAAGAGCGGGCGCAAGCCTAGCCAGCAGAGTGGCGCAGTGGAAGCGTGCTGGGCCCATAACCCAGAGGTCCGTGGATAGAAACCACGCTCTGCTAAAATTATTTATTTTGCGGACTGCGTCGAGCTCGATTATTACGCCCACAGCGTGGGCTGGGGTGCTTTGACTCAGCGTTAACAGCAAACCCCGTAATTCTGAAGTGTGAAGAATGCGAGAACCACTTCCTAAGATGTAGCATTTTTTAAGATTTCGCACCAACTACACTCCACGGTCGCAAAGTTAATGCTCTTACGACCCCCATACGGGCAACACTCGAACAGGTTTGTGAGATAAAAATCGCATCTCCCCGGCGGGGAATCGAACCCCGGTCTCCCGCGTGACAGGCGGGGATACTAACCACTATACTACCGAGGAAGACGCAGCTAGCGTCTCGAATGCACAATTATGTTACTCAAATAGCTGATACATCTCAAACCTAGCCTCCTGTTGCTGTCAGGGACAGCTGCTATGAAATAAAAGTATGCCCCAGGTGAGGCTCGAACTCACAACCCCGGCATTGCTCACGGCTACTGCCTTATAAGTACCGTGCGCTAACCAATTGCGCCACTGGGGCTACAACACAGCGCTCTCAGTTAGCGGTATTCACTTTGCTGCAAACCAGTGGTGGCCACAGAAACATACGATCGCCACCTGATGCCATACTGCGACTTTGGCACCTGACTACCAATGCTTCGTGCTATTCTTGTTTCATATGCTACGCTTACATGCACATCAACCGGCTCTCGTCGTCGAGAAAACGCGGGAAAACGCGCGCCTTGCCTTCTGCTACCTGTCGAACAGCGAGAGCAGATGCGTGGCAAGCTCTAAGCTCTGCAGGCGCACTGCGGCCACGCAGCTGCACGAAAGGTACCTTCCTTGGGAGCTTGCTCAGCCATGGAGAACACGTTTCTTAGCGAATTGCACTTGTCTCGTAGAAAGAAGTGCTGCCATTGGCCCTGTGGCGCAACGGATAACGCGTCTGACTACGGATCAGAAGATTCCAGGTTCGAATCCTGGCAGGGTCGGCATTTTGTTAGTTGCCGACGCGTAGCTGGGCAGTGGATTTCGTATGTCGCCGCATCGTGGAGTGCTTTGTTGCTCCTGTGCATCTCGCAGCTGCATGTCGAGTCGATCGTGGTAAATATCGCTGCCTGCAAGCGTCAGCGTAGCGTCAGTCGAGCAAAGTCGAGACAAGTCAAGCTGAGAGCTGTAGGAGATGATACGCAATTAAATACAGGCGTGTGAAAGCGACGCAGACAACACTTCCCAAGTGTCCCACGTCACGTGGCGAAGAGCGGGCGCAAGCCTAGCCAGCAGAGTGGCGCAGTGGAAGCGTGCTGGGCCCATAACCCAGAGGTCCGTGGATAGAAACCACGCTCTGCTAAAATTATTTATTTTGCGGACTGCGTCGAGCTCGATTATTACGCCCACAGCGTGGGCTGGGGTGCTTTGACTCAGCGTTAACAGCAAACCCCGTAATTCTGAAGTGTGAAGAATGCGAGAACCACTTCCTAAGATGTAGCATTTTTTAAGATTTCGCACCAACTACACTCCACGGTCGCAAAGTTAATGCTCTTACGACCCCCATACGGGCAACACTCGAACAGGTTTGTGAGATAAAAATCGCACCTCCCCGGCGGGGAATCGAACCCCGGTCTCCCGCGTGACAGGCGGGGATACTAACCACTATACTACCGAGGAAGACGCAGCTAGCGTCTCGAATGCACAATTATGTTACTCAAATAGCTGATACATCTCAAACCTAGCCTCCTGTTGCTGTCAGAGACAGCTGCTATGAAATAAAAGTATGCCCCAGGTGAGGCTCGAACTCACAACCCCGGCATTGCTCACGGCTACTGCCTTATAAGTACCGTGCGCTAACCAATTGCGCCACTGGGGCTACAACACAGCGCTCTCAGTTAGCGGTATTCACTTTGCTGCAAACCAGTGGTGGCCACAGAAACATACGATCGCCACCTGATGCCATACTGCGACTTTGGCACCTGACTACCAATGCTTCGTGCTATTCTTGTTTCATATGCTACGCTTACATGCACATCAACCGGCTCTCGTCGTCGAGAAAACGCGGGAAAACGCGCGCCTTGCCTTCTGCTACCTGTCGAACAGCGAGAGCAGATGCGTGGCAAGCTCTAAGCTCTGCAGGCGCACTGCGGCCACGCAGCTGCACGAAAGGTACCTTCCTTGGGAGCTTGCTCAGCCATGGAGAACACGTTTCTTAGCGAATTGCACTTGTCTCGTAGAAAGAAGTGCTGCCATTGGCCCTGTGGCGCAACGGATAACGCGTCTGACTACGGATCAGAAGATTCCAGGTTCGAATCCTGGCAGGGTCGGCATTTTGTTAGTTGCCGACGCGTAGCTGGGCAGTGGATTTCGTATGTCGCCGCATCGTGGAGTGCTTTGTTGCTCCTGTGCATCTCGCAGCTGCATGTCGAGTCGATCGTGGTAAATATCGCTGCCTGCAAGCGTCAGCGTAGCGTCAGTCGAGCAAAGTCGAGACAAGTCAAGCTGAGAGCTGTAGGAGATGATACGCAATTAAATACAGGCGTGTGAAAGCGACGCAGACAACACTTCCCAAGTGTCCCACGTCACGTGGCGAAGAGCGGGCGCAAGCCTAGCCAGCAGAGTGGCGCAGTGGAAGCGTGCTGGGCCCATAACCCAGAGGTCCGTGGATAGAAACCACGCTCTGCTAAAATTATTTATTTTGCGGACTGCGTCGAGCTCGATTATTACGCCCACAGCGTGGGCTGGGGTGCTTTGACTCAGCGTTAACAGCAAACCCCGTAATTCTGAAGTGTGAAGAATGCGAGAACCACTTCCTAAGATGTAGCATTTTTTAAGATTTCGCACCAACTACACTCCACGGTCGCAAAGTTAATGCTCTTACGACCCCCATACGGGCAACACTCGAACAGGTTTGTGAGATAAAAATCGCACCTCCCCGGCGGGGAATCGAACCCCGGTCTCCCGCGTGACAGGCGGGGATACTAACCACTATACTACCGAGGAAGACGCAGCTAGCGTCTCGAATGCACAATTATGTTACTCAAATAGCTGATACATCTCAAACCTAGCCTCCTGTTGCTGTCAGGGACAGCTGCTATGAAATAAAAGTATGCCCCAGGTGAGGCTCGAACTCACAACCCCGGCATTGCTCACGGCTACTGCCTTATAAGTACCGTGCGCTAACCAATTGCGCCACTGGGGCTACAACACAGCGCTCTCAGTTAGCGGTATTCACTTTGCTGCAAACCAGTGGTGGCCACAGAAACATACGATCGCCACCTGATGCCATACTGCGACTTTGGCACCTGACTACCAATGCTTCGTGCTATTCTTGTTTCATATGCTACGCTTACATGCACATCAACCGGCTCTCGTCGTCGAGAAAACGCGGGAAAACGCGCGCCTTGCCTTCTGCTACCTGTCGAACAGCGAGAGCAGATGCGTGGCAAGCTCTAAGCTCTGCAGGCGCACTGCGGCCACGCAGCTGCACGAAAGGTACCTTCCTTGGGAGCTTGCTCAGCCATGGAGAACACGTTTCTTAGCGAATTGCACTTGTCTCGTAGAAAGAAGTGCTGCCATTGGCCCTGTGGCGCAACGGATAACGCGTCTGACTACGGATCAGAAGATTCCAGGTTCGAATCCTGGCAGGGTCGGCATTTTGTTAGTTGCCGACGCGTAGCTGGGCAGTGGATTTCGTATGTCGCCGCATCGTGGAGTGCTTTGTTGCTCCTGTGCATCTCGCAGCTGCATGTCGAGTCGATCGTGGTAAATATCGCTGCCTGCAAGCGTCAGCGTAGCGTCAGTCGAGCAAAGTCGAGACAAGTCAAGCTGAGAGCTGTAGGAGATGATACGCAATTAAATACAGGCGTGTGAAAGCGACGCAGACAACACTTCCCAAGTGTCCCACGTCACGTGGCGAAGAGCGGGCGCAAGCCTAGCCAGCAGAGTGGCGCAGTGGAAGCGTGCTGGGCCCATAACCCAGAGGTCCGTGGATAGAAACCACGCTCTGCTAAAATTATTTATTTTGCGGACTGCGTCGAGCTCGATTATTACGCCCACAGCGTGGGCTGGGGTGCTTTGACTCAGCGTTAACAGCAAACACCGTAATTCTGAAGTGTGAAGAATGCGAGAACCACTTCCTAAGATGTAGCATTTTTTAAGATTTCGCACCAACTACACTCCACGGTCGCAAAGTTAATGCTCTTACGACCCCCATACGGGCAACACTCGAACAGGTTTGTGAGATAAAAATCGCACCTCCCCGGCGGGGAATCGAACCCCGGTCTCCCGCGTGACAGGCGGGGATACTAACCACTATACTACCGAGGAAGACGCAGCTAGCGTCTCGAATGCACAATTATGTTACTCAAATAGCTGATACATCTCAAACCTAGCCTCCTGTTGCTGTCAGGGACAGCTGCTATGAAATAAAAGTATGCCCCAGGTGAGGCTCGAACTCACAACCCCGGCATTGCTCACGGCTACTGCCTTATAAGTACCGTGCGCTAACCAATTGCGCCACTGGGGCTACAACACAGCGCTCTCAGTTAGCGGTATTCACTTTGCTGCAAACCAGTGGTGGCCACAGAAACATACGATCGCCACCTGATGCCATACTGCGACTTTGGCACCTGACTACCAATGCTTCGTGCTATTCTTGTTTCATATGCTACGCTTACATGCACATCAACCGGCTCTCGTCGTCGAGAAAACGCGGGAAAACGCGCGCCTTGCCTTCTGCTACCTGTCGAACAGCGAGAGCAGATGCGTGGCAAGCTCTAAGCTCTGCAGGCGCACTGCGGCCACGCAGCTGCACGAAAGGTACCTTCCTTGGGAGCTTGCTCAGCCATGGAGAACACGTTTCTTAGCGAATTGCACTTGTCTCGTAGAAAGAAGTGCTGCCATTGGCCCTGTGGCGCAACGGATAACGCGTCTGACTACGGATCAGAAGATTCCAGGTTCGAATCCTGGCAGGGTCGGCATTTTGTTAGTTGCCGACGCGTAGCTGGGCAGTGGATTTCGTATGTCGCCGCATCGTGGAGTGCTTTGTTGCTCCTGTGCATCTCGCAGCTGCATGTCGAGTCGATCGTGGTAAATATCGCTGCCTGCAAGCGTCAGCGTAGCGTCAGTGGAGCAAAGTCGAGACAAGTCAAGCTGAGAGCTGTAGGAGATGATACGCAATTAAATACAGGCGTGTGAAAGCGACGCAGACAACACTTCCCAAGTGTCCCACGTCACGTGGCGAAGAGCGGGCGCAAGCCTAGCCAGCAGAGTGGCGCAGTGGAAGCGTGCTGGGCCCATAACCCAGAGGTCCGTGGATAGAAACCACGCTCTGCTAAAATTATTTATTTTGCGGACTGCGTCGAGCTCGATTATTACGCCCACAGCGTGGGCTGGGGTGCTTTGACTCAGCGTTAACAGCAAACCCCGTAATTCTGAAGTGTGAAGAATGCGAGAACCACTTCCTAAGATGTAGCATTTTTTAAGATTTCGCACCAACTACACTCCACGGTCGCAAAGTTAATGCTCTTACGACCCCCATACGGGCAACACTCGAACAGGTTTGTGAGATAAAAATCGCACCTCCCCGGCGGGGAATCGAACCCCGGTCTCCCGCGTGACAGGCGGGGATACTAACCACTATACTACCGAGGAAGACGCAGCTAGCGTCTCGAATGCACAATTATGTTACTCAAATAGCTGATACATCTCAAACCTAGCCTCCTGTTGCTGTCAGGGACAGCTGCTATGAAATAAAAGTATGCCCCAGGTGAGGCTCGAACTCACAACCCCGGCATTGCTCACGGCTACTGCCTTATAAGTACCGTGCGCTAACCAATTGCGCCACTGGGGCTACAACACAGCGCTCTCAGTTAGCGGTATTCACTTTGCTGCAAACCAGTGGTGGCCACAGAAACATACGATCGCCACCTGATGCCATACTGCGACTTTGGCACCTGACTACCAATGCTTCGTGCTATTCTTGTTTCATATGCTACGCTTACATGCACATCAACCGGCTCTCGTCGTCGAGAAAACGCGGGAAAACGCGCGCCTTGCCTTCTGCTACCTGTCGAACAGCGAGAGCAGATGCGTGGCAAGCTCTAAGCTCTGCAGGCGCACTGCGGCCACGCAGCTGCACGAAAGGTACCTTCCTTGGGAGCTTGCTCAGCCATGGAGAACACGTTTCTTAGCGAATTGCACTTGTCTCGTAGAAAGAAGTGCTGCCATTGGCCCTGTGGCGCAACGGATAACGCGTCTGACTACGGATCAGAAGATTCCAGGTTCGAATCCTGGCAGGGTCGGCATTTTGTTAGTTGCCGACGCGTAGCTGGGCAGTGGATTTCGTATGTCGCCGCATCGTGGAGTGCTTTGTTGCTCCTGTGCATCTCGCAGCTGCATGTCGAGTCGATCGTGGTAAATATCGCTGCCTGCAAGCGTCAGCGTAGCGTCAGTCGAGCAAAGTCGAGACAAGTCAAGCTGAGAGCTGTAGGAGATGATACGCAATTAAATACAGGCGTGTGAAAGCGACGCAGACAACACTTCCCAAGTGTCCCACGTCACGTGGCGAAGAGCGGGCGCAAGCCTAGCCAGCAGAGTGGCGCAGTGGAAGCGTGCTGGGCCCATAACCCAGAGGTCCGTGGATAGAAACCACGCTCTGCTAAAATTATTTATTTTGCGGACTGCGTCGAGCTCGATTATTACGCCCACAGCGTGGGCTGGGGTGCTTTGACTCAGCGTTAACAGCAAACCCCGTAATTCTGAAGTGTGAAGAATGCGAGAACCACTTCCTAAGATGTAGCATTTTTTAAGATTTCGCACCAACTACACTCCACGGTCGCAAAGTTAATGCTCTTACGACCCCCATACGGGCAACACTCGAACAGGTTTGTGAGATAAAAATCGCACCTCCCCGGCGGGGAATCGAACCCCGGTCTCCCGCGTGACAGGCGGGGATACTAACCACTATACTACCGAGGAAGACGCAGCTAGCGTCTCGAATGCACAATTATGTTACTCAAATAGCTGATACATCTCAAACCTAGCCTCCTGTTGCTGTCAGGGACAGCTGCTATGAAATAAAAGTATGCCCCAGGTGAGGCTCGAACTCACAACCCCGGCATTGCTCACGGCTACTGCCTTATAAGTACCGTGCGCTAACCAATTGCGCCACTGGGGCTACAACACAGCGCTCTCAGTTAGCGGTATTCACTTTGCTGCAAACCAGTGGTGGCCACAGAAACATACGATCGCCACCTGATGCCATACTGCGACTTTGGCACCTGACTACCAATGCTTCGTGCTATTCTTGTTTCATATGCTACGCTTACATGCACATCAACCGGCTCTCGTCGTCGAGAAAACGCGGGAAAACGCGCGCCTTGCCTTCTGCTACCTGTCGAACAGCGAGAGCAGATGCGTGGCAAGCTCTAAGCTCTGCAGGCGCACTGCGGCCACGCAGCTGCACGAAAGGTACCTTCCTTGGGAGCTTGCTCAGCCATGGAGAACACGTTTCTTAGCGAATTGCACTTGTCTCGTAGAAAGAAGTGCTGCCATTGGCCCTGTGGCGCAACGGATAACGCGTCTGACTACGGATCAGAAGATTCCAGGTTCGAATCCTGGCAGGGTCGGCATTTTGTTAGTTGCCGACGCGTAGCTGGGCAGTGGATTTCGTATGTCGCCGCATCGTGGAGTGCTTTGTTGCTCCTGTGCATCTCGCAGCTGCATGTCGAGTCGATCGTGGTAAATATCGCTGCCTGCAAGCGTCAGCGTAGCGTCAGTGGAGCAAAGTCGAGACAAGTCAAGCTGAGAGCTGTAGGAGATGATACGCAATTAAATACAGGCGTGTGAAAGCGACGCAGACAACACTTCCCAAGTGTCCCACGTCACGTGGCGAAGAGCGGGCGCAAGCCTAGCCAGCAGAGTGGCGCAGTGGAAGCGTGCTGGGCCCATAACCCAGAGGTCCGTGGATAGAAACCACGCTCTGCTAAAATTATTTATTTTGCGGACTGCGTCGAGCTCGATTATTACGCCCACAGCGTGGGCTGGGGTGCTTTGACTCAGCGTTAACAGCAAACCCCGTAATTCTGAAGTGTGAAGAATGCGAGAACCACTTCCTAAGATGTAGCATTTTTTAAGATTTCGCACCAACTACACTCCACGGTCGCAAAGTTAATGCTCTTACGACCCCCATACGGGCAACACTCGAACAGGTTTGTGAGATAAAAATCGCACCTCCCCGGCGGGGAATCGAACCCCGGTCTCCCGCGTGACAGGCGGGGATACTAACCACTATACTACCGAGGAAGACGCAGCTAGCGTCTCGAATGCACAATTATGTTACTCAAATAGCTGATACATCTCAAACCTAGCCTCCTGTTGCTGTCAGAGACAGCTGCTATGAAATAAAAGTATGCCCCAGGTGAGGCTCGAACTCACAACCCCGGCATTGCTCACGGCTACTGCCTTATAAGTACCGTGCGCTAACCAATTGCGCCACTGGGGCTACAACACAGCGCTCTCAGTTAGCGGTATTCACTTTGCTGCAAACCAGTGGTGGCCACAGAAACATACGATCGCCACCTGATGCCATACTGCGACTTTGGCACCTGACTACCAATGCTTCGTGCTATTCTTGTTTCATATGCTACGCTTACATGCACATCAACCGGCTCTCGTCGTCGAGAAAACGCGGGAAAACGCGCGCCTTGCCTTCTGCTACCTGTCGAACAGCGAGAGCAGATGCGTGGCAAGCTCTAAGCTCTGCAGGCGCACTGCGGCCACGCAGCTGCACGAAAGGTACCTTCCTTGGGAGCTTGCTCAGCCATGGAGAACACGTTTCTTAGCGAATTGCACTTGTCTCGTAGAAAGAAGTGCTGCCATTGGCCCTGTGGCGCAACGGATAACGCGTCTGACTACGGATCAGAAGATTCCAGGTTCGAATCCTGGCAGGGTCGGCATTTTGTTAGTTGCCGACGCGTAGCTGGGCAGTGGATTTCGTATGTCGCCGCATCGTGGAGTGCTTTGTTGCTCCTGTGCATCTCGCAGCTGCATGTCGAGTCGATCGTGGTAAATATCGCTGCCTGCAAGCGTCAGCGTAGCGTCAGTCGAGCAAAGTCGAGACAAGTCAAGCTGAGAGCTGTAGGAGATGATACGCAATTAAATACAGGCGTGTGAAAGCGACGCAGACAACACTTCCCAAGTGTCCCACGTCACGTGGCGAAGAGCGGGCGCAAGCCTAGCCAGCAGAGTGGCGCAGTGGGAGCGTGCTGGGCCCATAACCCAGAGGTCCGTGGATCGAAACCACGCTCTGCTAAAATTATTTATTTTGCGGACTGCGTCGAGCTCGATTATTACGCCCACAGCGTGGGCTGGGGTGCTTTGACTCAGCGTTAACAGCAAACCCCGTAATTCTGAAGTGTGAAGAATGCGAGAACCACTTCCTAAGATGTAGCATTTTTTAAGATTTCGCACCAACTACACTCCACGGTCGCAAAGTTAATGCTCTTACGACCCCCATACGGGCAACACTCGAACAGGTTTGTGAGATAAAAATCGCACCTCCCCGGCGGGGAATCGAACCCCGGTCTCCCGCGTGACAGGCGGGGATACTAACCACTATACTACCGAGGATGCGCTGTAGACAGGTGCCCTTGTGCGAGAGATATGGTGCTAGTAGCCGCAAACGTCCTACACTAAGTTCGGCGAATGATAGAGCAGCAATTAAAAATCGGATGTGCCTCCCCGGCGGGGAATCGAACCCCGGTCTCCCGCGTGACAGGCGGGGATACTAACCACTATACTACCGAGGAAGACGCAGCTAGCGTCTCGAATGCACAATTATGTTACTCAAATAGCTGATACATCTCAAACCTAGCCTCCTGTTGCTGTCAGAGACAGCTGCTATGAAATAAAAGTATGCCCCAGGTGAGGCTCGAACTCACAACCCCGGCATTGCTCACGGCTACTGCCTTATAAGTACCGTGCGCTAACCAATTGCGCCACTGGGGCTACAACACAGCGCTCTCAGTTAGCGGTATTCACTTTGCTGCAAACCAGTGGTGGCCACAGAAACATACGATCGCCACCTGATGCCATACTGCGACTTTGGCACCTGACTACCAATGCTTCGTGCTATTCTTGTTTCATATGCTACGCTTACATGCACATCAACCGGCTCTCGTCGTCGAGAAAACGCGGGAAAACGCGCGCCTTGCCTTCTGCTACCTGTCGAACAGCGAGAGCAGATGCGTGGCAAGCTCTAAGCTCTGCAGGCGCACTGCGGCCACGCAGCTGCACGAAAGGTACCTTCCTTGGGAGCTTGCTCAGCCATGGAGAACACGTTTCTTAGCGAATTGCACTTGTCTCGTAGAAAGAAGTGCTGCCATTGGCCCTGTGGCGCAACGGATAACGCGTCTGACTACGGATCAGAAGATTCCAGGTTCGAATCCTGGCAGGGTCGGCATTTTGTTAGTTGCCGACGCGTAGCTGGGCAGTGGATTTCGTATGTCGCCGCATCGTGGAGTGCTTTGTTGCTCCTGTGCATCTCGCAGCTGCATGTCGAGTCGATCGTGGTAAATATCGCTGCCTGCAAGCGTCAGCGTAGCGTCAGTCGAGCAAAGTCGAGACAAGTCAAGCTGAGAGCTGTAGGAGATGATACGCAATTAAATACAGGCGTGTGAAAGCGACGCAGACAACACTTCCCAAGTGTCCCACGTCACGTGGCGAAGAGCGGGCGCAAGCCTAGCCAGCAGAGTGGCGCAGTGGAAGCGTGCTGGGCCCATAACCCAGAGGTCCGTGGATCGAAACCACGCTCTGCTAAAATTATTTATTTTGCGGACTGCGTCGAGCTCGATTATTACGCCCACAGCGTGGGCTGGGGTGCTTTGACTCAGCGTTAACAGCAAACCCCGTAATTCTGAAGTGTGAAGAATGCGAGAACCACTTCCTAAGATGTAGCATTTTTTAAGATTTCGCACCAACTACACTCCACGGTCGCAAAGTTAATGCTCTTACGACCCCCATACGGGCAACACTCGAACAGGTTTGTGAGATAAAAATCGCACCTCCCCGGCGGGGAATCGAACCCCGGTCTCCCGCGTGACAGGCGGGGATACTAACCACTATACTACCGAGGAAGACGCAGCTAGCGTCTCGAATGCACAATTATGTTACTCAAATAGCTGATACATCTCAAACCTAGCCTCCTGTTGCTGTCAGAGACAGCTGCTATGAAATAAAAGTATGCCCCAGGTGAGGCTCGAACTCACAACCCCGGCATTGCTCACGGCTACTGCCTTATAAGTACCGTGCGCTAACCAATTGCGCCACTGGGGCTACAACACAGCGCTCTCAGTTAGCGGTATTCACTTTGCTGCAAACCAGTGGTGGCCACAGAAACATACGATCGCCACCTGATGCCATACTGCGACTTTGGCACCTGACTACCAATGCTTCGTGCTATTCTTGTTTCATATGCTACGCTTACATGCACATCAACCGGCTCTCGTCGTCGAGAAAACGCGGGAAAACGCGCGCCTTGCCTTCTGCTACCTGTCGAACAGCGAGAGCAGATGCGTGGCAAGCTCTAAGCTCTGCAGGCGCACTGCGGCCACGCAGCTGCACGAAAGGTACCTTCCTTGGGAGCTTGCTCAGCCATGGAGAACACGTTTCTTAGCGAATTGCACTTGTCTCGTAGAAAGAAGTGCTGCCATTGGCCCTGTGGCGCAACGGATAACGCGTCTGACTACGGATCAGAAGATTCCAGGTTCGAATCCTGGCAGGGTCGGCATTTTGTTAGTTGCCGACGCGTAGCTGGGCAGTGGATTTCGTATGTCGCCGCATCGTGGAGTGCTTTGTTGCTCCTGTGCATCTCGCAGCTGCATGTCGAGTCGATCGTGGTAAATATCGCTGCCTGCAAGCGTCAGCGTAGCGTCAGTGGAGCAAAGTCGAGACAAGTCAAGCTGAGAGCTGTAGGAGATGATACGCAATTAAATACAGGCGTGTGAAAGCGACGCAGACAACACTTCCCAAGTGTCCCACGTCACGTGGCGAAGAGCGGGCGCAAGCCTAGCCAGCAGAGTGGCGCAGTGGAAGCGTGCTGGGCCCATAACCCAGAGGTCCGTGGATCGAAACCACGCTCTGCTAAAATTATTTATTTTGCGGACTGCGTCGAGCTCGATTATTACGCCCACAGCGTGGGCTGGGGTGCTTTGACTCAGCGTTAACAGCAAACCCCGTAATTCTGAAGTGTGAAGAATGCGAGAACCACTTCCTAAGATGTAGCATTTTTTAAGATTTCGCACCAACTACACTCCACGGTCGCAAAGTTAATGCTCTTACGACCCCCATACGGGCAACACTCGAACAGGTTTGTGAGATAAAAATCGCACCTCCCCGGCGGGGAATCGAACCCCGGTCTCCCGCGTGACAGGCGGGGATACTAACCACTATACTACCGAGGAAGACGCAGCTAGCGTCTCGAATGCACAATTATGTTACTCAAATAGCTGATACATCTCAAACCTAGCCTCCTGTTGCTGTCAGAGACAGCTGCTATGAAATAAAAGTATGCCCCAGGTGAGGCTCGAACTCACAACCCCGGCATTGCTCACGGCTACTGCCTTATAAGTACCGTGCGCTAACCAATTGCGCCACTGGGGCTACAACACAGCGCTCTCAGTTAGCGGTATTCACTTTGCTGCAAACCAGTGGTGGCCACAGAAACATACGATCGCCACCTGATGCCATACTGCGACTTTGGCACCTGACTACCAATGCTTCGTGCTATTCTTGTTTCATATGCTACGCTTACATGCACATCAACCGGCTCTCGTCGTCGAGAAAACGCGGGAAAACGCGCGCCTTGCCTTCTGCTACCTGTCGAACAGCGAGAGCAGATGCGTGGCAAGCTCTAAGCTCTGCAGGCGCACTGCGGCCACGCAGCTGCACGAAAGGTACCTTCCTTGGGAGCTTGCTCAGCCATGGAGAACACGTTTCTTAGCGAATTGCACTTGTCTCGTAGAAAGAAGTGCTGCCATTGGCCCTGTGGCGCAACGGATAACGCGTCTGACTACGGATCAGAAGATTCCAGGTTCGAATCCTGGCAGGGTCGGCATTTTGTTAGTTGCCGACGCGTAGCTGGGCAGTGGATTTCGTATGTCGCCGCATCGTGGAGTGCTTTGTTGCTCCTGTGCATCTCGCAGCTGCATGTCGAGTCGATCGTGGTAAATATCGCTGCCTGCAAGCGTCAGCGTAGCGTCAGTCGAGCAAAGTCGAGACAAGTCAAGCTGAGAGCTGTAGGAGATGATACGCAATTAAATACAGGCGTGTGAAAGCGACGCAGACAACACTTCCCAAGTGTCCCACGTCACGTGGCGAAGAGCGGGCGCAAGCCTAGCCAGCAGAGTGGCGCAGTGGGAGCGTGCTGGGCCCATAACCCAGAGGTCCGTGGATCGAAACCACGCTCTGCTAAAATTATTTATTTTGCGGACTGCGTCGAGCTCGATTATTACGCCCACAGCGTGGGCTGGGGTGCTTTGACTCAGCGTTAACAGCAAACCCCGTAATTCTGAAGTGTGAAGAATGCGAGAACCACTTCCTAAGATGTAGCATTTTTTAAGATTTCGCACCAACTACACTCCACGGTCGCAAAGTTAATGCTCTTACGACCCCCATACGGGCAACACTCGAACAGGTTTGTGAGATAAAAATCGCACCTCCCCGGCGGGGAATCGAACCCCGGTCTCCCGCGTGACAGGCGGGGATACTAACCACTATACTACCGAGGATGCGCTGTAGACAGGTGCCCTTGTGCGAGAGATATGGTGCTAGTAGCCGCAAACGTCCTACACTAAGTTCGGCGAATGATAGAGCAGCAATTAAAAATCGGATGTGCCTCCCCGGCGGGGAATCGAACCCCGGTCTCCCGCGTGACAGGCGGGGATACTAACCACTATACTACCGAGGAAGACGCAGCTAGCGTCTCGAATGCACAATTATGTTACTCAAATAGCTGATACATCTCAAACCTAGCCTCCTGTTGCTGTCAGAGACAGCTGCTATGAAATAAAAGTATGCCCCAGGTGAGGCTCGAACTCACAACCCCGGCATTGCTCACGGCTACTGCCTTATAAGTACCGTGCGCTAACCAATTGCGCCACTGGGGCTACAACACAGCGCTCTCAGTTAGCGGTATTCACTTTGCTGCAAACCAGTGGTGGCCACAGAAACATACGATCGCCACCTGATGCCATACTGCGACTTTGGCACCTGACTACCAATGCTTCGTGCTATTCTTGTTTCATATGCTACGCTTACATGCACATCAACCGGCTCTCGTCGTCGAGAAAACGCGGGAAAACGCGCGCCTTGCCTTCTGCTACCTGTCGAACAGCGAGAGCAGATGCGTGGCAAGCTCTAAGCTCTGCAGGCGCACTGCGGCCACGCAGCTGCACGAAAGGTACCTTCCTTGGGAGCTTGCTCAGCCATGGAGAACACGTTTCTTAGCGAATTGCACTTGTCTCGTAGAAAGAAGTGCTGCCATTGGCCCTGTGGCGCAACGGATAACGCGTCTGACTACGGATCAGAAGATTCCAGGTTCGAATCCTGGCAGGGTCGGCATTTTGTTAGTTGCCGACGCGTAGCTGGGCAGTGGATTTCGTATGTCGCCGCATCGTGGAGTGCTTTGTTGCTCCTGTGCATCTCGCAGCTGCATGTCGAGTCGATCGTGGTAAATATCGCTGCCTGCAAGCGTCAGCGTAGCGTCAGTCGAGCAAAGTCGAGACAAGTCAAGCTGAGAGCTGTAGGAGATGATACGCAATTAAATACAGGCGTGTGAAAGCGACGCAGACAACACTTCCCAAGTGTCCCACGTCACGTGGCGAAGAGCGGGCGCAAGCCTAGCCAGCAGAGTGGCGCAGTGGAAGCGTGCTGGGCCCATAACCCAGAGGTCCGTGGATCGAAACCACGCTCTGCTAAAATTATTTATTTTGCGGACTGCGTCGAGCTCGATTATTACGCCCACAGCGTGGGCTGGGGTGCTTTGACTCAGCGTTAACAGCAAACCCCGTAATTCTGAAGTGTGAAGAATGCGAGAACCACTTCCTAAGATGTAGCATTTTTTAAGATTTCGCACCAACTACACTCCACGGTCGCAAAGTTAATGCTCTTACGACCCCCATACGGGCAACACTCGAACAGGTTTGTGAGATAAAAATCGCACCTCCCCGGCGGGGAATCGAACCCCGGTCTCCCGCGTGACAGGCGGGGATACTAACCACTATACTACCGAGGAAGACGCAGCTAGCGTCTCGAATGCACAATTATGTTACTCAAATAGCTGATACATCTCAAACCTAGCCTCCTGTTGCTGTCAGAGACAGCTGCTATGAAATAAAAGTATGCCCCAGGTGAGGCTCGAACTCACAACCCCGGCATTGCTCACGGCTACTGCCTTATAAGTACCGTGCGCTAACCAATTGCGCCACTGGGGCTACAACACAGCGCTCTCAGTTAGCGGTATTCACTTTGCTGCAAACCAGTGGTGGCCACAGAAACATACGATCGCCACCTGATGCCATACTGCGACTTTGGCACCTGACTACCAATGCTTCGTGCTATTCTTGTTTCATATGCTACGCTTACATGCACATCAACCGGCTCTCGTCGTCGAGAAAACGCGGGAAAACGCGCGCCTTGCCTTCTGCTACCTGTCGAACAGCGAGAGCAGATGCGTGGCAAGCTCTAAGCTCTGCAGGCGCACTGCGGCCACGCAGCTGCACGAAAGGTACCTTCCTTGGGAGCTTGCTCAGCCATGGAGAACACGTTTCTTAGCGAATTGCACTTGTCTCGTAGAAAGAAGTGCTGCCATTGGCCCTGTGGCGCAACGGATAACGCGTCTGACTACGGATCAGAAGATTCCAGGTTCGAATCCTGGCAGGGTCGGCATTTTGTTAGTTGCCGACGCGTAGCTGGGCAGTGGATTTCGTATGTCGCCGCATCGTGGAGTGCTTTGTTGCTCCTGTGCATCTCGCAGCTGCATGTCGAGTCGATCGTGGTAAATATCGCTGCCTGCAAGCGTCAGCGTAGCGTCAGTGGAGCAAAGTCGAGACAAGTCAAGCTGAGAGCTGTAGGAGATGATACGCAATTAAATACAGGCGTGTGAAAGCGACGCAGACAACACTTCCCAAGTGTCCCACGTCACGTGGCGAAGAGCGGGCGCAAGCCTAGCCAGCAGAGTGGCGCAGTGGAAGCGTGCTGGGCCCATAACCCAGAGGTCCGTGGATCGAAACCACGCTCTGCTAAAATTATTTATTTTGCGGACTGCGTCGAGCTCGATTATTACGCCCACAGCGTGGGCTGGGGTGCTTTGACTCAGCGTTAACAGCAAACCCCGTAATTCTGAAGTGTGAAGAATGCGAGAACCACTTCCTAAGATGTAGCATTTTTTAAGATTTCGCACCAACTACACTCCACGGTCGCAAAGTTAATGCTCTTACGACCCCCATACGGGCAACACTCGAACAGGTTTGTGAGATAAAAATCGCACCTCCCCGGCGGGGAATCGAACCCCGGTCTCCCGCGTGACAGGCGGGGATACTAACCACTATACTACCGAGGAAGACGCAGCTAGCGTCTCGAATGCACAATTATGTTACTCAAATAGCTGATACATCTCAAACCTAGCCTCCTGTTGCTGTCAGAGACAGCTGCTATGAAATAAAAGTATGCCCCAGGTGAGGCTCGAACTCACAACCCCGGCATTGCTCACGGCTACTGCCTTATAAGTACCGTGCGCTAACCAATTGCGCCACTGGGGCTACAACACAGCGCTCTCAGTTAGCGGTATTCACTTTGCTGCAAACCAGTGGTGGCCACAGAAACATACGATCGCCACCTGATGCCATACTGCGACTTTGGCACCTGACTACCAATGCTTCGTGCTATTCTTGTTTCATATGCTACGCTTACATGCACATCAACCGGCTCTCGTCGTCGAGAAAACGCGGGAAAACGCGCGCCTTGCCTTCTGCTACCTGTCGAACAGCGAGAGCAGATGCGTGGCAAGCTCTAAGCTCTGCAGGCGCACTGCGGCCACGCAGCTGCACGAAAGGTACCTTCCTTGGGAGCTTGCTCAGCCATGGAGAACACGTTTCTTAGCGAATTGCACTTGTCTCGTAGAAAGAAGTGCTGCCATTGGCCCTGTGGCGCAACGGATAACGCGTCTGACTACGGATCAGAAGATTCCAGGTTCGAATCCTGGCAGGGTCGGCATTTTGTTAGTTGCCGACGCGTAGCTGGGCAGTGGATTTCGTATGTCGCCGCATCGTGGAGTGCTTTGTTGCTCCTGTGCATCTCGCAGCTGCATGTCGAGTCGATCGTGGTAAATATCGCTGCCTGCAAGCGTCAGCGTAGCGTCAGTCGAGCAAAGTCGAGACAAGTCAAGCTGAGAGCTGTAGGAGATGATACGCAATTAAATACAGGCGTGTGAAAGCGACGCAGACAACACTTCCCAAGTGTCCCACGTCACGTGGCGAAGAGCGGGCGCAAGCCTAGCCAGCAGAGTGGCGCAGTGGGAGCGTGCTGGGCCCATAACCCAGAGGTCCGTGGATCGAAACCACGCTCTGCTAAAATTATTTATTTTGCGGACTGCGTCGAGCTCGATTATTACGCCCACAGCGTGGGCTGGGGTGCTTTGACTCAGCGTTAACAGCAAACCCCGTAATTCTGAAGTGTGAAGAATGCGAGAACCACTTCCTAAGATGTAGCATTTTTTAAGATTTCGCACCAACTACACTCCACGGTCGCAAAGTTAATGCTCTTACGACCCCCATACGGGCAACACTCGAACAGGTTTGTGAGATAAAAATCGCACCTCCCCGGCGGGGAATCGAACCCCGGTCTCCCGCGTGACAGGCGGGGATACTAACCACTATACTACCGAGGATGCGCTGTAGACAGGTGCCCTTGTGCGAGAGATATGGTGCTAGTAGCCGCAAACGTCCTACACTAAGTTCGGCGAATGATAGAGCAGCAATTAAAAATCGGATGTGCCTCCCCGGCGGGGAATCGAACCCCGGTCTCCCGCGTGACAGGCGGGGATACTAACCACTATACTACCGAGGAAGACGCAGCTAGCGTCTCGAATGCACAATTATGTTACTCAAATAGCTGATACATCTCAAACCTAGCCTCCTGTTGCTGTCAGAGACAGCTGCTATGAAATAAAAGTATGCCCCAGGTGAGGCTCGAACTCACAACCCCGGCATTGCTCACGGCTACTGCCTTATAAGTACCGTGCGCTAACCAATTGCGCCACTTTTTTTTTTTTTTTTTTTTTTTTTTTTTTTTTTTTTTTTTTTTTTTTTTTCTCATGGCTCACGCAGTTCGAGTGCGAAAGACACGCAGCACCACTATCGGAGAAAAAACAAAATAATGCATCGGCCGGGAATCGAACCCGGGCCGCCCGCGTGACAGGCGAGCATTCTACCACTTTTTTTTTTTTTTTTTTTTTTTTTTTTTTGAGTTAAATTGCTCTACCACTTTTTTTTTCTAAAGCACTTTGTTTTTTTTTTTTAAGCGTTATCCATTTTTTTTTTTTTTTTTTTTTTTTTTTTTTCATCGAAATTGGTTTGGTTTCTACACCAAGATTCTCTTGAGAAAATTAGCATATTTCAATCTATAATCTCGTATTTGTTCAAGCTGATGATGTTGAATGCGCAGAAATGTCATAAAATCTTCTTCGCTCCGGTCTTCTTGTGTGAGAACATAGAAAACTGAATGTCCCATCAACCAATTGGCAGCATTTCTTTTAGTATTGGGGTAGGGGACGCCCTCAGGATTGAGGAGGTGAGTCGGTGTGATGGCATTATCGGAAGTTCTGAGTATAATTGCTAGCATGCGCCGAATGCAGCACCATACGTCGCTGATCGTATCACATGTAAACCTGTGTTCCTCGGTATCGAGGACGTTGCAGGTAGTGCAGTTTGGCGTTTCTGCCAGATGTATGGCGTGCAACTTAGAGTTCGTCGGCAGTTTTCTATTAACAGCAAAGTACCATACGGCTCTCACCTTAGTCGGTAATCGGGGATCATGAATATTCTTCCAAATCGTATTCCAGTCATACTGGTGAAGTTTCCCCTCGATGCTGTTTCTGGGTTTTCCGTCAATCATGGTCTTGTACACGTCTTTGACTGTTGGCGTACCGTTGTGGAAAAGCGTTCTCGGAATGTAGCTGTATTCAATGAGAAAATGTTTGAGGTGCGAAAGCTCCGTCGGGAGGTGGTGCACGTCGATAGGCGGATCCAGACTGAGCGGGAGTATTTCATTCAGAAGATGACCCACTAGATTACTCGGCGATTCTTTCCACAGTCGGTATGTCTTGCAAATATACAGTGCCTGTGCTTTACAGTAGATATCGGTAAGATTGAGACCACCTTTGTTGGCTGGTAACGTCAGCGTTTCATATTTAATTTTGAAAATATGACCCCTACTAACATAATGGCCGAGCGCTGCCAGCATCCGTTTCGCTATTGCTGGTGGTAATGGCAATATTTGGGCGACGTAGTTCACTTTGGACGTGATATAGGTATTGGCGAGCTGTACCTTTTGCATAGCGTCCAGATTCCGTAGACTGTGTTGGTGGAGGCACGCCCGCATGTTCGTCAAAATGCGCCTGTAGTTGATAGCAACTGTTCGTCGGATATGGCGCGTGTATACTACGCCGAGGCTTTTCAGTGTGTCAAGGCGTTTCAGGTGTTCTCGAACTCCAATGTCATCTCCGCGGCCGATCGGCAAAATTCCAGACTTCGCCATATTTATTTTAGCGCCGGAAGCAAGTTCATACTTCTTCGTAATTTGGAGCGCAGTGTCTAGTTCTTGGTTACTCCTGACTATGAAACCGACATCATCAGCGTATGATTTACACGTGACTTTGTGGTCGTGTATGTGTAATCCTTGCAGAACCTTGTTTAAATTGAACAGGAGCGGTTCGATTGCTATTGCAAACAATACCATGGACATTGGGCAACCTTGTCGTACCGAGCTACGAACCTTGATGGGGCTACTGAGTTGTCCATTGATCTGGATTTTAGAGGTACCATTCGTGAGCACGGAGTTGAGCATGGCTAAAAAATTCGGAGGAAAATTCATTTTCCGCATTACACTGAAAAGGTAAGAATGGCTCACTCTGTCGAATGCTTGTTCGAAGTCGAGTGATACGATGGCGCATCGGAGTCTGCAAGTCGCCGCTATGGAAATGACATCCCTGTAATCACTTAAGGTCTGATATATCTTTCTATGCTTGCCAACACACGATTGGTAGGATCCTGTAACCGTGGTAATTACGGAGTGCAGCCGTTGCATGATGACGCGGGCGAAGATTTTGTAATCGCCGTTCAATAAGGTGATAGGTCGAAGATTACCAATTCCCTTGCCTCCTGGCTTTTTGGGGACCAGGACCACCGTCCCCTCACAGAACTCTTCTGGGAGGGGGGCACTGGGATTCATGAGTTCATTGCATATGCACGTCAGCTTCGTCGCCATTTTTTGTCGAAAAATTTGATACAGTTCTGCAGGTAGTCCATCAGGTCCGGGTGATTTGTTCTTTGGACCTCTCAGTATGGCGTCCACCACTTCGTCCTCCGTTATAGCGGTAGTGAGGGTGCCGGCTTCATCCGAACTGAGTCTACCTGTTATCCCGTCGATGACTTCCCTTTGCGCCACGTCATCCGTTGGTGTGGTGGCCAACAATTCTGTATAATGCTTGTAGATTTCGTCCTTGATCTCGCACTGTTTGGTCAATAATCGACCATCAGTGGTTGTCAGTTTAGTAATTATTTTCCTAATGTTCCGTTTATTTTCGTGTATCACATGATACATGGAGGTCGCTTCGTTCGGAACGGTGTTTTGCAAACGAGTCCTAATGCGGCAACCCTGAAGTTGTTGTCGTTTTAAAGTCAATAGTTTTGCTTGTATTCGTTTAATTTGTGCATAATTGTCTATTATCGTCACATCCGGCTTATGCAAGTCACGGAGGCACTGAAAATAAAATTCCACAGTTGCCTTTTGCCAGGCAGCCTTCTCGCGAGAGTAGCGTTTCAAGGTTTTCGTTATAGCAGGTTTGGCGCACTTAATCCACCAAATGAGCGGCGAGTTGTACTGCGGGAAACGTTTTTCACAATCGTCCCACGTATTGTTAAATGCTACGCGGCACGCCGGATCTAATAAATGAGCAACATTAAGTTTCCACTGTCCCCTGGCTTTGTAGGTGCCTTGTTTCGCTAAATTGATGGTACAAATATACGCGGCATGATCAGAAAATATGGTGGGCCAGATTTCGGAGTGTAGCACATTGGACTTCAAACCAGCTGTTGTATAGATCCGGTCTAAACGGCTCGCAGAATGGCTAGTGACGTGTGTGAAACCGGGCGCGTCACCATGCTGATGTTCCCACGTGTCAATAAGTCCCAACTCAGTGATGATGGTTTCAAGCTCCAGTGATTTAGTAAAGTTCGGCGTTTGGTCTTTCGGACGGATAACACAGTTAAAATCCCCGGCAAATATTATGTGATCATGACCCGTTCCGAACAGTGGAACTATCTCTTCTTTGAAGAAGACGGCTCGCCGCTGTCTGTTACCAGATCCGGAAGGTGCATAGATATTAATGATTCGGGTGTCATTGACGGTGCCAGCTATACCTCTACAGTTGGGTAGTTTCTCAACGTTGCGGATTAGTATACCTTCTTTATATAATATAGCCGTTCCAAGTTCGTTATTGCTACTGGGGTTAACAATAGCGTTATAGCCCGGTATGTGCTCTAGGTCAATATCAGTCACTTCTTGTAACAATACGATATCGATGTCGGCTGCATAGACAACGTCCTGGAGATTCCGCAAATTCAGTGCACTCCTGATCTTATTAATATTTAATGTTGCAATCCGGTAAGCTTGTAAGCCCGCCAAATTTGCTTGAACGTAAGTGTGTAAAAGAACTGACTGCCTATCGTCCTACGGATCTAGATATATTTTGTCTCTGCTAATGATCGAATGTTCAGTTAATAGAAATCGGCGTCATCATCAGTGCCCGTTCCTCGTGAGGAGCGGCGTCGCTGTTGGTTAGAGTCCCCTCCGCTAAGTCTAAGGTCCGGTGCAGCATTGTCTTCCGTCATGTCTTCATCTTGATCCTCATCGTCGTGATCATCAGCCCAGTGTGGGGAACGAGTGTCGTTTCGATTCTCCTTGAGTCGTGGGCAAGCGTCTGTAGGTTGCGGCTCAGGTACTATGTCACTCTTTGGAGTCGGCTGTGTAGACGCGGAGAACACAAGGTCGTCAGTGCCACTGTCGGATGATGCTCCTGTCCGCGACTTCTTCAACGGTTTGCGATTACCGTCCTGTGGTGCTGGTGGTACGTCGGTCATTTTTTGTTTCACCTGTTTGATCTTGTCTCGCATGACAGGGGCAGTTTCGGCCGCTCCCTGGTGAGCAATCCTGCGCTTCTTAGTGTCCTTGGTATGAGTGTCGATTTGTCTATCTGCTGCTACTATACCGTCGAGACCAGCCGCTGAATGGTTCTCACCAGCGACAGTTATGTTCAGGGAGCCTGCCGAAGAGCTGTTACGCGCAACATCGGCTGAGGGGCAATGGTCTTGTTGTGCTGGTTGTGCAGGAACGATGACCTCCTGGCCGGCTTCCGGTTCGGTGATGGCCATTTGACAGTCAATTAAGTCGCCCTCGGAAGCAGGTCTCTCGGTCGCTTTGGTCGTGGACGAGATCGTGCGCACCGCCGCAACGTATGTCAGCGGTAGCTGTGACATGGCGTGTGGGACTCCTGCCTCTCCGGTCGGTATTTGTGTTACGCGCCTTTGCAGGCACTGAGCACGAACGTGTCCTGCAGAACCACAACCCGCGCATGTTCGCGGTTGCCCCTCGTATATCACGATAGCTCTGTAGCCACAGACACTGACATAAGACGGGATATGCTTGACCATATCGATTTTGATCTGTCGAACACCATTTAAAACTTGAAATTTATGTGCAGAGGACCACCGCTCGGCAACATTACTAATGATAGTTCCATAAGGCTTCAAAACGGAATTAATTTGTTCAGCAGTTATCTCAAATGGCAGTTCGAAAACGCGAACGGTCCTCACACCAAAACCAGCATGAGAAACTTTAACCTCGCCCACATTGCCATCAGAATGCTTAAACTTGAAAGTACCTCCACAGGATTCAACAACTTGGTCACATTTAGTCGCACTCCTGAGCTTCAAATACACCGTACTACTGCAGATCGATGAATGAATGCCAATAATATCATCACCCGTTAACTGTACTGTCTCCTCAAGAAATCTCTCTATTTCAAATGAGGTAGGTCTCGCGAAATGGTTGTCGAAGACAAATTTCAACGTATCTTTTCGTACTAATTCAGCCATTACCACTTTCAAGAGCGAATCGTCGACAGATAGAAGAGAAACGCTCTACAGCGTTTAACTCACCACAAACAGCGCTCGGCCAACAGCTGCGGCGACGTAAACACAGCACATCCGCACGGCACGGCCGCCGAGGCCAGACTGCCGCCACTGGGGCTACAACACAGCGCTCTCAGTTAGCGGTATTCACTTTGCTGCAAACCAGTGGTGGCCACAGAAACATACGATCGCCACCTGATGCCATACTGCGACTTTGGCACCTGACTACCAATGCTTCGTGCTATTCTTGTTTCATATGCTACGCTTACATGCACATCAACCGGCTCTCGTCGTCGAGAAAACGCGGGAAAACGCGCGCCTTGCCTTCTGCTACCTGTCGAACAGCGAGAGCAGATGCGTGGCAAGCTCTAAGCTCTGCAGGCGCACTGCGGCCACGCAGCTGCACGAAAGGTACCTTCCTTGGGAGCTTGCTCAGCCATGGAGAACACGTTTCTTAGCGAATTGCACTTGTCTCGTAGAAAGAAGTGCTGCCATTGGCCCTGTGGCGCAACGGATAACGCGTCTGACTACGGATCAGAAGATTCCAGGTTCGAATCCTGGCAGGGTCGGCATTTTGTTAGTTGCCGACGCGTAGCTGGGCAGTGGATTTCGTATGTCGCCGCATCGTGGAGTGCTTTGTTGCTCCTGTGCATCTCGCAGCTGCATGTCGAGTCGATCGTGGTAAATATCGCTGCCTGCAAGCGTCAGCGTAGCGTCAGTCGAGCAAAGTCGAGACAAGTCAAGCTGAGAGCTGTAGGAGATGATACGCAATTAAATACAGGCGTGTGAAAGCGACGCAGACAACACTTCCCAAGTGTCCCACGTCACGTGGCGAAGAGCGGGCGCAAGCCTAGCCAGCAGAGTGGCGCAGTGGGAGCGTGCTGGGCCCATAACCCAGAGGTCCGTGGATCGAAACCACGCTCTGCTAAAATTATTTATTTTGCGGACTGCGTCGAGCTCGATTATTACGCCCACAGCGTGGGCTGGGGTGCTTTGACTCAGCGTTAACAGCAAACCCCGTAATTCTGAAGTGTGAAGAATGCGAGAACCACTTCCTAAGATGTAGCATTTTTTAAGATTTCGCACCAACTACACTCCACGGTCGCAAAGTTAATGCTCTTACGACCCCCATACGGGCAACACTCGAACAGGTTTGTGAGATAAAAATCGCACCTCCCCGGCGGGGAATCGAACCCCGGTCTCCCGCGTGACAGGCGGGGATACTAACCACTATACTACCGAGGATGCGCTGTAGACAGGTGCCCTTGTGCGAGAGATATGGTGCTAGTAGCCGCAAACGTCCTACACTAAGTTCGGCGAATGATAGAGCAGCAATTAAAAATCGGATGTGCCTCCCCGGCGGGGAATCGAACCCCGGTCTCCCGCGTGACAGGCGGGGATACTAACCACTATACTACCGAGGAAGACGCAGCTAGCGTCTCGAATGCACAATTATGTTACTCAAATAGCTGATACATCTCAAACCTAGCCTCCTGTTGCTGTCAGAGACAGCTGCTATGAAATAAAAGTATGCCCCAGGTGAGGCTCGAACTCACAACCCCGGCATTGCTCACGGCTACTGCCTTATAAGTACCGTGCGCTAACCAATTGCGCCACTGGGGCTACAACACAGCGCTCTCAGTTAGCGGTATTCACTTTGCTGCAAACCAGTGGTGGCCACAGAAACATACGATCGCCACCTGATGCCATACTGCGACTTTGGCACCTGACTACCAATGCTTCGTGCTATTCTTGTTTCATATGCTACGCTTACATGCACATCAACCGGCTCTCGTCGTCGAGAAAACGCGGGAAAACGCGCGCCTTGCCTTCTGCTACCTGTCGAACAGCGAGAGCAGATGCGTGGCAAGCTCTAAGCTCTGCAGGCGCACTGCGGCCACGCAGCTGCACGAAAGGTACCTTCCTTGGGAGCTTGCTCAGCCATGGAGAACACGTTTCTTAGCGAATTGCACTTGTCTCGTAGAAAGAAGTGCTGCCATTGGCCCTGTGGCGCAACGGATAACGCGTCTGACTACGGATCAGAAGATTCCAGGTTCGAATCCTGGCAGGGTCGGCATTTTGTTAGTTGCCGACGCGTAGCTGGGCAGTGGATTTCGTATGTCGCCGCATCGTGGAGTGCTTTGTTGCTCCTGTGCATCTCGCAGCTGCATGTCGAGTCGATCGTGGTAAATATCGCTGCCTGCAAGCGTCAGCGTAGCGTCAGTCGAGCAAAGTCGAGACAAGTCAAGCTGAGAGCTGTAGGAGATGATACGCAATTAAATACAGGCGTGTGAAAGCGACGCAGACAACACTTCCCAAGTGTCCCACGTCACGTGGCGAAGAGCGGGCGCAAGCCTAGCCAGCAGAGTGGCGCAGTGGAAGCGTGCTGGGCCCATAACCCAGAGGTCCGTGGATCGAAACCACGCTCTGCTAAAATTATTTATTTTGCGGACTGCGTCGAGCTCGATTATTACGCCCACAGCGTGGGCTGGGGTGCTTTGACTCAGCGTTAACAGCAAACCCCGTAATTCTGAAGTGTGAAGAATGCGAGAACCACTTCCTAAGATGTAGCATTTTTTAAGATTTCGCACCAACTACACTCCACGGTCGCAAAGTTAATGCTCTTACGACCCCCATACGGGCAACACTCGAACAGGTTTGTGAGATAAAAATCGCACCTCCCCGGCGGGGAATCGAACCCCGGTCTCCCGCGTGACAGGCGGGGATACTAACCACTATACTACCGAGGAAGACGCAGCTAGCGTCTCGAATGCACAATTATGTTACTCAAATAGCTGATACATCTCAAACCTAGCCTCCTGTTGCTGTCAGAGACAGCTGCTATGAAATAAAAGTATGCCCCAGGTGAGGCTCGAACTCACAACCCCGGCATTGCTCACGGCTACTGCCTTATAAGTACCGTGCGCTAACCAATTGCGCCACTGGGGCTACAACACAGCGCTCTCAGTTAGCGGTATTCACTTTGCTGCAAACCAGTGGTGGCCACAGAAACATACGATCGCCACCTGATGCCATACTGCGACTTTGGCACCTGACTACCAATGCTTCGTGCTATTCTTGTTTCATATGCTACGCTTACATGCACATCAACCGGCTCTCGTCGTCGAGAAAACGCGGGAAAACGCGCGCCTTGCCTTCTGCTACCTGTCGAACAGCGAGAGCAGATGCGTGGCAAGCTCTAAGCTCTGCAGGCGCACTGCGGCCACGCAGCTGCACGAAAGGTACCTTCCTTGGGAGCTTGCTCAGCCATGGAGAACACGTTTCTTAGCGAATTGCACTTGTCTCGTAGAAAGAAGTGCTGCCATTGGCCCTGTGGCGCAACGGATAACGCGTCTGACTACGGATCAGAAGATTCCAGGTTCGAATCCTGGCAGGGTCGGCATTTTGTTAGTTGCCGACGCGTAGCTGGGCAGTGGATTTCGTATGTCGCCGCATCGTGGAGTGCTTTGTTGCTCCTGTGCATCTCGCAGCTGCATGTCGAGTCGATCGTGGTAAATATCGCTGCCTGCAAGCGTCAGCGTAGCGTCAGTGGAGCAAAGTCGAGACAAGTCAAGCTGAGAGCTGTAGGAGATGATACGCAATTAAATACAGGCGTGTGAAAGCGACGCAGACAACACTTCCCAAGTGTCCCACGTCACGTGGCGAAGAGCGGGCGCAAGCCTAGCCAGCAGAGTGGCGCAGTGGAAGCGTGCTGGGCCCATAACCCAGAGGTCCGTGGATCGAAACCACGCTCTGCTAAAATTATTTATTTTGCGGACTGCGTCGAGCTCGATTATTACGCCCACAGCGTGGGCTGGGGTGCTTTGACTCAGCGTTAACAGCAAACCCCGTAATTCTGAAGTGTGAAGAATGCGAGAACCACTTCCTAAGATGTAGCATTTTTTAAGATTTCGCACCAACTACACTCCACGGTCGCAAAGTTAATGCTCTTACGACCCCCATACGGGCAACACTCGAACAGGTTTGTGAGATAAAAATCGCACCTCCCCGGCGGGGAATCGAACCCCGGTCTCCCGCGTGACAGGCGGGGATACTAACCACTATACTACCGAGGAAGACGCAGCTAGCGTCTCGAATGCACAATTATGTTACTCAAATAGCTGATACATCTCAAACCTAGCCTCCTGTTGCTGTCAGAGACAGCTGCTATGAAATAAAAGTATGCCCCAGGTGAGGCTCGAACTCACAACCCCGGCATTGCTCACGGCTACTGCCTTATAAGTACCGTGCGCTAACCAATTGCGCCACTGGGGCTACAACACAGCGCTCTCAGTTAGCGGTATTCACTTTGCTGCAAACCAGTGGTGGCCACAGAAACATACGATCGCCACCTGATGCCATACTGCGACTTTGGCACCTGACTACCAATGCTTCGTGCTATTCTTGTTTCATATGCTACGCTTACATGCACATCAACCGGCTCTCGTCGTCGAGAAAACGCGGGAAAACGCGCGCCTTGCCTTCTGCTACCTGTCGAACAGCGAGAGCAGATGCGTGGCAAGCTCTAAGCTCTGCAGGCGCACTGCGGCCACGCAGCTGCACGAAAGGTACCTTCCTTGGGAGCTTGCTCAGCCATGGAGAACACGTTTCTTAGCGAATTGCACTTGTCTCGTAGAAAGAAGTGCTGCCATTGGCCCTGTGGCGCAACGGATAACGCGTCTGACTACGGATCAGAAGATTCCAGGTTCGAATCCTGGCAGGGTCGGCATTTTGTTAGTTGCCGACGCGTAGCTGGGCAGTGGATTTCGTATGTCGCCGCATCGTGGAGTGCTTTGTTGCTCCTGTGCATCTCGCAGCTGCATGTCGAGTCGATCGTGGTAAATATCGCTGCCTGCAAGCGTCAGCGTAGCGTCAGTCGAGCAAAGTCGAGACAAGTCAAGCTGAGAGCTGTAGGAGATGATACGCAATTAAATACAGGCGTGTGAAAGCGACGCAGACAACACTTCCCAAGTGTCCCACGTCACGTGGCGAAGAGCGGGCGCAAGCCTAGCCAGCAGAGTGGCGCAGTGGAAGCGTGCTGGGCCCATAACCCAGAGGTCCGTGGATCGAAACCACGCTCTGCTAAAATTATTTATTTTGCGGACTGCGTCGAGCTCGATTATTACGCCCACAGCGTGGGCTGGGGTGCTTTGACTCAGCGTTAACAGCAAACCCCGTAATTCTGAAGTGTGAAGAATGCGAGAACCACTTCCTAAGATGTAGCATTTTTTAAGATTTCGCACCAACTACACTCCACGGTCGCAAAGTTAATGCTCTTACGACCCCCATACGGGCAACACTCGAACAGGTTTGTGAGATAAAAATCGCACCTCCCCGGCGGGGAATCGAACCCCGGTCTCCCGCGTGACAGGCGGGGATACTAACCACTATACTACCGAGGAAGACGCAGCTAGCGTCTCGAATGCACAATTATGTTACTCAAATAGCTGATACATCTCAAACCTAGCCTCCTGTTGCTGTCAGAGACAGCTGCTATGAAATAAAAGTATGCCCCAGGTGAGGCTCGAACTCACAACCCCGGCATTGCTCACGGCTACTGCCTTATAAGTACCGTGCGCTAACCAATTGCGCCACTGGGGCTACAACACAGCGCTCTCAGTTAGCGGTATTCACTTTGCTGCAAACCAGTGGTGGCCACAGAAACATACGATCGCCACCTGATGCCATACTGCGACTTTGGCACCTGACTACCAATGCTTCGTGCTATTCTTGTTTCATATGCTACGCTTACATGCACATCAACCGGCTCTCGTCGTCGAGAAAACGCGGGAAAACGCGCGCCTTGCCTTCTGCTACCTGTCGAACAGCGAGAGCAGATGCGTGGCAAGCTCTAAGCTCTGCAGGCGCACTGCGGCCACGCAGCTGCACGAAAGGTACCTTCCTTGGGAGCTTGCTCAGCCATGGAGAACACGTTTCTTAGCGAATTGCACTTGTCTCGTAGAAAGAAGTGCTGCCATTGGCCCTGTGGCGCAACGGATAACGCGTCTGACTACGGATCAGAAGATTCCAGGTTCGAATCCTGGCAGGGTCGGCATTTTGTTAGTTGCCGACGCGTAGCTGGGCAGTGGATTTCGTATGTCGCCGCATCGTGGAGTGCTTTGTTGCTCCTGTGCATCTCGCAGCTGCATGTCGAGTCGATCGTGGTAAATATCGCTGCCTGCAAGCGTCAGCGTAGCGTCAGTCGAGCAAAGTCGAGACAAGTCAAGCTGAGAGCTGTAGGAGATGATACGCAATTAAATACAGGCGTGTGAAAGCGACGCAGACAACACTTCCCAAGTGTCCCACGTCACGTGGCGAAGAGCGGGCGCAAGCCTAGCCAGCAGAGTGGCGCAGTGGGAGCGTGCTGGGCCCATAACCCAGAGGTCCGTGGATCGAAACCACGCTCTGCTAAAATTATTTATTTTGCGGACTGCGTCGAGCTCGATTATTACGCCCACAGCGTGGGCTGGGGTGCTTTGACTCAGCGTTAACAGCAAACCCCGTAATTCTGAAGTGTGAAGAATGCGAGAACCACTTCCTAAGATGTAGCATTTTTTAAGATTTCGCACCAACTACACTCCACGGTCGCAAAGTTAATGCTCTTACGACCCCCATACGGGCAACACTCGAACAGGTTTGTGAGATAAAAATCGCACCTCCCCGGCGGGGAATCGAACCCCGGTCTCCCGCGTGACAGGCGGGGATACTAACCACTATACTACCGAGGATGCGCTGTAGACAGGTGCCCTTGTGCGAGAGATATGGTGCTAGTAGCCGCAAACGTCCTACACTAAGTTCGGCGAATGATAGAGCAGCAATTAAAAATCGGATGTGCCTCCCCGGCGGGGAATCGAACCCCGGTCTCCCGCGTGACAGGCGGGGATACTAACCACTATACTACCGAGGAAGACGCAGCTAGCGTCTCGAATGCACAATTATGTTACTCAAATAGCTGATACATCTCAAACCTAGCCTCCTGTTGCTGTCAGAGACAGCTGCTATGAAATAAAAGTATGCCCCAGGTGAGGCTCGAACTCACAACCCCGGCATTGCTCACGGCTACTGCCTTATAAGTACCGTGCGCTAACCAATTGCGCCACTGGGGCTACAACACAGCGCTCTCAGTTAGCGGTATTCACTTTGCTGCAAACCAGTGGTGGCCACAGAAACATACGATCGCCACCTGATGCCATACTGCGACTTTGGCACCTGACTACCAATGCTTCGTGCTATTCTTGTTTCATATGCTACGCTTACATGCACATCAACCGGCTCTCGTCGTCGAGAAAACGCGGGAAAACGCGCGCCTTGCCTTCTGCTACCTGTCGAACAGCGAGAGCAGATGCGTGGCAAGCTCTAAGCTCTGCAGGCGCACTGCGGCCACGCAGCTGCACGAAAGGTACCTTCCTTGGGAGCTTGCTCAGCCATGGAGAACACGTTTCTTAGCGAATTGCACTTGTCTCGTAGAAAGAAGTGCTGCCATTGGCCCTGTGGCGCAACGGATAACGCGTCTGACTACGGATCAGAAGATTCCAGGTTCGAATCCTGGCAGGGTCGGCATTTTGTTAGTTGCCGACGCGTAGCTGGGCAGTGGATTTCGTATGTCGCCGCATCGTGGAGTGCTTTGTTGCTCCTGTGCATCTCGCAGCTGCATGTCGAGTCGATCGTGGTAAATATCGCTGCCTGCAAGCGTCAGCGTAGCGTCAGTCGAGCAAAGTCGAGACAAGTCAAGCTGAGAGCTGTAGGAGATGATACGCAATTAAATACAGGCGTGTGAAAGCGACGCAGACAACACTTCCCAAGTGTCCCACGTCACGTGGCGAAGAGCGGGCGCAAGCCTAGCCAGCAGAGTGGCGCAGTGGAAGCGTGCTGGGCCCATAACCCAGAGGTCCGTGGATCGAAACCACGCTCTGCTAAAATTATTTATTTTGCGGACTGCGTCGAGCTCGATTATTACGCCCACAGCGTGGGCTGGGGTGCTTTGACTCAGCGTTAACAGCAAACCCCGTAATTCTGAAGTGTGAAGAATGCGAGAACCACTTCCTAAGATGTAGCATTTTTTAAGATTTCGCACCAACTACACTCCACGGTCGCAAAGTTAATGCTCTTACGACCCCCATACGGGCAACACTCGAACAGGTTTGTGAGATAAAAATCGCACCTCCCCGGCGGGGAATCGAACCCCGGTCTCCCGCGTGACAGGCGGGGATACTAACCACTATACTACCGAGGAAGACGCAGCTAGCGTCTCGAATGCACAATTATGTTACTCAAATAGCTGATACATCTCAAACCTAGCCTCCTGTTGCTGTCAGAGACAGCTGCTATGAAATAAAAGTATGCCCCAGGTGAGGCTCGAACTCACAACCCCGGCATTGCTCACGGCTACTGCCTTATAAGTACCGTGCGCTAACCAATTGCGCCACTGGGGCTACAACACAGCGCTCTCAGTTAGCGGTATTCACTTTGCTGCAAACCAGTGGTGGCCACAGAAACATACGATCGCCACCTGATGCCATACTGCGACTTTGGCACCTGACTACCAATGCTTCGTGCTATTCTTGTTTCATATGCTACGCTTACATGCACATCAACCGGCTCTCGTCGTCGAGAAAACGCGGGAAAACGCGCGCCTTGCCTTCTGCTACCTGTCGAACAGCGAGAGCAGATGCGTGGCAAGCTCTAAGCTCTGCAGGCGCACTGCGGCCACGCAGCTGCACGAAAGGTACCTTCCTTGGGAGCTTGCTCAGCCATGGAGAACACGTTTCTTAGCGAATTGCACTTGTCTCGTAGAAAGAAGTGCTGCCATTGGCCCTGTGGCGCAACGGATAACGCGTCTGACTACGGATCAGAAGATTCCAGGTTCGAATCCTGGCAGGGTCGGCATTTTGTTAGTTGCCGACGCGTAGCTGGGCAGTGGATTTCGTATGTCGCCGCATCGTGGAGTGCTTTGTTGCTCCTGTGCATCTCGCAGCTGCATGTCGAGTCGATCGTGGTAAATATCGCTGCCTGCAAGCGTCAGCGTAGCGTCAGTGGAGCAAAGTCGAGACAAGTCAAGCTGAGAGCTGTAGGAGATGATACGCAATTAAATACAGGCGTGTGAAAGCGACGCAGACAACACTTCCCAAGTGTCCCACGTCACGTGGCGAAGAGCGGGCGCAAGCCTAGCCAGCAGAGTGGCGCAGTGGAAGCGTGCTGGGCCCATAACCCAGAGGTCCGTGGATCGAAACCACGCTCTGCTAAAATTATTTATTTTGCGGACTGCGTCGAGCTCGATTATTACGCCCACAGCGTGGGCTGGGGTGCTTTGACTCAGCGTTAACAGCAAACCCCGTAATTCTGAAGTGTGAAGAATGCGAGAACCACTTCCTAAGATGTAGCATTTTTTAAGATTTCGCACCAACTACACTCCACGGTCGCAAAGTTAATGCTCTTACGACCCCCATACGGGCAACACTCGAACAGGTTTGTGAGATAAAAATCGCACCTCCCCGGCGGGGAATCGAACCCCGGTCTCCCGCGTGACAGGCGGGGATACTAACCACTATACTACCGAGGAAGACGCAGCTAGCGTCTCGAATGCACAATTATGTTACTCAAATAGCTGATACATCTCAAACCTAGCCTCCTGTTGCTGTCAGAGACAGCTGCTATGAAATAAAAGTATGCCCCAGGTGAGGCTCGAACTCACAACCCCGGCATTGCTCACGGCTACTGCCTTATAAGTACCGTGCGCTAACCAATTGCGCCACTGGGGCTACAACACAGCGCTCTCAGTTAGCGGTATTCACTTTGCTGCAAACCAGTGGTGGCCACAGAAACATACGATCGCCACCTGATGCCATACTGCGACTTTGGCACCTGACTACCAATGCTTCGTGCTATTCTTGTTTCATATGCTACGCTTACATGCACATCAACCGGCTCTCGTCGTCGAGAAAACGCGGGAAAACGCGCGCCTTGCCTTCTGCTACCTGTCGAACAGCGAGAGCAGATGCGTGGCAAGCTCTAAGCTCTGCAGGCGCACTGCGGCCACGCAGCTGCACGAAAGGTACCTTCCTTGGGAGCTTGCTCAGCCATGGAGAACACGTTTCTTAGCGAATTGCACTTGTCTCGTAGAAAGAAGTGCTGCCATTGGCCCTGTGGCGCAACGGATAACGCGTCTGACTACGGATCAGAAGATTCCAGGTTCGAATCCTGGCAGGGTCGGCATTTTGTTAGTTGCCGACGCGTAGCTGGGCAGTGGATTTCGTATGTCGCCGCATCGTGGAGTGCTTTGTTGCTCCTGTGCATCTCGCAGCTGCATGTCGAGTCGATCGTGGTAAATATCGCTGCCTGCAAGCGTCAGCGTAGCGTCAGTGGAGCAAAGTCGAGACAAGTCAAGCTGAGAGCTGTAGGAGATGATACGCAATTAAATACAGGCGTGTGAAAGCGACGCAGACAACACTTCCCAAGTGTCCCACGTCACGTGGCGAAGAGCGGGCGCAAGCCTAGCCAGCAGAGTGGCGCAGTGGAAGCGTGCTGGGCCCATAACCCAGAGGTCCGTGGATCGAAACCACGCTCTGCTAAAATTATTTATTTTGCGGACTGCGTCGAGCTCGATTATTACGCCCACAGCGTGGGCTGGGGTGCTTTGACTCAGCGTTAACAGCAAACCCCGTAATTCTGAAGTGTGAAGAATGCGAGAACCACTTCCTAAGATGTAGCATTTTTTAAGATTTCGCACCAACTACACTCCACGGTCGCAAAGTTAATGCTCTTACGACCCCCATACGGGCAACACTCGAACAGGTTTGTGAGATAAAAATCGCACCTCCCCGGCGGGGAATCGAACCCCGGTCTCCCGCGTGACAGGCGGGGATACTAACCACTATACTACCGAGGAAGACGCAGCTAGCGTCTCGAATGCACAATTATGTTACTCAAATAGCTGATACATCTCAAACCTAGCCTCCTGTTGCTGTCAGAGACAGCTGCTATGAAATAAAAGTATGCCCCAGGTGAGGCTCGAACTCACAACCCCGGCATTGCTCACGGCTACTGCCTTATAAGTACCGTGCGCTAACCAATTGCGCCACTGGGGCTACAACACAGCGCTCTCAGTTAGCGGTATTCACTTTGCTGCAAACCAGTGGTGGCCACAGAAACATACGATCGCCACCTGATGCCATACTGCGACTTTGGCACCTGACTACCAATGCTTCGTGCTATTCTTGTTTCATATGCTACGCTTACATGCACATCAACCGGCTCTCGTCGTCGAGAAAACGCGGGAAAACGCGCGCCTTGCCTTCTGCTACCTGTCGAACAGCGAGAGCAGATGCGTGGCAAGCTCTAAGCTCTGCAGGCGCACTGCGGCCACGCAGCTGCACGAAAGGTACCTTCCTTGGGAGCTTGCTCAGCCATGGAGAACACGTTTCTTAGCGAATTGCACTTGTCTCGTAGAAAGAAGTGCTGCCATTGGCCCTGTGGCGCAACGGATAACGCGTCTGACTACGGATCAGAAGATTCCAGGTTCGAATCCTGGCAGGGTCGGCATTTTGTTAGTTGCCGACGCGTAGCTGGGCAGTGGATTTCGTATGTCGCCGCATCGTGGAGTGCTTTGTTGCTCCTGTGCATCTCGCAGCTGCATGTCGAGTCGATCGTGGTAAATATCGCTGCCTGCAAGCGTCAGCGTAGCGTCAGTCGAGCAAAGTCGAGACAAGTCAAGCTGAGAGCTGTAGGAGATGATACGCAATTAAATACAGGCGTGTGAAAGCGACGCAGACAACACTTCCCAAGTGTCCCACGTCACGTGGCGAAGAGCGGGCGCAAGCCTAGCCAGCAGAGTGGCGCAGTGGAAGCGTGCTGGGCCCATAACCCAGAGGTCCGTGGATCGAAACCACGCTCTGCTAAAATTATTTATTTTGCGGACTGCGTCGAGCTCGATTATTACGCCCACAGCGTGGGCTGGGGTGCTTTGACTCAGCGTTAACAGCAAACCCCGTAATTCTGAAGTGTGAAGAATGCGAGAACCACTTCCTAAGATGTAGCATTTTTTAAGATTTCGCACCAACTACACTCCACGGTCGCAAAGTTAATGCTCTTACGACCCCCATACGGGCAACACTCGAACAGGTTTGTGAGATAAAAATCGCACCTCCCCGGCGGGGAATCGAACCCCGGTCTCCCGCGTGACAGGCGGGGATACTAACCACTATACTACCGAGGAAGACGCAGCTAGCGTCTCGAATGCACAATTATGTTACTCAAATAGCTGATACATCTCAAACCTAGCCTCCTGTTGCTGTCAGAGACAGCTGCTATGAAATAAAAGTATGCCCCAGGTGAGGCTCGAACTCACAACCCCGGCATTGCTCACGGCTACTGCCTTATAAGTACCGTGCGCTAACCAATTGCGCCACTGGGGCTACAACACAGCGCTCTCAGTTAGCGGTATTCACTTTGCTGCAAACCAGTGGTGGCCACAGAAACATACGATCGCCACCTGATGCCATACTGCGACTTTGGCACCTGACTACCAATGCTTCGTGCTATTCTTGTTTCATATGCTACGCTTACATGCACATCAACCGGCTCTCGTCGTCGAGAAAACGCGGGAAAACGCGCGCCTTGCCTTCTGCTACCTGTCGAACAGCGAGAGCAGATGCGTGGCAAGCTCTAAGCTCTGCAGGCGCACTGCGGCCACGCAGCTGCACGAAAGGTACCTTCCTTGGGAGCTTGCTCAGCCATGGAGAACACGTTTCTTAGCGAATTGCACTTGTCTCGTAGAAAGAAGTGCTGCCATTGGCCCTGTGGCGCAACGGATAACGCGTCTGACTACGGATCAGAAGATTCCAGGTTCGAATCCTGGCAGGGTCGGCATTTTGTTAGTTGCCGACGCGTAGCTGGGCAGTGGATTTCGTATGTCGCCGCATCGTGGAGTGCTTTGTTGCTCCTGTGCATCTCGCAGCTGCATGTCGAGTCGATCGTGGTAAATATCGCTGCCTGCAAGCGTCAGCGTAGCGTCAGTGGAGCAAAGTCGAGACAAGTCAAGCTGAGAGCTGTAGGAGATGATACGCAATTAAATACAGGCGTGTGAAAGCGACGCAGACAACACTTCCCAAGTGTCCCACGTCACGTGGCGAAGAGCGGGCGCAAGCCTAGCCAGCAGAGTGGCGCAGTGGAAGCGTGCTGGGCCCATAACCCAGAGGTCCGTGGATCGAAACCACGCTCTGCTAAAATTATTTATTTTGCGGACTGCGTCGAGCTCGATTATTACGCCCACAGCGTGGGCTGGGGTGCTTTGACTCAGCGTTAACAGCAAACCCCGTAATTCTGAAGTGTGAAGAATGCGAGAACCACTTCCTAAGATGTAGCATTTTTTAAGATTTCGCACCAACTACACTCCACGGTCGCAAAGTTAATGCTCTTACGACCCCCATACGGGCAACACTCGAACAGGTTTGTGAGATAAAAATCGCACCTCCCCGGCGGGGAATCGAACCCCGGTCTCCCGCGTGACAGGCGGGGATACTAACCACTATACTACCGAGGAAGACGCAGCTAGCGTCTCGAATGCACAATTATGTTACTCAAATAGCTGATACATCTCAAACCTAGCCTCCTGTTGCTGTCAGAGACAGCTGCTATGAAATAAAAGTATGCCCCAGGTGAGGCTCGAACTCACAACCCCGGCATTGCTCACGGCTACTGCCTTATAAGTACCGTGCGCTAACCAATTGCGCCACTGGGGCTACAACACAGCGCTCTCAGTTAGCGGTATTCACTTTGCTGCAAACCAGTGGTGGCCACAGAAACATACGATCGCCACCTGATGCCATACTGCGACTTTGGCACCTGACTACCAATGCTTCGTGCTATTCTTGTTTCATATGCTACGCTTACATGCACATCAACCGGCTCTCGTCGTCGAGAAAACGCGGGAAAACGCGCGCCTTGCCTTCTGCTACCTGTCGAACAGCGAGAGCAGATGCGTGGCAAGCTCTAAGCTCTGCAGGCGCACTGCGGCCACGCAGCTGCACGAAAGGTACCTTCCTTGGGAGCTTGCTCAGCCATGGAGAACACGTTTCTTAGCGAATTGCACTTGTCTCGTAGAAAGAAGTGCTGCCATTGGCCCTGTGGCGCAACGGATAACGCGTCTGACTACGGATCAGAAGATTCCAGGTTCGAATCCTGGCAGGGTCGGCATTTTGTTAGTTGCCGACGCGTAGCTGGGCAGTGGATTTCGTATGTCGCCGCATCGTGGAGTGCTTTGTTGCTCCTGTGCATCTCGCAGCTGCATGTCGAGTCGATCGTGGTAAATATCGCTGCCTGCAAGCGTCAGCGTAGCGTCAGTGGAGCAAAGTCGAGACAAGTCAAGCTGAGAGCTGTAGGAGATGATACGCAATTAAATACAGGCGTGTGAAAGCGACGCAGACAACACTTCCCAAGTGTCCCACGTCACGTGGCGAAGAGCGGGCGCAAGCCTAGCCAGCAGAGTGGCGCAGTGGAAGCGTGCTGGGCCCATAACCCAGAGGTCCGTGGATCGAAACCACGCTCTGCTAAAATTATTTATTTTGCGGACTGCGTCGAGCTCGATTATTACGCCCACAGCGTGGGCTGGGGTGCTTTGACTCAGCGTTAACAGCAAACCCCGTAATTCTGAAGTGTGAAGAATGCGAGAACCACTTCCTAAGATGTAGCATTTTTTAAGATTTCGCACCAACTACACTCCACGGTCGCAAAGTTAATGCTCTTACGACCCCCATACGGGCAACACTCGAACAGGTTTGTGAGATAAAAATCGCACCTCCCCGGCGGGGAATCGAACCCCGGTCTCCCGCGTGACAGGCGGGGATACTAACCACTATACTACCGAGGAAGACGCAGCTAGCGTCTCGAATGCACAATTATGTTACTCAAATAGCTGATACATCTCAAACCTAGCCTCCTGTTGCTGTCAGAGACAGCTGCTATGAAATAAAAGTATGCCCCAGGTGAGGCTCGAACTCACAACCCCGGCATTGCTCACGGCTACTGCCTTATAAGTACCGTGCGCTAACCAATTGCGCCACTGGGGCTACAACACAGCGCTCTCAGTTAGCGGTATTCACTTTGCTGCAAACCAGTGGTGGCCACAGAAACATACGATCGCCACCTGATGCCATACTGCGACTTTGGCACCTGACTACCAATGCTTCGTGCTATTCTTGTTTCATATGCTACGCTTACATGCACATCAACCGGCTCTCGTCGTCGAGAAAACGCGGGAAAACGCGCGCCTTGCCTTCTGCTACCTGTCGAACAGCGAGAGCAGATGCGTGGCAAGCTCTAAGCTCTGCAGGCGCACTGCGGCCACGCAGCTGCACGAAAGGTACCTTCCTTGGGAGCTTGCTCAGCCATGGAGAACACGTTTCTTAGCGAATTGCACTTGTCTCGTAGAAAGAAGTGCTGCCATTGGCCCTGTGGCGCAACGGATAACGCGTCTGACTACGGATCAGAAGATTCCAGGTTCGAATCCTGGCAGGGTCGGCATTTTGTTAGTTGCCGACGCGTAGCTGGGCAGTGGATTTCGTATGTCGCCGCATCGTGGAGTGCTTTGTTGCTCCTGTGCATCTCGCAGCTGCATGTCGAGTCGATCGTGGTAAATATCGCTGCCTGCAAGCGTCAGCGTAGCGTCAGTGGAGCAAAGTCGAGACAAGTCAAGCTGAGAGCTGTAGGAGATGATACGCAATTAAATACAGGCGTGTGAAAGCGACGCAGACAACACTTCCCAAGTGTCCCACGTCACGTGGCGAAGAGCGGGCGCAAGCCTAGCCAGCAGAGTGGCGCAGTGGAAGCGTGCTGGGCCCATAACCCAGAGGTCCGTGGATCGAAACCACGCTCTGCTAAAATTATTTATTTTGCGGACTGCGTCGAGCTCGATTATTACGCCCACAGCGTGGGCTGGGGTGCTTTGACTCAGCGTTAACAGCAAACCCCGTAATTCTGAAGTGTGAAGAATGCGAGAACCACTTCCTAAGATGTAGCATTTTTTAAGATTTCGCACCAACTACACTCCACGGTCGCAAAGTTAATGCTCTTACGACCCCCATACGGGCAACACTCGAACAGGTTTGTGAGATAAAAATCGCACCTCCCCGGCGGGGAATCGAACCCCGGTCTCCCGCGTGACAGGCGGGGATACTAACCACTATACTACCGAGGAAGACGCAGCTAGCGTCTCGAATGCACAATTATGTTACTCAAATAGCTGATACATCTCAAACCTAGCCTCCTGTTGCTGTCAGAGACAGCTGCTATGAAATAAAAGTATGCCCCAGGTGAGGCTCGAACTCACAACCCCGGCATTGCTCACGGCTACTGCCTTATAAGTACCGTGCGCTAACCAATTGCGCCACTGGGGCTACAACACAGCGCTCTCAGTTAGCGGTATTCACTTTGCTGCAAACCAGTGGTGGCCACAGAAACATACGATCGCCACCTGATGCCATACTGCGACTTTGGCACCTGACTACCAATGCTTCGTGCTATTCTTGTTTCATATGCTACGCTTACATGCACATCAACCGGCTCTCGTCGTCGAGAAAACGCGGGAAAACGCGCGCCTTGCCTTCTGCTACCTGTCGAACAGCGAGAGCAGATGCGTGGCAAGCTCTAAGCTCTGCAGGCGCACTGCGGCCACGCAGCTGCACGAAAGGTACCTTCCTTGGGAGCTTGCTCAGCCATGGAGAACACGTTTCTTAGCGAATTGCACTTGTCTCGTAGAAAGAAGTGCTGCCATTGGCCCTGTGGCGCAACGGATAACGCGTCTGACTACGGATCAGAAGATTCCAGGTTCGAATCCTGGCAGGGTCGGCATTTTGTTAGTTGCCGACGCGTAGCTGGGCAGTGGATTTCGTATGTCGCCGCATCGTGGAGTGCTTTGTTGCTCCTGTGCATCTCGCAGCTGCATGTCGAGTCGATCGTGGTAAATATCGCTGCCTGCAAGCGTCAGCGTAGCGTCAGTGGAGCAAAGTCGAGACAAGTCAAGCTGAGAGCTGTAGGAGATGATACGCAATTAAATACAGGCGTGTGAAAGCGACGCAGACAACACTTCCCAAGTGTCCCACGTCACGTGGCGAAGAGCGGGCGCAAGCCTAGCCAGCAGAGTGGCGCAGTGGAAGCGTGCTGGGCCCATAACCCAGAGGTCCGTGGATCGAAACCACGCTCTGCTAAAATTATTTATTTTGCGGACTGCGTCGAGCTCGATTATTACGCCCACAGCGTGGGCTGGGGTGCTTTGACTCAGCGTTAACAGCAAACCCCGTAATTCTGAAGTGTGAAGAATGCGAGAACCACTTCCTAAGATGTAGCATTTTTTAAGATTTCGCACCAACTACACTCCACGGTCGCAAAGTTAATGCTCTTACGACCCCCATACGGGCAACACTCGAACAGGTTTGTGAGATAAAAATCGCACCTCCCCGGCGGGGAATCGAACCCCGGTCTCCCGCGTGACAGGCGGGGATACTAACCACTATACTACCGAGGAAGACGCAGCTAGCGTCTCGAATGCACAATTATGTTACTCAAATAGCTGATACATCTCAAACCTAGCCTCCTGTTGCTGTCAGAGACAGCTGCTATGAAATAAAAGTATGCCCCAGGTGAGGCTCGAACTCACAACCCCGGCATTGCTCACGGCTACTGCCTTATAAGTACCGTGCGCTAACCAATTGCGCCACTGGGGCTACAACACAGCGCTCTCAGTTAGCGGTATTCACTTTGCTGCAAACCAGTGGTGGCCACAGAAACATACGATCGCCACCTGATGCCATACTGCGACTTTGGCACCTGACTACCAATGCTTCGTGCTATTCTTGTTTCATATGCTACGCTTACATGCACATCAACCGGCTCTCGTCGTCGAGAAAACGCGGGAAAACGCGCGCCTTGCCTTCTGCTACCTGTCGAACAGCGAGAGCAGATGCGTGGCAAGCTCTAAGCTCTGCAGGCGCACTGCGGCCACGCAGCTGCACGAAAGGTACCTTCCTTGGGAGCTTGCTCAGCCATGGAGAACACGTTTCTTAGCGAATTGCACTTGTCTCGTAGAAAGAAGTGCTGCCATTGGCCCTGTGGCGCAACGGATAACGCGTCTGACTACGGATCAGAAGATTCCAGGTTCGAATCCTGGCAGGGTCGGCATTTTGTTAGTTGCCGACGCGTAGCTGGGCAGTGGATTTCGTATGTCGCCGCATCGTGGAGTGCTTTGTTGCTCCTGTGCATCTCGCAGCTGCATGTCGAGTCGATCGTGGTAAATATCGCTGCCTGCAAGCGTCAGCGTAGCGTCAGTCGAGCAAAGTCGAGACAAGTCAAGCTGAGAGCTGTAGGAGATGATACGCAATTAAATACAGGCGTGTGAAAGCGACGCAGACAACACTTCCCAAGTGTCCCACGTCACGTGGCGAAGAGCGGGCGCAAGCCTAGCCAGCAGAGTGGCGCAGTGGAAGCGTGCTGGGCCCATAACCCAGAGGTCCGTGGATCGAAACCACGCTCTGCTAAAATTATTTATTTTGCGGACTGCGTCGAGCTCGATTATTACGCCCACAGCGTGGGCTGGGGTGCTTTGACTCAGCGTTAACAGCAAACCCCGTAATTCTGAAGTGTGAAGAATGCGAGAACCACTTCCTAAGATGTAGCATTTTTTAAGATTTCGCACCAACTACACTCCACGGTCGCAAAGTTAATGCTCTTACGACCCCCATACGGGCAACACTCGAACAGGTTTGTGAGATAAAAATCGCACCTCCCCGGCGGGGAATCGAACCCCGGTCTCCCGCGTGACAGGCGGGGATACTAACCACTATACTACCGAGGATGCGCTGTAGACAGGTGCCCTTGTGCGAGAGATATGGTGCTAGTAGCCGCAAACGTCCTACACTAAGTTCGGCGAGTGATAGAGCAGCAATTAAAAATCGGATGTGCCTCCCCGGCGGGGAATCGAACCCCGGTCTCCCGCGTGACAGGCGGGGATACTAACCACTATACTACCGAGGAAGACGCAGCTAGCGTCTCGAATGCACAATTATGTTACTCAAATAGCTGATACATCTCAAACCTAGCCTCCTGTTGCTGTCAGAGACAGCTGCTATGAAATAAAAGTATGCCCCAGGTGAGGCTCGAACTCACAACCCCGGCATTGCTCACGGCTACTGCCTTATAAGTACCGTGCGCTAACCAATTGCGCCACTGGGCCTACAACACAGCGCTCTCAGTTAGCGGTATTCACTTTGCTGCAAACCAGTGGTGGCCACAGAAACATACGATCGCCACCTGATGCCATACTGCGACTTTGGCACCTGACTACCAATGCTTCGTGCTATTCTTGTTTCATATGCTACGCTTACATGCACATCAACCGGCTCTCGTCGTCGAGAAAACGCGGGAAAACGCGCGCCTTGCCTTCTGCTACCTGTCGAACAGCGAGAGCAGATGCGTGGCAAGCTCTAAGCTCTGCAGGCGCACTGCGGCCACGCAGCTGCACGAAAGGTACCTTCCTTGGGAGCTTGCTCAGCCATGGAGAACACGTTTCTTAGCGAATTGCACTTGTCTCGTAGAAAGAAGTGCTGCCATTGGCCCTGTGGCGCAACGGATAACGCGTCTGACTACGGATCAGAAGATTCCAGGTTCGAATCCTGGCAGGGTCGGCATTTTGTTAGTTGCCGACGCGTAGCTGGGCAGTGGATTTCGTATGTCGCCGCATCGTGGAGTGCTTTGTTGCTCCTGTGCATCTCGCAGCTGCATGTCGAGTCGATCGTGGTAAATATCGCTGCCTGCAAGCGTCAGCGTAGCGTCAGTCGAGCAAAGTCGAGACAAGTCAAGCTGAGAGCTGTAGGAGATGATACGCAATTAAATACAGGCGTGTGAAAGCGACGCAGACAACACTTCCCAAGTGTCCCACGTCACGTGGCGAAGAGCGGGCGCAAGCCTAGCCAGCAGAGTGGCGCAGTGGAAGCGTGCTGGGCCCATAACCCAGAGGTCCGTGGATCGAAACCACGCTCTGCTAAAATTATTTATTTTGCGGACTGCGTCGAGCTCGATTATTACGCCCACAGCGTGGGCTGGGGTGCTTTGACTCAGCGTTAACAGCAAACCCCGTAATTCTGAAGTGTGAAGAATGCGAGAACCACTTCCTAAGATGTAGCATTTTTTAAGATGTCGCACCAACTACACTCCACGGTCGCAAAGTTAATGCTCTTACGACCCCCATACGGGCAACACTCGAACAGGTTTGTGAGATAAAAATCGCACCTCCCCGGCGGGGAATCGAACCCCGGTCTCCCGCGTGACAGGCGGGGATACTAACCACTATACTACCGAGGATGCGCTGTAGACAGGTGCCCTTGTGCGAGAGATATGGTGCTAGTAGCCGCAAACGTCCTACACTAAGTTCGGCGAGTGATAGAGCAGCAATTAAAAATCGGATGTGCCTCCCCGGCGGGGAATCGAACCCCGGTCTCCCGCGTGACAGGCGGGGATACTAACCACTATACTACCGAGGAAGACGCAGCTAGCGTCTCGAATGCACAATTATGTTACTCAAATAGCTGATACATCTCAAACCTAGCCTCCTGTTGCTGTCAGAGACAGCTGCTATGAAATAAAAGTATGCCCCAGGTGAGGCTCGAACTCACAACCCCGGCATTGCTCACGGCTACTGCCTTATAAGTACCGTGCGCTAACCAATTGCGCCACTGGGCCTACAACACAGCGCTCTCAGTTAGCGGTATTCACTTTGCTGCAAACCAGTGGTGGCCACAGAAACATACGATCGCCACCTGATGCCATACTGCGACTTTGGCACCTGACTACCAATGCTTCGTGCTATTCTTGTTTCATATGCTACGCTTACATGCACATCAACCGGCTCTCGTCGTCGAGAAAACGCGGGAAAACGCGCGCCTTGCCTTCTGCTACCTGTCGAACAGCGAGAGCAGATGCGTGGCAAGCTCTAAGCTCTGCAGGCGCACTGCGGCCACGCAGCTGCACGAAAGGTACCTTCCTTGGGAGCTTGCTCAGCCATGGAGAACACGTTTCTTAGCGAATTGCACTTGTCTCGTAGAAAGAAGTGCTGCCATTGGCCCTGTGGCGCAACGGATAACGCGTCTGACTACGGATCAGAAGATTCCAGGTTCGAATCCTGGCAGGGTCGGCATTTTGTTAGTTGCCGACGCGTAGCTGGGCAGTGGATTTCGTATGTCGCCGCATCGTGGAGTGCTTTGTTGCTCCTGTGCATCTCGCAGCTGCATGTCGAGTCGATCGTGGTAAATATCGCTGCCTGCAAGCGTCAGCGTAGCGTCAGTCGAGCAAAGTCGAGACAAGTCAAGCTGAGAGCTGTAGGAGATGATACGCAATTAAATACAGGCGTGTGAAAGCGACGCAGACAACACTTCCCAAGTGTCCCACGTCACGTGGCGAAGAGCGGGCGCAAGCCTAGCCAGCAGAGTGGCGCAGTGGAAGCGTGCTGGGCCCATAACCCAGAGGTCCGTGGATCGAAACCACGCTCTGCTAAAATTATTTATTTTGCGGACTGCGTCGAGCTCGATTATTACGCCCACAGCGTGGGCTGGGGTGCTTTGACTCAGCGTTAACAGCAAACCCCGTAATTCTGAAGTGTGAAGAATGCGAGAACCACTTCCTAAGATGTAGCATTTTTTAAGATGTCGCACCAACTACACTCCACGGTCGCAAAGTTAATGCTCTTACGACCCCCATACGGGCAACACTCGAACAGGTTTGTGAGATAAAAATCGCACCTCCCCGGCGGGGAATCGAACCCCGGTCTCCCGCGTGACAGGCGGGGATACTAACCACTATACTACCGAGGATGCGCTGTAGACAGGTGCCCTTGTGCGAGAGATATGGTGCTAGTAGCCGCAAACGTCCTACACTAAGTTCGGCGAGTGATAGAGCAGCAATTAAAAATCGGATGTGCCTCCCCGGCGGGGAATCGAACCCCGGTCTCCCGCGTGACAGGCGGGGATACTAACCACTATACTACCGAGGAAGACGCAGCTAGCGTCTCGAATGCACAATTATGTTACTCAAATAGCTGATACATCTCAAACCTAGCCTCCTGTTGCTGTCAGAGACAGCTGCTATGAAATAAAAGTATGCCCCAGGTGAGGCTCGAACTCACAACCCCGGCATTGCTCACGGCTACTGCCTTATAAGTACCGTGCGCTAACCAATTGCGCCACTGGGCCTACAACACAGCGCTCTCAGTTAGCGGTATTCACTTTGCTGCAAACCAGTGGTGGCCACAGAAACATACGATCGCCACCTGATGCCATACTGCGACTTTGGCACCTGACTACCAATGCTTCGTGCTATTCTTGTTTCATATGCTACGCTTACATGCACATCAACCGGCTCTCGTCGTCGAGAAAACGCGGGAAAACGCGCGCCTTGCCTTCTGCTACCTGTCGAACAGCGAGAGCAGATGCGTGGCAAGCTCTAAGCTCTGCAGGCGCACTGCGGCCACGCAGCTGCACGAAAGGTACCTTCCTTGGGAGCTTGCTCAGCCATGGAGAACACGTTTCTTAGCGAATTGCACTTGTCTCGTAGAAAGAAGTGCTGCCATTGGCCCTGTGGCGCAACGGATAACGCGTCTGACTACGGATCAGAAGATTCCAGGTTCGAATCCTGGCAGGGTCGGCATTTTGTTAGTTGCCGACGCGTAGCTGGGCAGTGGATTTCGTATGTCGCCGCATCGTGGAGTGCTTTGTTGCTCCTGTGCATCTCGCAGCTGCATGTCGAGTCGATCGTGGTAAATATCGCTGCCTGCAAGCGTCAGCGTAGCGTCAGTCGAGCAAAGTCGAGACAAGTCAAGCTGAGAGCTGTAGGAGATGATACGCAATTAAATACAGGCGTGTGAAAGCGACGCAGACAACACTTCCCAAGTGTCCCACGTCACGTGGCGAAGAGCGGGCGCAAGCCTAGCCAGCAGAGTGGCGCAGTGGGAGCGTGCTGGGCCCATAACCCAGAGGTCCGTGGATCGAAACCACGCTCTGCTAAAATTATTTATTTTGCGGACTGCGTCGAGCTCGATTATTACGCCCACAGCGTGGGCTGGGGTGCTTTGACTCAGCGTTAACAGCAAACCCCGTAATTCTGAAGTGTGAAGAATGCGAGAACCACTTCCTAAGATGTAGCATTTTTTAAGATTTCGCACCAACTACACTCCACGGTCGCAAAGTTAATGCTCTTACGACCCCCATACGGGCAACACTCGAACAGGTTTGTGAGATAAAAATCGCACCTCCCCGGCGGGGAATCGAACCCCGGTCTCCCGCGTGACAGGCGGGGATACTAACCACTATACTACCGAGGATGCGCTGTAGACAGGTGCCCTTGTGCGAGAGATATGGTGCTAGTAGCCGCAAACGTCCTACACTAAGTTCGGCGAGTGATAGAGCAGCAATTAAAAATCGGATGTGCCTCCCCGGCGGGGAATCGAACCCCGGTCTCCCGCGTGACAGGCGGGGATACTAACCACTATACTACCGAGGAAGACGCAGCTAGCGTCTCGAATGCACAATTATGTTACTCAAATAGCTGATACATCTCAAACCTAGCCTCCTGTTGCTGTCAGAGACAGCTGCTATGAAATAAAAGTATGCCCCAGGTGAGGCTCGAACTCACAACCCCGGCATTGCTCACGGCTACTGCCTTATAAGTACCGTGCGCTAACCAATTGCGCCACTGGGGCTACAACACAGCGCTCTCAGTTAGCGGTATTCACTTTGCTGCAAACCAGTGGTGGCCACAGAAACATACGATCGCCACCTGATGCCATACTGCGACTTTGGCACCTGACTACCAATGCTTCGTGCTATTCTTGTTTCATATGCTACGCTTACATGCACATCAACCGGCTCTCGTCGTCGAGAAAACGCGGGAAAACGCGCGCCTTGCCTTCTGCTACCTGTCGAACAGCGAGAGCAGATGCGTGGCAAGCTCTAAGCTCTGCAGGCGCACTGCGGCCACGCAGCTGCACGAAAGGTACCTTCCTTGGGAGCTTGCTCAGCCATGGAGAACACGTTTCTTAGCGAATTGCACTTGTCTCGTAGAAAGAAGTGCTGCCATTGGCCCTGTGGCGCAACGGATAACGCGTCTGACTACGGATCAGAAGATTCCAGGTTCGAATCCTGGCAGGGTCGGCATTTTGTTAGTTGCCGACGCGTAGCTGGGCAGTGGATTTCGTATGTCGCCGCATCGTGGAGTGCTTTGTTGCTCCTGTGCATCTCGCAGCTGCATGTCGAGTCGATCGTGGTAAATATCGCTGCCTGCAAGCGTCAGCGTAGCGTCAGTCGAGCAAAGTCGAGACAAGTCAAGCTGAGAGCTGTAGGAGATGATACGCAATTAAATACAGGCGTGTGAAAGCGACGCAGACAACACTTCCCAAGTGTCCCACGTCACGTGGCGAAGAGCGGGCGCAAGCCTAGCCAGCAGAGTGGCGCAGTGGAAGCGTGCTGGGCCCATAACCCAGAGGTCCGTGGATCGAAACCACGCTCTGCTAAAATTATTTATTTTGCGGACTGCGTCGAGCTCGATTATTACGCCCACAGCGTGGGCTGGGGTGCTTTGACTCAGCGTTAACAGCAAACCCCGTAATTCTGAAGTGTGAAGAATGCGAGAACCACTTCCTAAGATGTAGCATTTTTTAAGATGTCGCACCAACTACACTCCACGGTCGCAAAGTTAATGCTCTTACGACCCCCATACGGGCAACACTCGAACAGGTTTGTGAGATAAAAATCGCACCTCCCCGGCGGGGAATCGAACCCCGGTCTCCCGCGTGACAGGCGGGGATACTAACCACTATACTACCGAGGATGCGCTGTAGACAGGTGCCCTTGTGCGAGAGATATGGTGCTAGTAGCCGCAAACGTCCTACACTAAGTTCGGCGAGTGATAGAGCAGCAATTAAAAATCGGATGTGCCTCCCCGGCGGGGAATCGAACCCCGGTCTCCCGCGTGACAGGCGGGGATACTAACCACTATACTACCGAGGAAGACGCAGCTAGCGTCTCGAATGCACAATTATGTTACTCAAATAGCTGATACATCTCAAACCTAGCCTCCTGTTGCTGTCAGAGACAGCTGCTATGAAATAAAAGTATGCCCCAGGTGAGGCTCGAACTCACAACCCCGGCATTGCTCACGGCTACTGCCTTATAAGTACCGTGCGCTAACCAATTGCGCCACTGGGCCTACAACACAGCGCTCTCAGTTAGCGGTATTCACTTTGCTGCAAACCAGTGGTGGCCACAGAAACATACGATCGCCACCTGATGCCATACTGCGACTTTGGCACCTGACTACCAATGCTTCGTGCTATTCTTGTTTCATATGCTACGCTTACATGCACATCAACCGGCTCTCGTCGTCGAGAAAACGCGGGAAAACGCGCGCCTTGCCTTCTGCTACCTGTCGAACAGCGAGAGCAGATGCGTGGCAAGCTCTAAGCTCTGCAGGCGCACTGCGGCCACGCAGCTGCACGAAAGGTACCTTCCTTGGGAGCTTGCTCAGCCATGGAGAACACGTTTCTTAGCGAATTGCACTTGTCTCGTAGAAAGAAGTGCTGCCATTGGCCCTGTGGCGCAACGGATAACGCGTCTGACTACGGATCAGAAGATTCCAGGTTCGAATCCTGGCAGGGTCGGCATTTTGTTAGTTGCCGACGCGTAGCTGGGCAGTGGATTTCGTATGTCGCCGCATCGTGGAGTGCTTTGTTGCTCCTGTGCATCTCGCAGCTGCATGTCGAGTCGATCGTGGTAAATATCGCTGCCTGCAAGCGTCAGCGTAGCGTCAGTCGAGCAAAGTCGAGACAAGTCAAGCTGAGAGCTGTAGGAGATGATACGCAATTAAATACAGGCGTGTGAAAGCGACGCAGACAACACTTCCCAAGTGTCCCACGTCACGTGGCGAAGAGCGGGCGCAAGCCTAGCCAGCAGAGTGGCGCAGTGGGAGCGTGCTGGGCCCATAACCCAGAGGTCCGTGGATCGAAACCACGCTCTGCTAAAATTATTTATTTTGCGGACTGCGTCGAGCTCGATTATTACGCCCACAGCGTGGGCTGGGGTGCTTTGACTCAGCGTTAACAGCAAACCCCGTAATTCTGAAGTGTGAAGAATGCGAGAACCACTTCCTAAGATGTAGCATTTTTTAAGATTTCGCACCAACTACACTCCACGGTCGCAAAGTTAATGCTCTTACGACCCCCATACGGGCAACACTCGAACAGGTTTGTGAGATAAAAATCGCACCTCCCCGGCGGGGAATCGAACCCCGGTCTCCCGCGTGACAGGCGGGGATACTAACCACTATACTACCGAGGATGCGCTGTAGACAGGTGCCCTTGTGCGAGAGATATGGTGCTAGTAGCCGCAAACGTCCTACACTAAGTTCGGCGAGTGATAGAGCAGCAATTAAAAATCGGATGTGCCTCCCCGGCGGGGAATCGAACCCCGGTCTCCCGCGTGACAGGCGGGGATACTAACCACTATACTACCGAGGAAGACGCAGCTAGCGTCTCGAATGCACAATTATGTTACTCAAATAGCTGATACATCTCAAACCTAGCCTCCTGTTGCTGTCAGAGACAGCTGCTATGAAATAAAAGTATGCCCCAGGTGAGGCTCGAACTCACAACCCCGGCATTGCTCACGGCTACTGCCTTATAAGTACCGTGCGCTAACCAATTGCGCCACTGGGGCTACAACACAGCGCTCTCAGTTAGCGGTATTCACTTTGCTGCAAACCAGTGGTGGCCACAGAAACATACGATCGCCACCTGATGCCATACTGCGACTTTGGCACCTGACTACCAATGCTTCGTGCTATTCTTGTTTCATATGCTACGCTTACATGCACATCAACCGGCTCTCGTCGTCGAGAAAACGCGGGAAAACGCGCGCCTTGCCTTCTGCTACCTGTCGAACAGCGAGAGCAGATGCGTGGCAAGCTCTAAGCTCTGCAGGCGCACTGCGGCCACGCAGCTGCACGAAAGGTACCTTCCTTGGGAGCTTGCTCAGCCATGGAGAACACGTTTCTTAGCGAATTGCACTTGTCTCGTAGAAAGAAGTGCTGCCATTGGCCCTGTGGCGCAACGGATAACGCGTCTGACTACGGATCAGAAGATTCCAGGTTCGAATCCTGGCAGGGTCGGCATTTTGTTAGTTGCCGACGCGTAGCTGGGCAGTGGATTTCGTATGTCGCCGCATCGTGGAGTGCTTTGTTGCTCCTGTGCATCTCGCAGCTGCATGTCGAGTCGATCGTGGTAAATATCGCTGCCTGCAAGCGTCAGCGTAGCGTCAGTCGAGCAAAGTCGAGACAAGTCAAGCTGAGAGCTGTAGGAGATGATACGCAATTAAATACAGGCGTGTGAAAGCGACGCAGACAACACTTCCCAAGTGTCCCACGTCACGTGGCGAAGAGCGGGCGCAAGCCTAGCCAGCAGAGTGGCGCAGTGGAAGCGTGCTGGGCCCATAACCCAGAGGTCCGTGGATCGAAACCACGCTCTGCTAAAATTATTTATTTTGCGGACTGCGTCGAGCTCGATTATTACGCCCACAGCGTGGGCTGGGGTGCTTTGACTCAGCGTTAACAGCAAACCCCGTAATTCTGAAGTGTGAAGAATGCGAGAACCACTTCCTAAGATGTAGCATTTTTTAAGATGTCGCACCAACTACACTCCACGGTCGCAAAGTTAATGCTCTTACGACCCCCATACGGGCAACACTCGAACAGGTTTGTGAGATAAAAATCGCACCTCCCCGGCGGGGAATCGAACCCCGGTCTCCCGCGTGACAGGCGGGGATACTAACCACTATACTACCGAGGATGCGCTGTAGACAGGTGCCCTTGTGCGAGAGATATGGTGCTAGTAGCCGCAAACGTCCTACACTAAGTTCGGCGAGTGATAGAGCAGCAATTAAAAATCGGATGTGCCTCCCCGGCGGGGAATCGAACCCCGGTCTCCCGCGTGACAGGCGGGGATACTAACCACTATACTACCGAGGAAGACGCAGCTAGCGTCTCGAATGCACAATTATGTTACTCAAATAGCTGATACATCTCAAACCTAGCCTCCTGTTGCTGTCAGAGACAGCTGCTATGAAATAAAAGTATGCCCCAGGTGAGGCTCGAACTCACAACCCCGGCATTGCTCACGGCTACTGCCTTATAAGTACCGTGCGCTAACCAATTGCGCCACTGGGCCTACAACACAGCGCTCTCAGTTAGCGGTATTCACTTTGCTGCAAACCAGTGGTGGCCACAGAAACATACGATCGCCACCTGATGCCATACTGCGACTTTGGCACCTGACTACCAATGCTTCGTGCTATTCTTGTTTCATATGCTACGCTTACATGCACATCAACCGGCTCTCGTCGTCGAGAAAACGCGGGAAAACGCGCGCCTTGCCTTCTGCTACCTGTCGAACAGCGAGAGCAGATGCGTGGCAAGCTCTAAGCTCTGCAGGCGCACTGCGGCCACGCAGCTGCACGAAAGGTACCTTCCTTGGGAGCTTGCTCAGCCATGGAGAACACGTTTCTTAGCGAATTGCACTTGTCTCGTAGAAAGAAGTGCTGCCATTGGCCCTGTGGCGCAACGGATAACGCGTCTGACTACGGATCAGAAGATTCCAGGTTCGAATCCTGGCAGGGTCGGCATTTTGTTAGTTGCCGACGCGTAGCTGGGCAGTGGATTTCGTATGTCGCCGCATCGTGGAGTGCTTTGTTGCTCCTGTGCATCTCGCAGCTGCATGTCGAGTCGATCGTGGTAAATATCGCTGCCTGCAAGCGTCAGCGTAGCGTCAGTCGAGCAAAGTCGAGACAAGTCAAGCTGAGAGCTGTAGGAGATGATACGCAATTAAATACAGGCGTGTGAAAGCGACGCAGACAACACTTCCCAAGTGTCCCACGTCACGTGGCGAAGAGCGGGCGCAAGCCTAGCCAGCAGAGTGGCGCAGTGGGAGCGTGCTGGGCCCATAACCCAGAGGTCCGTGGATCGAAACCACGCTCTGCTAAAATTATTTATTTTGCGGACTGCGTCGAGCTCGATTATTACGCCCACAGCGTGGGCTGGGGTGCTTTGACTCAGCGTTAACAGCAAACCCCGTAATTCTGAAGTGTGAAGAATGCGAGAACCACTTCCTAAGATGTAGCATTTTTTAAGATTTCGCACCAACTACACTCCACGGTCGCAAAGTTAATGCTCTTACGACCCCCATACGGGCAACACTCGAACAGGTTTGTGAGATAAAAATCGCACCTCCCCGGCGGGGAATCGAACCCCGGTCTCCCGCGTGACAGGCGGGGATACTAACCACTATACTACCGAGGATGCGCTGTAGACAGGTGCCCTTGTGCGAGAGATATGGTGCTAGTAGCCGCAAACGTCCTACACTAAGTTCGGCGAGTGATAGAGCAGCAATTAAAAATCGGATGTGCCTCCCCGGCGGGGAATCGAACCCCGGTCTCCCGCGTGACAGGCGGGGATACTAACCACTATACTACCGAGGAAGACGCAGCTAGCGTCTCGAATGCACAATTATGTTACTCAAATAGCTGATACATCTCAAACCTAGCCTCCTGTTGCTGTCAGAGACAGCTGCTATGAAATAAAAGTATGCCCCAGGTGAGGCTCGAACTCACAACCCCGGCATTGCTCACGGCTACTGCCTTATAAGTACCGTGCGCTAACCAATTGCGCCACTGGGGCTACAACACAGCGCTCTCAGTTAGCGGTATTCACTTTGCTGCAAACCAGTGGTGGCCACAGAAACATACGATCGCCACCTGATGCCATACTGCGACTTTGGCACCTGACTACCAATGCTTCGTGCTATTCTTGTTTCATATGCTACGCTTACATGCACATCAACCGGCTCTCGTCGTCGAGAAAACGCGGGAAAACGCGCGCCTTGCCTTCTGCTACCTGTCGAACAGCGAGAGCAGATGCGTGGCAAGCTCTAAGCTCTGCAGGCGCACTGCGGCCACGCAGCTGCACGAAAGGTACCTTCCTTGGGAGCTTGCTCAGCCATGGAGAACACGTTTCTTAGCGAATTGCACTTGTCTCGTAGAAAGAAGTGCTGCCATTGGCCCTGTGGCGCAACGGATAACGCGTCTGACTACGGATCAGAAGATTCCAGGTTCGAATCCTGGCAGGGTCGGCATTTTGTTAGTTGCCGACGCGTAGCTGGGCAGTGGATTTCGTATGTCGCCGCATCGTGGAGTGCTTTGTTGCTCCTGTGCATCTCGCAGCTGCATGTCGAGTCGATCGTGGTAAATATCGCTGCCTGCAAGCGTCAGCGTAGCGTCAGTCGAGCAAAGTCGAGACAAGTCAAGCTGAGAGCTGTAGGAGATGATACGCAATTAAATACAGGCGTGTGAAAGCGACGCAGACAACACTTCCCAAGTGTCCCACGTCACGTGGCGAAGAGCGGGCGCAAGCCTAGCCAGCAGAGTGGCGCAGTGGAAGCGTGCTGGGCCCATAACCCAGAGGTCCGTGGATCGAAACCACGCTCTGCTAAAATTATTTATTTTGCGGACTGCGTCGAGCTCGATTATTACGCCCACAGCGTGGGCTGGGGTGCTTTGACTCAGCGTTAACAGCAAACCCCGTAATTCTGAAGTGTGAAGAATGCGAGAACCACTTCCTAAGATGTAGCATTTTTTAAGATTTCGCACCAACTACACTCCACGGTCGCAAAGTTAATGCTCTTACGACCCCCATACGGGCAACACTCGAACAGGTTTGTGAGATAAAAATCGCACCTCCCCGGCGGGGAATCGAACCCCGGTCTCCCGCGTGACAGGCGGGGATACTAACCACTATACTACCGAGGATGCGCTGTAGACAGGTGCCCTTGTGCGAGAGATATGGTGCTAGTAGCCGCAAACGTCCTACACTAAGTTCGGCGAGTGATAGAGCAGCAATTAAAAATCGGATGTGCCTCCCCGGCGGGGAATCGAACCCCGGTCTCCCGCGTGACAGGCGGGGATACTAACCACTATACTACCGAGGAAGACGCAGCTAGCGTCTCGAATGCACAATTATGTTACTCAAATAGCTGATACATCTCAAACCTAGCCTCCTGTTGCTGTCAGAGACAGCTGCTATGAAATAAAAGTATGCCCCAGGTGAGGCTCGAACTCACAACCCCGGCATTGCTCACGGCTACTGCCTTATAAGTACCGTGCGCTAACCAATTGCGCCACTGGGCCTACAACACAGCGCTCTCAGTTAGCGGTATTCACTTTGCTGCAAACCAGTGGTGGCCACAGAAACATACGATCGCCACCTGATGCCATACTGCGACTTTGGCACCTGACTACCAATGCTTCGTGCTATTCTTGTTTCATATGCTACGCTTACATGCACATCAACCGGCTCTCGTCGTCGAGAAAACGCGGGAAAACGCGCGCCTTGCCTTCTGCTACCTGTCGAACAGCGAGAGCAGATGCGTGGCAAGCTCTAAGCTCTGCAGGCGCACTGCGGCCACGCAGCTGCACGAAAGGTACCTTCCTTGGGAGCTTGCTCAGCCATGGAGAACACGTTTCTTAGCGAATTGCACTTGTCTCGTAGAAAGAAGTGCTGCCATTGGCCCTGTGGCGCAACGGATAACGCGTCTGACTACGGATCAGAAGATTCCAGGTTCGAATCCTGGCAGGGTCGGCATTTTGTTAGTTGCCGACGCGTAGCTGGGCAGTGGATTTCGTATGTCGCCGCATCGTGGAGTGCTTTGTTGCTCCTGTGCATCTCGCAGCTGCATGTCGAGTCGATCGTGGTAAATATCGCTGCCTGCAAGCGTCAGCGTAGCGTCAGTCGAGCAAAGTCGAGACAAGTCAAGCTGAGAGCTGTAGGAGATGATACGCAATTAAATACAGGCGTGTGAAAGCGACGCAGACAACACTTCCCAAGTGTCCCACGTCACGTGGCGAAGAGCGGGCGCAAGCCTAGCCAGCAGAGTGGCGCAGTGGAAGCGTGCTGGGCCCATAACCCAGAGGTCCGTGGATCGAAACCACGCTCTGCTAAAATTATTTATTTTGCGGACTGCGTCGAGCTCGATTATTACGCCCACAGCGTGGGCTGGGGTGCTTTGACTCAGCGTTAACAGCAAACCCCGTAATTCTGAAGTGTGAAGAATGCGAGAACCACTTCCTAAGATGTAGCATTTTTTAAGATGTCGCACCAACTACACTCCACGGTCGCAAAGTTAATGCTCTTACGACCCCCATACGGGCAACACTCGAACAGGTTTGTGAGATAAAAATCGCACCTCCCCGGCGGGGAATCGAACCCCGGTCTCCCGCGTGACAGGCGGGGATACTAACCACTATACTACCGAGGATGCGCTGTAGACAGGTGCCCTTGTGCGAGAGATATGGTGCTAGTAGCCGCAAACGTCCTACACTAAGTTCGGCGAGTGATAGAGCAGCAATTAAAAATCGGATGTGCCTCCCCGGCGGGGAATCGAACCCCGGTCTCCCGCGTGACAGGCGGGGATACTAACCACTATACTACCGAGGAAGACGCAGCTAGCGTCTCGAATGCACAATTATGTTACTCAAATAGCTGATACATCTCAAACCTAGCCTCCTGTTGCTGTCAGAGACAGCTGCTATGAAATAAAAGTATGCCCCAGGTGAGGCTCGAACTCACAACCCCGGCATTGCTCACGGCTACTGCCTTATAAGTACCGTGCGCTAACCAATTGCGCCACTGGGCCTACAACACAGCGCTCTCAGTTAGCGGTATTCACTTTGCTGCAAACCAGTGGTGGCCACAGAAACATACGATCGCCACCTGATGCCATACTGCGACTTTGGCACCTGACTACCAATGCTTCGTGCTATTCTTGTTTCATATGCTACGCTTACATGCACATCAACCGGCTCTCGTCGTCGAGAAAACGCGGGAAAACGCGCGCCTTGCCTTCTGCTACCTGTCGAACAGCGAGAGCAGATGCGTGGCAAGCTCTAAGCTCTGCAGGCGCACTGCGGCCACGCAGCTGCACGAAAGGTACCTTCCTTGGGAGCTTGCTCAGCCATGGAGAACACGTTTCTTAGCGAATTGCACTTGTCTCGTAGAAAGAAGTGCTGCCATTGGCCCTGTGGCGCAACGGATAACGCGTCTGACTACGGATCAGAAGATTCCAGGTTCGAATCCTGGCAGGGTCGGCATTTTGTTAGTTGCCGACGCGTAGCTGGGCAGTGGATTTCGTATGTCGCCGCATCGTGGAGTGCTTTGTTGCTCCTGTGCATCTCGCAGCTGCATGTCGAGTCGATCGTGGTAAATATCGCTGCCTGCAAGCGTCAGCGTAGCGTCAGTCGAGCAAAGTCGAGACAAGTCAAGCTGAGAGCTGTAGGAGATGATACGCAATTAAATACAGGCGTGTGAAAGCGACGCAGACAACACTTCCCAAGTGTCCCACGTCACGTGGCGAAGAGCGGGCGCAAGCCTAGCCAGCAGAGTGGCGCAGTGGAAGCGTGCTGGGCCCATAACCCAGAGGTCCGTGGATCGAAACCACGCTCTGCTAAAATTATTTATTTTGCGGACTGCGTCGAGCTCGATTATTACGCCCACAGCGTGGGCTGGGGTGCTTTGACTCAGCGTTAACAGCAAACCCCGTAATTCTGAAGTGTGAAGAATGCGAGAACCACTTCCTAAGATGTAGCATTTTTTAAGATTTCGCACCAACTACACTCCACGGTCGCAAAGTTAATGCTCTTACGACCCCCATACGGGCAACACTCGAACAGGTTTGTGAGATAAAAATCGCACCTCCCCGGCGGGGAATCGAACCCCGGTCTCCCGCGTGACAGGCGGGGATACTAACCACTATACTACCGAGGATGCGCTGTAGACAGGTGCCCTTGTGCGAGAGATATGGTGCTAGTAGCCGCAAACGTCCTACACTAAGTTCGGCGAGTGATAGAGCAGCAATTAAAAATCGGATGTGCCTCCCCGGCGGGGAATCGAACCCCGGTCTCCCGCGTGACAGGCGGGGATACTAACCACTATACTACCGAGGAAGACGCAGCTAGCGTCTCGAATGCACAATTATGTTACTCAAATAGCTGATACATCTCAAACCTAGCCTCCTGTTGCTGTCAGAGACAGCTGCTATGAAATAAAAGTATGCCCCAGGTGAGGCTCGAACTCACAACCCCGGCATTGCTCACGGCTACTGCCTTATAAGTACCGTGCGCTAACCAATTGCGCCACTGGGGCTACAACACAGCGCTCTCAGTTAGCGGTATTCACTTTGCTGCAAACCAGTGGTGGCCACAGAAACATACGATCGCCACCTGATGCCATACTGCGACTTTGGCACCTGACTACCAATGCTTCGTGCTATTCTTGTTTCATATGCTACGCTTACATGCACATCAACCGGCTCTCGTCGTCGAGAAAACGCGGGAAAACGCGCGCCTTGCCTTCTGCTACCTGTCGAACAGCGAGAGCAGATGCGTGGCAAGCTCTAAGCTCTGCAGGCGCACTGCGGCCACGCAGCTGCACGAAAGGTACCTTCCTTGGGAGCTTGCTCAGCCATGGAGAACACGTTTCTTAGCGAATTGCACTTGTCTCGTAGAAAGAAGTGCTGCCATTGGCCCTGTGGCGCAACGGATAACGCGTCTGACTACGGATCAGAAGATTCCAGGTTCGAATCCTGGCAGGGTCGGCATTTTGTTAGTTGCCGACGCGTAGCTGGGCAGTGGATTTCGTATGTCGCCGCATCGTGGAGTGCTTTGTTGCTCCTGTGCATCTCGCAGCTGCATGTCGAGTCGATCGTGGTAAATATCGCTGCCTGCAAGCGTCAGCGTAGCGTCAGTCGAGCAAAGTCGAGACAAGTCAAGCTGAGAGCTGTAGGAGATGATACGCAATTAAATACAGGCGTGTGAAAGCGACGCAGACAACACTTCCCAAGTGTCCCACGTCACGTGGCGAAGAGCGGGCGCAAGCCTAGCCAGCAGAGTGGCGCAGTGGGAGCGTGCTGGGCCCATAACCCAGAGGTCCGTGGATCGAAACCACGCTCTGCTAAAATTATTTATTTTGCGGACTGCGTCGAGCTCGATTATTACGCCCACAGCGTGGGCTGGGGTGCTTTGACTCAGCGTTAACAGCAAACCCCGTAATTCTGAAGTGTGAAGAATGCGAGAACCACTTCCTAAGATGTAGCATTTTTTAAGATTTCGCACCAACTACACTCCACGGTCGCAAAGTTAATGCTCTTACGACCCCCATACGGGCAACACTCGAACAGGTTTGTGAGATAAAAATCGCACCTCCCCGGCGGGGAATCGAACCCCGGTCTCCCGCGTGACAGGCGGGGATACTAACCACTATACTACCGAGGATGCGCTGTAGACAGGTGCCCTTGTGCGAGAGATATGGTGCTAGTAGCCGCAAACGTCCTACACTAAGTTCGGCGAGTGATAGAGCAGCAATTAAAAATCGGATGTGCCTCCCCGGCGGGGAATCGAACCCCGGTCTCCCGCGTGACAGGCGGGGATACTAACCACTATACTACCGAGGAAGACGCAGCTAGCGTCTCGAATGCACAATTATGTTACTCAAATAGCTGATACATCTCAAACCTAGCCTCCTGTTGCTGTCAGAGACAGCTGCTATGAAATAAAAGTATGCCCCAGGTGAGGCTCGAACTCACAACCCCGGCATTGCTCACGGCTACTGCCTTATAAGTACCGTGCGCTAACCAATTGCGCCACTGGGGCTACAACACAGCGCTCTCAGTTAGCGGTATTCACTTTGCTGCAAACCAGTGGTGGCCACAGAAACATACGATCGCCACCTGATGCCATACTGCGACTTTGGCACCTGACTACCAATGCTTCGTGCTATTCTTGTTTCATATGCTACGCTTACATGCACATCAACCGGCTCTCGTCGTCGAGAAAACGCGGGAAAACGCGCGCCTTGCCTTCTGCTACCTGTCGAACAGCGAGAGCAGATGCGTGGCAAGCTCTAAGCTCTGCAGGCGCACTGCGGCCACGCAGCTGCACGAAAGGTACCTTCCTTGGGAGCTTGCTCAGCCATGGAGAACACGTTTCTTAGCGAATTGCACTTGTCTCGTAGAAAGAAGTGCTGCCATTGGCCCTGTGGCGCAACGGATAACGCGTCTGACTACGGATCAGAAGATTCCAGGTTCGAATCCTGGCAGGGTCGGCATTTTGTTAGTTGCCGACGCGTAGCTGGGCAGTGGATTTCGTATGTCGCCGCATCGTGGAGTGCTTTGTTGCTCCTGTGCATCTCGCAGCTGCATGTCGAGTCGATCGTGGTAAATATCGCTGCCTGCAAGCGTCAGCGTAGCGTCAGTCGAGCAAAGTCGAGACAAGTCAAGCTGAGAGCTGTAGGAGATGATACGCAATTAAATACAGGCGTGTGAAAGCGACGCAGACAACACTTCCCAAGTGTCCCACGTCACGTGGCGAAGAGCGGGCGCAAGCCTAGCCAGCAGAGTGGCGCAGTGGGAGCGTGCTGGGCCCATAACCCAGAGGTCCGTGGATCGAAACCACGCTCTGCTAAAATTATTTATTTTGCGGACTGCGTCGAGCTCGATTATTACGCCCACAGCGTGGGCTGGGGTGCTTTGACTCAGCGTTAACAGCAAACCCCGTAATTCTGAAGTGTGAAGAATGCGAGAACCACTTCCTAAGATGTAGCATTTTTTAAGATTTCGCACCAACTACACTCCACGGTCGCAAAGTTAATGCTCTTACGACCCCCATACGGGCAACACTCGAACAGGTTTGTGAGATAAAAATCGCACCTCCCCGGCGGGGAATCGAACCCCGGTCTCCCGCGTGACAGGCGGGGATACTAACCACTATACTACCGAGGATGCGCTGTAGACAGGTGCCCTTGTGCGAGAGATATGGTGCTAGTAGCCGCAAACGTCCTACACTAAGTTCGGCGAGTGATAGAGCAGCAATTAAAAATCGGATGTGCCTCCCCGGCGGGGAATCGAACCCCGGTCTCCCGCGTGACAGGCGGGGATACTAACCACTATACTACCGAGGAAGACGCAGCTAGCGTCTCGAATGCACAATTATGTTACTCAAATAGCTGATACATCTCAAACCTAGCCTCCTGTTGCTGTCAGAGACAGCTGCTATGAAATAAAAGTATGCCCCAGGTGAGGCTCGAACTCACAACCCCGGCATTGCTCACGGCTACTGCCTTATAAGTACCGTGCGCTAACCAATTGCGCCACTGGGCCTACAACACAGCGCTCTCAGTTAGCGGTATTCACTTTGCTGCAAACCAGTGGTGGCCACAGAAACATACGATCGCCACCTGATGCCATACTGCGACTTTGGCACCTGACTACCAATGCTTCGTGCTATTCTTGTTTCATATGCTACGCTTACATGCACATCAACCGGCTCTCGTCGTCGAGAAAACGCGGGAAAACGCGCGCCTTGCCTTCTGCTACCTGTCGAACAGCGAGAGCAGATGCGTGGCAAGCTCTAAGCTCTGCAGGCGCACTGCGGCCACGCAGCTGCACGAAAGGTACCTTCCTTGGGAGCTTGCTCAGCCATGGAGAACACGTTTCTTAGCGAATTGCACTTGTCTCGTAGAAAGAAGTGCTGCCATTGGCCCTGTGGCGCAACGGATAACGCGTCTGACTACGGATCAGAAGATTCCAGGTTCGAATCCTGGCAGGGTCGGCATTTTGTTAGTTGCCGACGCGTAGCTGGGCAGTGGATTTCGTATGTCGCCGCATCGTGGAGTGCTTTGTTGCTCCTGTGCATCTCGCAGCTGCATGTCGAGTCGATCGTGGTAAATATCGCTGCCTGCAAGCGTCAGCGTAGCGTCAGTCGAGCAAAGTCGAGACAAGTCAAGCTGAGAGCTGTAGGAGATGATACGCAATTAAATACAGGCGTGTGAAAGCGACGCAGACAACACTTCCCAAGTGTCCCACGTCACGTGGCGAAGAGCGGGCGCAAGCCTAGCCAGCAGAGTGGCGCAGTGGAAGCGTGCTGGGCCCATAACCCAGAGGTCCGTGGATCGAAACCACGCTCTGCTAAAATTATTTATTTTGCGGACTGCGTCGAGCTCGATTATTACGCCCACAGCGTGGGCTGGGGTGCTTTGACTCAGCGTTAACAGCAAACCCCGTAATTCTGAAGTGTGAAGAATGCGAGAACCACTTCCTAAGATGTAGCATTTTTTAAGATGTCGCACCAACTACACTCCACGGTCGCAAAGTTAATGCTCTTACGACCCCCATACGGGCAACACTCGAACAGGTTTGTGAGATAAAAATCGCACCTCCCCGGCGGGGAATCGAACCCCGGTCTCCCGCGTGACAGGCGGGGATACTAACCACTATACTACCGAGGATGCGCTGTAGACAGGTGCCCTTGTGCGAGAGATATGGTGCTAGTAGCCGCAAACGTCCTACACTAAGTTCGGCGAGTGATAGAGCAGCAATTAAAAATCGGATGTGCCTCCCCGGCGGGGAATCGAACCCCGGTCTCCCGCGTGACAGGCGGGGATACTAACCACTATACTACCGAGGAAGACGCAGCTAGCGTCTCGAATGCACAATTATGTTACTCAAATAGCTGATACATCTCAAACCTAGCCTCCTGTTGCTGTCAGAGACAGCTGCTATGAAATAAAAGTATGCCCCAGGTGAGGCTCGAACTCACAACCCCGGCATTGCTCACGGCTACTGCCTTATAAGTACCGTGCGCTAACCAATTGCGCCACTGGGCCTACAACACAGCGCTCTCAGTTAGCGGTATTCACTTTGCTGCAAACCAGTGGTGGCCACAGAAACATACGATCGCCACCTGATGCCATACTGCGACTTTGGCACCTGACTACCAATGCTTCGTGCTATTCTTGTTTCATATGCTACGCTTACATGCACATCAACCGGCTCTCGTCGTCGAGAAAACGCGGGAAAACGCGCGCCTTGCCTTCTGCTACCTGTCGAACAGCGAGAGCAGATGCGTGGCAAGCTCTAAGCTCTGCAGGCGCACTGCGGCCACGCAGCTGCACGAAAGGTACCTTCCTTGGGAGCTTGCTCAGCCATGGAGAACACGTTTCTTAGCGAATTGCACTTGTCTCGTAGAAAGAAGTGCTGCCATTGGCCCTGTGGCGCAACGGATAACGCGTCTGACTACGGATCAGAAGATTCCAGGTTCGAATCCTGGCAGGGTCGGCATTTTGTTAGTTGCCGACGCGTAGCTGGGCAGTGGATTTCGTATGTCGCCGCATCGTGGAGTGCTTTGTTGCTCCTGTGCATCTCGCAGCTGCATGTCGAGTCGATCGTGGTAAATATCGCTGCCTGCAAGCGTCAGCGTAGCGTCAGTCGAGCAAAGTCGAGACAAGTCAAGCTGAGAGCTGTAGGAGATGATACGCAATTAAATACAGGCGTGTGAAAGCGACGCAGACAACACTTCCCAAGTGTCCCACGTCACGTGGCGAAGAGCGGGCGCAAGCCTAGCCAGCAGAGTGGCGCAGTGGAAGCGTGCTGGGCCCATAACCCAGAGGTCCGTGGATCGAAACCACGCTCTGCTAAAATTATTTATTTTGCGGACTGCGTCGAGCTCGATTATTACGCCCACAGCGTGGGCTGGGGTGCTTTGACTCAGCGTTAACAGCAAACCCCGTAATTCTGAAGTGTGAAGAATGCGAGAACCACTTCCTAAGATGTAGCATTTTTTAAGATTTCGCACCAACTACACTCCACGGTCGCAAAGTTAATGCTCTTACGACCCCCATACGGGCAACACTCGAACAGGTTTGTGAGATAAAAATCGCACCTCCCCGGCGGGGAATCGAACCCCGGTCTCCCGCGTGACAGGCGGGGATACTAACCACTATACTACCGAGGATGCGCTGTAGACAGGTGCCCTTGTGCGAGAGATATGGTGCTAGTAGCCGCAAACGTCCTACACTAAGTTCGGCGAGTGATAGAGCAGCAATTAAAAATCGGATGTGCCTCCCCGGCGGGGAATCGAACCCCGGTCTCCCGCGTGACAGGCGGGGATACTAACCACTATACTACCGAGGAAGACGCAGCTAGCGTCTCGAATGCACAATTATGTTACTCAAATAGCTGATACATCTCAAACCTAGCCTCCTGTTGCTGTCAGAGACAGCTGCTATGAAATAAAAGTATGCCCCAGGTGAGGCTCGAACTCACAACCCCGGCATTGCTCACGGCTACTGCCTTATAAGTACCGTGCGCTAACCAATTGCGCCACTGGGCCTACAACACAGCGCTCTCAGTTAGCGGTATTCACTTTGCTGCAAACCAGTGGTGGCCACAGAAACATACGATCGCCACCTGATGCCATACTGCGACTTTGGCACCTGACTACCAATGCTTCGTGCTATTCTTGTTTCATATGCTACGCTTACATGCACATCAACCGGCTCTCGTCGTCGAGAAAACGCGGGAAAACGCGCGCCTTGCCTTCTGCTACCTGTCGAACAGCGAGAGCAGATGCGTGGCAAGCTCTAAGCTCTGCAGGCGCACTGCGGCCACGCAGCTGCACGAAAGGTACCTTCCTTGGGAGCTTGCTCAGGCATGGAGAACACGTTTCTTAGCGAATTGCACTTGTCTCGTAGAAAGAAGTGCTGCCATTGGCCCTGTGGCGCAACGGATAACGCGTCTGACTACGGATCAGAAGATTCCAGGTTCGAATCCTGGCAGGGTCGGCATTTTGTTAGTTGCCGACGCGTAGCTGGGCAGTGGATTTCGTATGTCGCCGCATCGTGGAGTGCTTTGTTGCTCCTGTGCATCTCGCAGCTGCATGTCGAGTCGATCGTGGTAAATATCGCTGCCTGCAAGCGTCAGCGTAGCGTCAGTCGAGCAAAGTCGAGACAAGTCAAGCTGAGAGCTGTAGGAGATGATACGCAATTAAATACAGGCGTGTGAAAGCGACGCAGACAACACTTCCCAAGTGTCCCACGTCACGTGGCGAAGAGCGGGCGCAAGCCTAGCCAGCAGAGTGGCGCAGTGGAAGCGTGCTGGGCCCATAACCCAGAGGTCCGTGGATCGAAACCACGCTCTGCTAAAATTATTTATTTTGCGGACTGCGTCGAGCTCGATTATTACGCCCACAGCGTGGGCTGGGGTGCTTTGACTCAGCGTTAACAGCAAACCCCGTAATTCTGAAGTGTGAAGAATGCGAGAACCACTTCCTAAGATGTAGCATTTTTTAAGATTTCGCACCAACTACACTCCACGGTCGCAAAGTTAATGCTCTTACGACCCCCATACGGGCAACACTCGAACAGGTTTGTGAGATAAAAATCGCACCTCCCCGGCGGGGAATCGAACGCTGGTCTCCCGCGTGACAGGCGGGGATACTAACCACTATACTACCGAGGATGCGCTGTAGACAGGTGCCCTTGTGCGAGAGATATGGTGCTAGTAGCCGCAAACGTCCTACACTAAGTTCGGCGAGTGATAGAGCAGCAATTAAAAATCGGATGTGCCTCCCCGGCGGGGAATCGAACCCCGGTCTCCCGCGTGACAGGCGGGGATACTAACCACTATACTACCGAGGAAGACGCAGCTAGCGTCTCGAATGCACAATTATGTTACTCAAATAGCTGATACATCTCAAACCTAGCCTCCTGTTGCTGTCAGAGACAGCTGCTATGAAATAAAAGTATGCCCCAGGTGAGGCTCGAACTCACAACCCCGGCATTGCTCACGGCTACTGCCTTATAAGTACCGTGCGCTAACCAATTGCGCCACTGGGCCTACAACACAGCGCTCTCAGTTAGCGGTATTCACTTTGCTGCAAACCAGTGGTGGCCACAGAAACATACGATCGCCACCTGATGCCATACTGCGACTTTGGCACCTGACTACCAATGCTTCGTGCTATTCTTGTTTCATATGCTACGCTTACATGCACATCAACCGGCTCTCGTCGTCGAGAAAACGCGGGAAAACGCGCGCCTTGCCTTCTGCTACCTGTCGAACAGCGAGAGCAGATGCGTGGCAAGCTCTAAGCTCTGCAGGCGCACTGCGGCCACGCAGCTGCACGAAAGGTACCTTCCTTGGGAGCTTGCTCAGCCATGGAGAACACGTTTCTTAGCGAATTGCACTTGTCTCGTAGAAAGAAGTGCTGCCATTGGCCCTGTGGCGCAACGGATAACGCGTCTGACTACGGATCAGAAGATTCCAGGTTCGAATCCTGGCAGGGTCGGCATTTTGTTAGTTGCCGACGCGTAGCTGGGCAGTGGATTTCGTATGTCGCCGCATCGTGGAGTGCTTTGTTGCTCCTGTGCATCTCGCAGCTGCATGTCGAGTCGATCGTGGTAAATATCGCTGCCTGCAAGCGTCAGCGTAGCGTCAGTCGAGCAAAGTCGAGACAAGTCAAGCTGAGAGCTGTAGGAGATGATACGCAATTAAATACAGGCGTGTGAAAGCGACGCAGACAACACTTCCCAAGTGTCCCACGTCACGTGGCGAAGAGCGGGCGCAAGCCTAGCCAGCAGAGTGGCGCAGTGGAAGCGTGCTGGGCCCATAACCCAGAGGTCCGTGGATCGAAACCACGCTCTGCTAAAATTATTTATTTTGCGGACTGCGTCGAGCTCGATTATTACGCCCACAGCGTGGGCTGGGGTGCTTTGACTCAGCGTTAACAGCAAACCCCGTAATTCTGAAGTGTGAAGAATGCGAGAACCACTTCCTAAGATGTAGCATTTTTTAAGATTTCGCACCAACTACACTCCACGGTCGCAAAGTTAATGCTCTTACGACCCCCATACGGGCAACACTCGAACAGGTTTGTGAGATAAAAATCGCACCTCCCCGGCGGGGAATCGAACCCCGGTCTCCCGCGTGACAGGCGGGGATACTAACCACTATACTACCGAGGATGCGCTGTAGACAGGTGCCCTTGTGCGAGAGATATGGTGCTAGTAGCCGCAAACGTCCTACACTAAGTTCGGCGAGTGATAGAGCAGCAATTAAAAATCGGATGTGCCTCCCCGGCGGGGAATCGAACCCCGGTCTCCCGCGTGACGGGCGGGGATACTAACCACTATACTACCGAGGAAGACGCAGCTAGCGTCTCGAATGCACAATTATGTTACTCAAATAGCTGATACATCTCAAACCTAGCCTCCTGTTGCTGTCAGAGACAGCTGCTATGAAATAAAAGTATGCCCCAGGTGAGGCTCGAACTCACAACCCCGGCATTGCTCACGGCTACTGCCTTATAAGTACCGTGCGCTAACCAATTGCGCCACTGGGGCTACAACACAGCGCTCTCAGTTAGCGGTATTCACTTTGCTGCAAACCAGTGGTGGCCACAGAAACATACGATCGCCACCTGATGCCATACTGCGACTTTGGCACCTGACTACCAATGCTTCGTGCTATTCTTGTTTCATATGCTACGCTTACATGCACATCAACCGGCTCTCGTCGTCGAGAAAACGCGGGAAAACGCGCGCCTTGCCTTCTGCTACCTGTCGAACAGCGAGAGCAGATGCGTGGCAAGCTCTAAGCTCTGCAGGCGCACTGCGGCCACGCAGCTGCACGAAAGGTACCTTCCTTGGGAGCTTGCTCAGCCATGGAGAACACGTTTCTTAGCGAATTGCACTTGTCTCGTAGAAAGAAGTGCTGCCATTGGCCCTGTGGCGCAACGGATAACGCGTCTGACTACGGATCAGAAGATTCCAGGTTCGAATCCTGGCAGGGTCGGCATTTTGTTAGTTGCCGACGCGTAGCTGGGCAGTGGATTTCGTATGTCGCCGCATCGTGGAGTGCTTTGTTGCTCCTGTGCATCTCGCAGCTGCATGTCGAGTCGATCGTGGTAAATATCGCTGCCTGCAAGCGTCAGCGTAGCGTCAGTGGAGCAAAGTCGAGACAAGTCAAGCTGAGAGCTGTAGGAGATGATACGCAATTAAATACAGGCGTGTGAAAGCGACGCAGACAACACTTCCCAAGTGTCCCACGTCACGTGGCGAAGAGCGGGCGCAAGCCTAGCCAGCAGAGTGGCGCAGTGGAAGCGTGCTGGGCCCATAACCCAGAGGTCCGTGGATCGAAACCACGCTCTGCTAAAATTATTTATTTTGCGGACTGCGTCGAGCTCGATTATTACGCCCACAGCGTGGGCTGGGGTGCTTTGACTCAGCGTTAACAGCAAACCCCGTAATTCTGAAGTGTGAAGAATGCGAGAACCACTTCCTAAGATGTAGCATTTTTTAAGATTTCGCACCAACTACACTCCACGGTCGCAAAGTTAATGCTCTTACGACCCCCATACGGGCAACACTCGAACAGGTTTGTGAGATAAAAATCGCACCTCCCCGGCGGGGAATCGAACCCCGGTCTCCCGCGTGACAGGCGGGGATACTAACCACTATACTACCGAGGAAGACGCAGCTAGCGTCTCGAATGCACAATTATGTTACTCAAATAGCTGATACATCTCAAACCTAGCCTCCTGTTGCTGTCAGAGACAGCTGCTATGAAATAAAAGTATGCCCCAGGTGAGGCTCGAACTCACAACCCCGGCATTGCTCACGGCTACTGCCTTATAAGTACCGTGCGCTAACCAATTGCGCCACTGGGGCTACAACACAGCGCTCTCAGTTAGCGGTATTCACTTTGCTGCAAACCAGTGGTGGCCACAGAAACATACGATCGCCACCTGATGCCATACTGCGACTTTGGCACCTGACTACCAATGCTTCGTGCTATTCTTGTTTCATATGCTACGCTTACATGCACATCAACCGGCTCTCGTCGTCGAGAAAACGCGGGAAAACGCGCGCCTTGCCTTCTGCTACCTGTCGAACAGCGAGAGCAGATGCGTGGCAAGCTCTAAGCTCTGCAGGCGCACTGCGGCCACGCAGCTGCACGAAAGGTACCTTCCTTGGGAGCTTGCTCAGCCATGGAGAACACGTTTCTTAGCGAATTGCACTTGTCTCGTAGAAAGAAGTGCTGCCATTGGCCCTGTGGCGCAACGGATAACGCGTCTGACTACGGATCAGAAGATTCCAGGTTCGAATCCTGGCAGGGTCGGCATTTTGTTAGTTGCCGACGCGTAGCTGGGCAGTGGATTTCGTATGTCGCCGCATCGTGGAGTGCTTTGTTATTCCTGTGCATCTCGCAGCTGCATGTCGAGTCGATCGTGGTAAATATCGCTGCCTGCAAAAGTCAGCGTAGCGTCAGTGGAGCAAAGTCGAGACAAGTCAAGCTGAGAGCTGTAGGAGATGATACGCAATTAAATACAGGCGTGTGAAAGCGACGCAGACAACACTTCCCAAGTGTCCCACGTCACGTGGCGAAGAGCGGGCGCAAGCCTAGCCAGCAGAGTGGCGCAGTGGGAGCGTGCTGGGCCCATAACCCAGAGGTCTGTGGGTCGAAACCACGCTCTGCTAAAATTATTTATTTTGCGGACTGCGTCGAGCTCTATTATTACGCCCACAGCGTGGGCTGGGGTGCTTTGACTCAGCGTTAACAGCAAACCCCGTAATTCTGAAGTGTGAAGAATGCGAGAACCACTTCCTAAGATGTAGCATTTTTTAAGATTTCGCACCAACTACACTCCACGGTCGCAAAGTTAATGCTCTTACGACCCCCATACGGGCAACACTCGAACAGGTTTGTGAGATAAAAATCGCACCTCCCCGGCGGGGAATCGAACCCCGGTCTCCCGCGTGACAGGCGGGGATACTAACCACTATACTACCGAGGAAGACGCAGCTAGCGTCTCGAATGCACAATTATGTTACTCAAATAGCTGATACATCTCAAACCTAGCCTCCTGTTGCTGTCAGAGACAGCTGCTATGAAATAAAAGTATGCCCCAGGTGAGGCTCGAACTCACAACCCCGGCATTGCTCACGGCTACTGCCTTATAAGTACCGTGCGCTAACCAATTGCGCCACTGGGGCTACAACACAGCGCTCTCAGTTAGCGGTATTCACTTTGCTGCAAACCAGTGGTGGCCACAGAAACATACGATCGCCACCTGATGCCATACTGCGACTTTGGCACCTGACTACCAATGCTTCGTGCTATTCTTGTTTCATATGCTACGCTTACATGCACATCAACCGGCTCTCGTCGTCGAGAAAACGCGGGAAAACGCGCGCCTTGCCTTCTGCTACCTGTCGAACAGCGAGAGCAGATGCGTGGCAAGCTCTAAGCTCTGCAGGCGCACTGCGGCCACGCAGCTGCACGAAAGGTACCTTCCTTGGGAGCTTGCTCAGCCATGGAGAACACGTTTCTTAGCGAATTGCACTTGTCTCGTAGAAAGAAGTGCTGCCATTGGCCCTGTGGCGCAACGGATAACGCGTCTGACTACGGATCAGAAGATTCCAGGTTCGAATCCTGGCAGGGTCGGCATTCTGTTAGTTGCCGACGCGTAGCTGGGCAGTGGATTTCGTATGTCGCCGCATCGTGGAGTGCTTTGTTGCTCCTGTGCATCTCGCAGCTGCATGTCGAGTCGATCGTGGTAAATATCGCTGCCTGCAAGCGTCAGCGTAGCGTCAGTCGAGACAAGTCAAGCTGAGAGCTGTAGGAGATGATACGCAATTAAATACAGGCGTGTGAAAGCGACGCAGACAACACTTCCCAAGTGTCCCACGTCACGTGGCGAAGAGCGGGCGCAAGCCTAGCCAGCAGAGTGGCGCAGTGGAAGCGTGCTGGGCCCATAACCCAGAGGTCCGTGGATCGAAACCACGCTCTGCTAAAATTATTTATTTTGCGGACTGCGTCGAGCTCTATTATTACGCCCACAGCGTGGGCTGGGGTGCTTTGACTCAGCGTTAACAGCAAACCCCGTAATTCTGAAGTGTGAAGAATGCGAGAACCACTTCCTAAGATGTAGCATTTTTTAAGATTTCGCACCAACTACACTCCACGGAAGCAAAGTTAATGCTCTTACGACCCCCATACGGGCAACACTCGAACAGGTTTGTGAGATAAAAATCGCACCTCCCCGGCGGGGAATCGAACCCCGGTCTCCCGCGTGACAGGCGGGGATACTAACCACTATACTACCGAGGAAGACGCAGCTAGCGTCTCGAATGCACAATTATGTTACTCAAATAGCTGATACATCTCAAACCTAGCCTCCTGTTGCTGTCAGAGACAGCTGCTATGAAATAAAAGTATGCCCCAGGTGAGGCTCGAACTCACAACCCCGGCATTGCTCACGGCTACTGCCTTATAAGTACCGTGCGCTAACCAATTGCGCCACTGGGGCTACAACACAGCGCTCTCAGTTAGCGGTATTCACTTTGCTGCAAACCAGTGGTGGCCACAGAAACATACGATCGCCACCTGATGCCATACTGCGACTTTGGCACCTGACTACCAATGCTTCGTGCTATTCTTGTTTCATATGCTACGCTTACATGCACATCAACCGGCTCTCGTCGTCGAGAAAACGCGGGAAAACGCGCGCCTTGCCTTCTGCTACCTGTCGAACAGCGAGAGCAGATGCGTGGCAAGCTCTAAGCTCTGCAGGCGCACTGCGGCCACGCAGCTGCACGAAAGGTACCTTCCTTGGGAGCTTGCTCAGCCATGGAGAACACGTTTCTTAGCGAATTGCACTTGTCTCGTAGAAAGAAGTGCTGCCATTGGCCCTGTGGCGCAACGGATAACGCGTCTGACTACGGATCAGAAGATTCCAGGTTCGAATCCTGGCAGGGTCGGCATTTTGTTAGTTGCCGACGCGTAGCTGGGCAGTGGATTTCGTATGTCGCCGCATCGTGGAGTGCTTTGTTGCTCCTGTGCATCTCGCAGCTGCATGTCGAGTCGATCGTGGTAAATATCGCTGCCTGCAAGCGTCAGCGTAGCGTCAGTCGAGCAAAGTCGAGACAAGTCAAGCTGAGAGCTGTAGGAGATGATACGCAATTAAATACAGGCGTGTGAAAGCGACGCAGACAACACTTCCCAAGTGTCCCACGTCACGTGGCGAAGAGCGGGCGCAAGCCTAGCCAGCAGAGTGGCGCAGTGGAAGCGTGCTGGGCCCATAACCCAGAGGTCCGTGGATCGAAACCACGCTCTGCTAAAATTATTTATTTTGCGGACTGCGTCGAGCTCGATTATTACGCCCACAGCGTGGGCTGGGGTGCTTTGACTCAGCGTTAACAGCAAACCCCGTAATTCTGAAGTGTGAAGAATGCGAGAACCACTTCCTAAGATGTAGCATTTTTTAAGATTTCGCACCAACTACACTCCACGGTCGCAAAGTTAATGCTCTTACGACCCCCATACGGGCAACACTCGAACAGGTTTGTGAGATAAAAATCGCACCTCCCCGGCGGGGAATCGAACCCCGGTCTCCCGCGTGACAGGCGGGGATACTAACCACTATACTACCGAGGATGCGCTGTAGACAGGTGCCCTTGTGCGAGAGATATGGTGCTAGTAGCCGCAAACGTCCTACACTAAGTTCGGCGAGTGATAGAGCAGCAATTAAAAATCGGATGTGCCTCCCCGGCGGGGAATCGAACCCCGGTCTCCCGCGTGACAGGCGGGGATACTAACCACTATACTACCGAGGAAGACGCAGCTAGCGTCTCGAATGCACAATTATGTTACTCAAATAGCTGATACATCTCAAACCTAGCCTCCTGTTGCTGTCAGAGACAGCTGCTATGAAATAAAAGTATGCCCCAGGTGAGGCTCGAACTCACAACCCCGGCATTGCTCACGGCTACTGCCTTATAAGTACCGTGCGCTAACCAATTGCGCCACTGGGCCTACAACACAGCGCTCTCAGTTAGCGGTATTCACTTTGCTGCAAACCAGTGGTGGCCACAGAAACATACGATCGCCACCTGATGCCATACTGCGACTTTGGCACCTGACTACCAATGCTTCGTGCTATTCTTGTTTCATATGCTACGCTTACATGCACATCAACCGGCTCTCGTCGTCGAGAAAACGCGGGAAAACGCGCGCCTTGCCTTCTGCTACCTGTCGAACAGCGAGAGCAGATGCGTGGCAAGCTCTAAGCTCTGCAGGCGCACTGCGGCCACGCAGCTGCACGAAAGGTACCTTCCTTGGGAGCTTGCTCAGGCATGGAGAACACGTTTCTTAGCGAATTGCACTTGTCTCGTAGAAAGAAGTGCTGCCATTGGCCCTGTGGCGCAACGGATAACGCGTCTGACTACGGATCAGAAGATTCCAGGTTCGAATCCTGGCAGGGTCGGCATTTTGTTAGTTGCCGACGCGTAGCTGGGCAGTGGATTTCGTATGTCGCCGCATCGTGGAGTGCTTTGTTGCTCCTGTGCATCTCGCAGCTGCATGTCGAGTCGATCGTGGTAAATATCGCTGCCTGCAAGCGTCAGCGTAGCGTCAGTCGAGCAAAGTCGAGACAAGTCAAGCTGAGAGCTGTAGGAGATGATACGCAATTAAATACAGGCGTGTGAAAGCGACGCAGACAACACTTCCCAAGTGTCCCACGTCACGTGGCGAAGAGCGGGCGCAAGCCTAGCCAGCAGAGTGGCGCAGTGGAAGCGTGCTGGGCCCATAACCCAGAGGTCCGTGGATCGAAACCACGCTCTGCTAAAATTATTTATTTTGCGGACTGCGTCGAGCTCGATTATTACGCCCACAGCGTGGGCTGGGGTGCTTTGACTCAGCGTTAACAGCAAACCCCGTAATTCTGAAGTGTGAAGAATGCGAGAACCACTTCCTAAGATGTAGCATTTTTTAAGATTTCGCACCAACTACACTCCACGGTCGCAAAGTTAATGCTCTTACGACCCCCATACGGGCAACACTCGAACAGGTTTGTGAGATAAAAATCGCACCTCCCCGGCGGGGAATCGAACCCCGGTCTCCCGCGTGACAGGCGGGGATACTAACCACTATACTACCGAGGATGCGCTGTAGACAGGTGCCCTTGTGCGAGAGATATGGTGCTAGTAGCCGCAAACGTCCTACACTAAGTTCGGCGAGTGATAGAGCAGCAATTAAAAATCGGATGTGCCTCCCCGGCGGGGAATCGAACCCCGGTCTCCCGCGTGACAGGCGGGGATACTAACCACTATACTACCGAGGAAGACGCAGCTAGCGTCTCGAATGCACAATTATGTTACTCAAATAGCTGATACATCTCAAACCTAGCCTCCTGTTGCTGTCAGAGACAGCTGCTATGAAATAAAAGTATGCCCCAGGTGAGGCTCGAACTCACAACCCCGGCATTGCTCACGGCTACTGCCTTATAAGTACCGTGCGCTAACCAATTGCGCCACTGGGCCTACAACACAGCGCTCTCAGTTAGCGGTATTCACTTTGCTGCAAACCAGTGGTGGCCACAGAAACATACGATCGCCACCTGATGCCATACTGCGACTTTGGCACCTGACTACCAATGCTTCGTGCTATTCTTGTTTCATATGCTACGCTTACATGCACATCAACCGGCTCTCGTCGTCGAGAAAACGCGGGAAAACGCGCGCCTTGCCTTCTGCTACCTGTCGAACAGCGAGAGCAGATGCGTGGCAAGCTCTAAGCTCTGCAGGCGCACTGCGGCCACGCAGCTGCACGAAAGGTACCTTCCTTGGGAGCTTGCTCAGCCATGGAGAACACGTTTCTTAGCGAATTGCACTTGTCTCGTAGAAAGAAGTGCTGCCATTGGCCCTGTGGCGCAACGGATAACGCGTCTGACTACGGATCAGAAGATTCCAGGTTCGAATCCTGGCAGGGTCGGCATTTTGTTAGTTGCCGACGCGTAGCTGGGCAGTGGATTTCGTATGTCGCCGCATCGTGGAGTGCTTTGTTGCTCCTGTGCATCTCGCAGCTGCATGTCGAGTCGATCGTGGTAAATATCGCTGCCTGCAAGCGTCAGCGTAGCGTCAGTCGAGCAAAGTCGAGACAAGTCAAGCTGAGAGCTGTAGGAGATGATACGCAATTAAATACAGGCGTGTGAAAGCGACGCAGACAACACTTCCCAAGTGTCCCACGTCACGTGGCGAAGAGCGGGCGCAAGCCTAGCCAGCAGAGTGGCGCAGTGGAAGCGTGCTGGGCCCATAACCCAGAGGTCCGTGGATCGAAACCACGCTCTGCTAAAATTATTTATTTTGCGGACTGCGTCGAGCTCGATTATTACGCCCACAGCGTGGGCTGGGGTGCTTTGACTCAGCGTTAACAGCAAACCCCGTAATTCTGAAGTGTGAAGAATGCGAGAACCACTTCCTAAGATGTAGCATTTTTTAAGATTTCGCACCAACTACACTCCACGGTCGCAAAGTTAATGCTCTTACGACCCCCATACGGGCAACACTCGAACAGGTTTGTGAGATAAAAATCGCACCTCCCCGGCGGGGAATCGAACCCCGGTCTCCCGCGTGACAGGCGGGGATACTAACCACTATACTACCGAGGATGCGCTGTAGACAGGTGCCCTTGTGCGAGAGATATGGTGCTAGTAGCCGCAAACGTCCTACACTAAGTTCGGCGAGTGATAGAGCAGCAATTAAAAATCGGATGTGCCTCCCCGGCGGGGAATCGAACCCCGGTCTCCCGCGTGACGGGCGGGGATACTAACCACTATACTACCGAGGAAGACGCAGCTAGCGTCTCGAATGCACAATTATGTTACTCAAATAGCTGATACATCTCAAACCTAGCCTCCTGTTGCTGTCAGAGACAGCTGCTATGAAATAAAAGTATGCCCCAGGTGAGGCTCGAACTCACAACCCCGGCATTGCTCACGGCTACTGCCTTATAAGTACCGTGCGCTAACCAATTGCGCCACTGGGGCTACAACACAGCGCTCTCAGTTAGCGGTATTCACTTTGCTGCAAACCAGTGGTGGCCACAGAAACATACGATCGCCACCTGATGCCATACTGCGACTTTGGCACCTGACTACCAATGCTTCGTGCTATTCTTGTTTCATATGCTACGCTTACATGCACATCAACCGGCTCTCGTCGTCGAGAAAACGCGGGAAAACGCGCGCCTTGCCTTCTGCTACCTGTCGAACAGCGAGAGCAGATGCGTGGCAAGCTCTAAGCTCTGCAGGCGCACTGCGGCCACGCAGCTGCACGAAAGGTACCTTCCTTGGGAGCTTGCTCAGCCATGGAGAACACGTTTCTTAGCGAATTGCACTTGTCTCGTAGAAAGAAGTGCTGCCATTGGCCCTGTGGCGCAACGGATAACGCGTCTGACTACGGATCAGAAGATTCCAGGTTCGAATCCTGGCAGGGTCGGCATTTTGTTAGTTGCCGACGCGTAGCTGGGCAGTGGATTTCGTATGTCGCCGCATCGTGGAGTGCTTTGTTGCTCCTGTGCATCTCGCAGCTGCATGTCGAGTCGATCGTGGTAAATATCGCTGCCTGCAAGCGTCAGCGTAGCGTCAGTCGAGCAAAGTCGAGACAAGTCAAGCTGAGAGCTGTAGGAGATGATACGCAATTAAATACAGGCGTGTGAAAGCGACGCAGACAACACTTCCCAAGTGTCCCACGTCACGTGGCGAAGAGCGGGCGCAAGCCTAGCCAGCAGAGTGGCGCAGTGGAAGCGTGCTGGGCCCATAACCCAGAGGTCCGTGGATCGAAACCACGCTCTGCTAAAATTATTTATTTTGCGGACTGCGTCGAGCTCGATTATTACGCCCACAGCGTGGGCTGGGGTGCTTTGACTCAGCGTTAACAGCAAACCCCGTAATTCTGAAGTGTGAAGAATGCGAGAACCACTTCCTAAGATGTAGCATTTTTTAAGATTTCGCACCAACTACACTCCACGGTCGCAAAGTTAATGCTCTTACGACCCCCATACGGGCAACACTCGAACAGGTTTGTGAGATAAAAATCGCACCTCCCCGGCGGGGAATCGAACCCCGGTCTCCCGCGTGACAGGCGGGGATACTAACCACTATACTACCGAGGATGCGCTGTAGACAGGTGCCCTTGTGCGAGAGATATGGTGCTAGTAGCCGCAAACGTCCTACACTAAGTTCGGCGAGTGATAGAGCAGCAATTAAAAATCGGATGTGCCTCCCCGGCGGGGAATCGAACCCCGGTCTCCCGCGTGACAGGCGGGGATACTAACCACTATACTACCGAGGAAGACGCAGCTAGCGTCTCGAATGCACAATTATGTTACTCAAATAGCTGATACATCTCAAACCTAGCCTCCTGTTGCTGTCAGAGACAGCTGCTATGAAATAAAAGTATGCCCCAGGTGAGGCTCGAACTCACAACCCCGGCATTGCTCACGGCTACTGCCTTATAAGTACCGTGCGCTAACCAATTGCGCCACTGGGCCTACAACACAGCGCTCTCAGTTAGCGGTATTCACTTTGCTGCAAACCAGTGGTGGCCACAGAAACATACGATCGCCACCTGATGCCATACTGCGACTTTGGCACCTGACTACCAATGCTTCGTGCTATTCTTGTTTCATATGCTACGCTTACATGCACATCAACCGGCTCTCGTCGTCGAGAAAACGCGGGAAAACGCGCGCCTTGCCTTCTGCTACCTGTCGAACAGCGAGAGCAGATGCGTGGCAAGCTCTAAGCTCTGCAGGCGCACTGCGGCCACGCAGCTGCACGAAAGGTACCTTCCTTGGGAGCTTGCTCAGCCATGGAGAACACGTTTCTTAGCGAATTGCACTTGTCTCGTAGAAAGAAGTGCTGCCATTGGCCCTGTGGCGCAACGGATAACGCGTCTGACTACGGATCAGAAGATTCCAGGTTCGAATCCTGGCAGGGTCGGCATTTTGTTAGTTGCCGACGCGTAGCTGGGCAGTGGATTTCGTATGTCGCCGCATCGTGGAGTGCTTTGTTGCTCCTGTGCATCTCGCAGCTGCATGTCGAGTCGATCGTGGTAAATATCGCTGCCTGCAAGCGTCAGCGTAGCGTCAGTCGAGCAAAGTCGAGACAAGTCAAGCTGAGAGCTGTAGGAGATGATACGCAATTAAATACAGGCGTGTGAAAGCGACGCAGACAACACTTCCCAAGTGTCCCACGTCACGTGGCGAAGAGCGGGCGCAAGCCTAGCCAGCAGAGTGGCGCAGTGGAAGCGTGCTGGGCCCATAACCCAGAGGTCCGTGGATCGAAACCACGCTCTGCTAAAATTATTTATTTTGCGGACTGCGTCGAGCTCGATTATTACGCCCACAGCGTGGGCTGGGGTGCTTTGACTCAGCGTTAACAGCAAACCCCGTAATTCTGAAGTGTGAAGAATGCGAGAACCACTTCCTAAGATGTAGCATTTTTTAAGATTTCGCACCAACTACACTCCACGGTCGCAAAGTTAATGCTCTTACGACCCCCATACGGGCAACACTCGAACAGGTTTGTGAGATAAAAATCGCACCTCCCCGGCGGGGAATCGAACCCCGGTCTCCCGCGTGACAGGCGGGGATACTAACCACTATACTACCGAGGATGCGCTGTAGACAGGTGCCCTTGTGCGAGAGATATGGTGCTAGTAGCCGCAAACGTCCTACACTAAGTTCGGCGAGTGATAGAGCAGCAATTAAAAATCGGATGTGCCTCCCCGGCGGGGAATCGAACCCCGGTCTCCCGCGTGACGGGCGGGGATACTAACCACTATACTACCGAGGAAGACGCAGCTAGCGTCTCGAATGCACAATTATGTTACTCAAATAGCTGATACATCTCAAACCTAGCCTCCTGTTGCTGTCAGAGACAGCTGCTATGAAATAAAAGTATGCCCCAGGTGAGGCTCGAACTCACAACCCCGGCATTGCTCACGGCTACTGCCTTATAAGTACCGTGCGCTAACCAATTGCGCCACTGGGGCTACAACACAGCGCTCTCAGTTAGCGGTATTCACTTTGCTGCAAACCAGTGGTGGCCACAGAAACATACGATCGCCACCTGATGCCATACTGCGACTTTGGCACCTGACTACCAATGCTTCGTGCTATTCTTGTTTCATATGCTACGCTTACATGCACATCAACCGGCTCTCGTCGTCGAGAAAACGCGGGAAAACGCGCGCCTTGCCTTCTGCTACCTGTCGAACAGCGAGAGCAGATGCGTGGCAAGCTCTAAGCTCTGCAGGCGCACTGCGGCCACGCAGCTGCACGAAAGGTACCTTCCTTGGGAGCTTGCTCAGCCATGGAGAACACGTTTCTTAGCGAATTGCACTTGTCTCGTAGAAAGAAGTGCTGCCATTGGCCCTGTGGCGCAACGGATAACGCGTCTGACTACGGATCAGAAGATTCCAGGTTCGAATCCTGGCAGGGTCGGCATTTTGTTAGTTGCCGACGCGTAGCTGGGCAGTGGATTTCGTATGTCGCCGCATCGTGGAGTGCTTTGTTGCTCCTGTGCATCTCGCAGCTGCATGTCGAGTCGATCGTGGTAAATATCGCTGCCTGCAAGCGTCAGCGTAGCGTCAGTGGAGCAAAGTCGAGACAAGTCAAGCTGAGAGCTGTAGGAGATGATACGCAATTAAATACAGGCGTGTGAAAGCGACGCAGACAACACTTCCCAAGTGTCCCACGTCACGTGGCGAAGAGCGGGCGCAAGCCTAGCCAGCAGAGTGGCGCAGTGGAAGCGTGCTGGGCCCATAACCCAGAGGTCCGTGGATCGAAACCACGCTCTGCTAAAATTATTTATTTTGCGGACTGCGTCGAGCTCGATTATTACGCCCACAGCGTGGGCTGGGGTGCTTTGACTCAGCGTTAACAGCAAACCCCGTAATTCTGAAGTGTGAAGAATGCGAGAACCACTTCCTAAGATGTAGCATTTTTTAAGATTTCGCACCAACTACACTCCACGGTCGCAAAGTTAATGCTCTTACGACCCCCATACGGGCAACACTCGAACAGGTTTGTGAGATAAAAATCGCACCTCCCCGGCGGGGAATCGAACCCCGGTCTCCCGCGTGACAGGCGGGGATACTAACCACTATACTACCGAGGAAGACGCAGCTAGCGTCTCGAATGCACAATTATGTTACTCAAATAGCTGATACATCTCAAACCTAGCCTCCTGTTGCTGTCAGAGACAGCTGCTATGAAATAAAAGTATGCCCCAGGTGAGGCTCGAACTCACAACCCCGGCATTGCTCACGGCTACTGCCTTATAAGTACCGTGCGCTAACCAATTGCGCCACTGGGGCTACAACACAGCGCTCTCAGTTAGCGGTATTCACTTTGCTGCAAACCAGTGGTGGCCACAGAAACATACGATCGCCACCTGATGCCATACTGCGACTTTGGCACCTGACTACCAATGCTTCGTGCTATTCTTGTTTCATATGCTACGCTTACATGCACATCAACCGGCTCTCGTCGTCGAGAAAACGCGGGAAAACGCGCGCCTTGCCTTCTGCTACCTGTCGAACAGCGAGAGCAGATGCGTGGCAAGCTCTAAGCTCTGCAGGCGCACTGCGGCCACGCAGCTGCACGAAAGGTACCTTCCTTGGGAGCTTGCTCAGCCATGGAGAACACGTTTCTTAGCGAATTGCACTTGTCTCGTAGAAAGAAGTGCTGCCATTGGCCCTGTGGCGCAACGGATAACGCGTCTGACTACGGATCAGAAGATTCCAGGTTCGAATCCTGGCAGGGTCGGCATTTTGTTAGTTGCCGACGCGTAGCTGGGCAGTGGATTTCGTATGTCGCCGCATCGTGGAGTGCTTTGTTATTCCTGTGCATCTCGCAGCTGCATGTCGAGTCGATCGTGGTAAATATCGCTGCCTGCAAAAGTCAGCGTAGCGTCAGTGGAGCAAAGTCGAGACAAGTCAAGCTGAGAGCTGTAGGAGATGATACGCAATTAAATACAGGCGTGTGAAAGCGACGCAGACAACACTTCCCAAGTGTCCCACGTCACGTGGCGAAGAGCGGGCGCAAGCCTAGCCAGCAGAGTGGCGCAGTGGGAGCGTGCTGGGCCCATAACCCAGAGGTCTGTGGGTCGAAACCACGCTCTGCTAAAATTATTTATTTTGCGGACTGCGTCGAGCTCTATTATTACGCCCACAGCGTGGGCTGGGGTGCTTTGACTCAGCGTTAACAGCAAACCCCGTAATTCTGAAGTGTGAAGAATGCGAGAACCACTTCCTAAGATGTAGCATTTTTTAAGATTTCGCACCAACTACACTCCACGGTCGCAAAGTTAATGCTCTTACGACCCCCATACGGGCAACACTCGAACAGGTTTGTGAGATAAAAATCGCACCTCCCCGGCGGGGAATCGAACCCCGGTCTCCCGCGTGACAGGCGGGGATACTAACCACTATACTACCGAGGAAGACGCAGCTAGCGTCTCGAATGCACAATTATGTTACTCAAATAGCTGATACATCTCAAACCTAGCCTCCTGTTGCTGTCAGAGACAGCTGCTATGAAATAAAAGTATGCCCCAGGTGAGGCTCGAACTCACAACCCCGGCATTGCTCACGGCTACTGCCTTATAAGTACCGTGCGCTAACCAATTGCGCCACTGGGGCTACAACACAGCGCTCTCAGTTAGCGGTATTCACTTTGCTGCAAACCAGTGGTGGCCACAGAAACATACGATCGCCACCTGATGCCATACTGCGACTTTGGCACCTGACTACCAATGCTTCGTGCTATTCTTGTTTCATATGCTACGCTTACATGCACATCAACCGGCTCTCGTCGTCGAGAAAACGCGGGAAAACGCGCGCCTTGCCTTCTGCTACCTGTCGAACAGCGAGAGCAGATGCGTGGCAAGCTCTAAGCTCTGCAGGCGCACTGCGGCCACGCAGCTGCACGAAAGGTACCTTCCTTGGGAGCTTGCTCAGCCATGGAGAACACGTTTCTTAGCGAATTGCACTTGTCTCGTAGAAAGAAGTGCTGCCATTGGCCCTGTGGCGCAACGGATAACGCGTCTGACTACGGATCAGAAGATTCCAGGTTCGAATCCTGGCAGGGTCGGCATTCTGTTAGTTGCCGACGCGTAGCTGGGCAGTGGATTTCGTATGTCGCCGCATCGTGGAGTGCTTTGTTGCTCCTGTGCATCTCGCAGCTGCATGTCGAGTCGATCGTGGTAAATATCGCTGCCTGCAAGCGTCAGCGTAGCGTCAGTCGAGACAAGTCAAGCTGAGAGCTGTAGGAGATGATACGCAATTAAATACAGGCGTGTGAAAGCGACGCAGACAACACTTCCCAAGTGTCCCACGTCACGTGGCGAAGAGCGGGCGCAAGCCTAGCCAGCAGAGTGGCGCAGTGGAAGCGTGCTGGGCCCATAACCCAGAGGTCCGTGGATCGAAACCACGCTCTGCTAAAATTATTTATTTTGCGGACTGCGTCGAGCTCTATTATTACGCCCACAGCGTGGGCTGGGGTGCTTTGACTCAGCGTTAACAGCAAACCCCGTAATTCTGAAGTGTGAAGAATGCGAGAACCACTTCCTAAGATGTAGCATTTTTTAAGATTTCGCACCAACTACACTCCACGGAAGCAAAGTTAATGCTCTTACGACCCCCATACGGGCAACACTCGAACAGGTTTGTGAGATAAAAATCGCACCTCCCCGGCGGGGAATCGAACCCCGGTCTCCCGCGTGACAGGCGGGGATACTAACCACTATACTACCGAGGAAGACGCAGCTAGCGTCTCGAATGCACAATTATGTTACTCAAATAGCTGATACATCTCAAACCTAGCCTCCTGTTGCTGTCAGAGACAGCTGCTATGAAATAAAAGTATGCCCCAGGTGAGGCTCGAACTCACAACCCCGGCATTGCTCACGGCTACTGCCTTATAAGTACCGTGCGCTAACCAATTGCGCCACTGGGGCTACAACACAGCGCTCTCAGTTAGCGGTATTCACTTTGCTGCAAACCAGTGGTGGCCACAGAAACATACGATCGCCACCTGATGCCATACTGCGACTTTGGCACCTGACTACCAATGCTTCGTGCTATTCTTGTTTCATATGCTACGCTTACATGCACATCAACCGGCTCTCGTCGTCGAGAAAACGCGGGAAAACGCGCGCCTTGCCTTCTGCTACCTGTCGAACAGCGAGAGCAGATGCGTGGCAAGCTCTAAGCTCTGCAGGCGCACTGCGGCCACGCAGCTGCACGAAAGGTACCTTCCTTGGGAGCTTGCTCAGCCATGGAGAACACGTTTCTTAGCGAATTGCACTTGTCTCGTAGAAAGAAGTGCTGCCATTGGCCCTGTGGCGCAACGGATAACGCGTCTGACTACGGATCAGAAGATTCCAGGTTCGAATCCTGGCAGGGTCGGCATTTTGTTAGTTGCCGACGCGTAGCTGGGCAGTGGATTTCGTATGTCGCCGCATCGTGGAGTGCTTTGTTGCTCCTGTGCATCTCGCAGCTGCATGTCGAGTCGATCGTGGTAAATATCGCTGCCTGCAAGCGTCAGCGTAGCGTCAGTCGAGCAAAGTCGAGACAAGTCAAGCTGAGAGCTGTAGGAGATGATACGCAATTAAATACAGGCGTGTGAAAGCGACGCAGACAACACTTCCCAAGTGTCCCACGTCACGTGGCGAAGAGCGGGCGCAAGCCTAGCCAGCAGAGTGGCGCAGTGGAAGCGTGCTGGGCCCATAACCCAGAGGTCCGTGGATCGAAACCACGCTCTGCTAAAATTATTTATTTTGCGGACTGCGTCGAGCTCTATTATTACGCCCACAGCGTGGGCTGGGGTGCTTTGACTCAGCGTTAACAGCAAACCCCGTAATTCTGAAGTGTGAAGAATGCGAGAACCACTTCCTAAGATGTAGCATTTTTTAAGATTTCGCACCAACTACACTCCACGGTCGCAAAGTTAATGCTCTTACGACCCCCATACGGGCAACACTCGAACAGGTTTGTGAGATAAAAATCGCACCTCCCCGGCGGGGAATCGAACCCCGGTCTCCCGCGTGACAGGCGGGGATACTAACCACTATACTACCGAGGAAGACGCAGCTAGCGTCTCGAATGCACAATTATGTTACTCAAATAGCTGATACATCTCAAACCTAGCCTCCTGTTGCTGTCAGAGACAGCTGCTATGAAATAAAAGTATGCCCCAGGTGAGGCTCGAACTCACAACCCCGGCATTGCTCACGGCTACTGCCTTATAAGTACCGTGCGCTAACCAATTGCGCCACTGGGGCTACAACACAGCGCTCTCAGTTAGCGGTATTCACTTTGCTGCAAACCAGTGGTGGCCACAGAAACATACGATCGCCACCTGATGCCATACTGCGACTTTGGCACCTGACTACCAATGCTTCGTGCTATTCTTGTTTCATATGCTACGCTTACATGCACATCAACCGGCTCTCGTCGTCGAGAAAACGCGGGAAAACGCGCGCCTTGCCTTCTGCTACCTGTCGAACAGCGAGAGCAGATGCGTGGCAAGCTCTAAGCTCTGCAGGCGCACTGCGGCCACGCAGCTGCACGAAAGGTACCTTCCTTGGGAGCTTGCTCAGCCATGGAGAACACGTTTCTTAGCGAATTGCACTTGTCTCGTAGAAAGAAGTGCTGCCATTGGCCCTGTGGCGCAACGGATAACGCGTCTGACTACGGATCAGAAGATTCCAGGTTCGAATCCTGGCAGGGTCGGCATTTTGTTAGTTGCCGACGCGTAGCTGGGCAGTGGATTTCGTATGTCGCCGCATCGTGGAGTGCTTTGTTGCTCCTGTGCATCTCGCAGCTGCATGTCGAGTCGATCGTGGTAAATATCGCTGCCTGCAAGCGTCAGCGTAGCGTCAGTCGAGCAAAGTCGAGACAAGTCAAGCTGAGAGCTGTAGGAGATGATACGCAATTAAATACAGGCGTGTGAAAGCGACGCAGACAACACTTCCCAAGTGTCCCACGTCACGTGGCGAAGAGCGGGCGCAAGCCTAGCCAGCAGAGTGGCGCAGTGGAAGCGTGCTGGGCCCATAACCCAGAGGTCCGTGGATCGAAACCACGCTCTGCTAAAATTATTTATTTTGCGGACTGCGTCGAGCTCGATTATTACGCCCACAGCGTGGGCTGGGGTGCTTTGACTCAGCGTTAACAGCAAACCCCGTAATTCTGAAGTGTGAAGAATGCGAGAACCACTTCCTAAGATGTAGCATTTTTTAAGATTTCGCACCAACTACACTCCACGGTCGCAAAGTTAATGCTCTTACGACCCCCATACGGGCAACACTCGAACAGGTTTGTGAGATAAAAATCGCACCTCCCCGGCGGGGAATCGAACCCCGGTCTCCCGCGTGACAGGCGGGGATACTAACCACTATACTACCGAGGAAGACGCAGCTAGCGTCTCGAATGCACAATTATGTTACTCAAATAGCTGATACATCTCAAACCTAGCCTCCTGTTGCTGTCAGAGACAGCTGCTATGAAATAAAAGTATGCCCCAGGTGAGGCTCGAACTCACAACCCCGGCATTGCTCACGGCTACTGCCTTATAAGTACCGTGCGCTAACCAATTGCGCCACTGGGGCTACAACACAGCGCTCTCAGTTAGCGGTATTCACTTTGCTGCAAACCAGTGGTGGCCACAGAAACATACGATCGCCACCTGATGCCATACTGCGACTTTGGCACCTGACTACCAATGCTTCGTGCTATTCTTGTTTCATATGCTACGCTTACATGCACATCAACCGGCTCTCGTCGTCGAGAAAACGCGGGAAAACGCGCGCCTTGCCTTCTGCTACCTGTCGAACAGCGAGAGCAGATGCGTGGCAAGCTCTAAGCTCTGCAGGCGCACTGCGGCCACGCAGCTGCACGAAAGGTACCTTCCTTGGGAGCTTGCTCAGCCATGGAGAACACGTTTCTTAGCGAATTGCACTTGTCTCGTAGAAAGAAGTGCTGCCATTGGCCCTGTGGCGCAACGGATAACGCGTCTGACTACGGATCAGAAGATTCCAGGTTCGAATCCTGGCAGGGTCGGCATTTTGTTAGTTGCCGACGCGTAGCTGGGCAGTGGATTTCGTATGTCGCCGCATCGTGGAGTGCTTTGTTATTCCTGTGCATCTCGCAGCTGCATGTCGAGTCGATCGTGGTAAATATCGCTGCCTGCAAGCGTCAGCGTAGCGTCAGTCGAGCAAAGTCGAGACAAGTCAAGCTGAGAGCTGTAGGAGATGATACGCAATTAAATACAGGCGTGTGAAAGCGACGCAGACAACACTTCCCAAGTGTCCCACGTCACGTGGCGAAGAGCGGGCGCAAGCCTAGACAGCAGAGTGGCGCAGTGGGAGCGTGCTGGGCCCATAACCCAGAGGTCCGTGGATCGAAACCACGCTCTGCTAAAATTATTTATTTTGCGGACTGCGTCGAGCTCTATTATTACGCCCACAGCGTGGGCTGGGGTGCTTTGACTCAGCGTTAACAGCAAACCCCGTAATTCTGAAGTGTGAAGAATGCGAGAACCACTTCCTAAGATGTAGAATTTTTTAAGATTTCGCACCAACTACACTCCACGATCGCAAAGTTAATGCTCTTACGACCCCCATACGGGCAACACTCGAACAGGTTTGTGAGATAAAAATCGCACCTCCCCGGCGGGGAATCGAACCCCGGTCTCCCGCGTGACAGGCGGGGATACTAACCACTATACTACCGAGGAAGACGCAGCTAGCGTCTCGAATGCACAATTATGTTACTCAAATAGCTGATACATCTCAAACCTAGCCTCCTGTTGCTGTCAGAGACAGCTGCTATGAAATAAAAGTATGCCCCAGGTGAGGCTCGAACTCACAACCCCGGCATTGCTCACGGCTACTGCCTTATAAGTACCGTGCGCTAACCAATTGCGCCACTGGGGCTACAACACAGCGCTCTCAGTTAGCGGTATTCACTTTGCTGCAAACCAGTGGTGGCCACAGAAACATACGATCGCCACCTGATGCCATACTGCGACTTTGGCACCTGACTACCAATGCTTCGTGCTATTCTTGTTTCATATGCTACGCTTACATGCACATCAACCGGCTCTCGTCGTCGAGAAAACGCGGGAAAACGCGCGCCTTGCCTTCTGCTACCTGTCGAACAGCGAGAGCAGATGCGTGGCAAGCTCTAAGCTCTGCAGGCGCACTGCGGCCACGCAGCTGCACGAAAGGTACCTTCCTTGGGAGCTTGCTCAGCCATGGAGAACACGTTTCTTAGCGAATTGCACTTGTCTCGTAGAAAGAAGTGCTGCCATTGGCCCTGTGGCGCAACGGATAACGCGTCTGACTACGGATCAGAAGATTCCAGGTTCGAATCCTGGCAGGGTCGGCATTCTGTTAGTTGCCGACGCGTAGCTGGGCAGTGGATTTCGTATGTCGCCGCATCGTGGAGTGCTTTGTTGCTCCTGTGCATCTCGCAGCTGCATGTCGAGTCGATCGTGGTAAATATCGCTGCCTGCAAGCGTCAGCGTAGCGTCAGTCGAGACAAGTCAAGCTGAGAGCTGTAGGAGATGATACGCAATTAAATACAGGCGTGTGAAAGCGACGCAGACAACACTTCCCAAGTGTCCCACGTCACGTGGCGAAGAGCGGGCGCAAGCCTAGACAGCAGAGTGGCGCAGTGGGAGCGTGCTGGGCCCATAACCCAGAGGTCCGTGGATCGAAACCACGCTCTGCTAAAATTATTTATTTTGCGGACTGCGTCGAGCTCTATTATTACGCCCACAGCGTGGGCTGGGGTGCTTTGACTCAGCGTTAACAGCAAACCCCGTAATTCTGAAGTGTGAAGAATGCGAGAACCACTTCCTAAGATGTAGCATTTTTTAAGATTTCGCACCAACTACACTCCACGGTCGCAAAGTTAATGCTCTTACGACCCCCATACGGGCAACACTCGAACAGGTTTGTGAGATAAAAATCGCACCTCCCCGGCGGGGAATCGAACCCCGGTCTCCCGCGTGACAGGCGGGGATACTAACCACTATACTACCGAGGAAGACGCAGCTAGCGTCTCGAATGCACAATTATGTTACGCAAATAGCTGATACATCTCAAACCTAGCCTCCTGTTGCTGTCAGAGACAGCTGCTATGAAATAAAAGTATGCCCCAGGTGAGGCTCGAACTCACAACCCCGGCATTGCTCACGGCTACTGCCTTATAAGTACCGTGCGCTAACCAATTGCGCCACTGGGGCTACAACACAGCGCTCTCAGTTAGCGGTATTCACTTTGCTGCAAACCAGTGGTGGCCACAGAAACATACGATCGCCACCTGATGCCATACTGCGACTTTGGCACCTGACTACCAATGCTTCGTGCTATTCTTGTTTCATATGCTACGCTTACATGCACATCAACCGGCTCTCGTCGTCGAGAAAACGCGGGAAAACGCGCGCCTTGCCTTCTGCTACCTGTCGAACAGCGAGAGCAGATGCGTGGCAAGCTCTAAGCTCTGCAGGCGCACTGCGGCCACGCAGCTGCACGAAAGGTACCTTCCTTGGGAGCTTGCTCAGCCATGGAGAACACGTTTCTTAGCGAATTGCACTTGTCTCGTAGAAAGAAGTGCTGCCATTGGCCCTGTGGCGCAACGGATAACGCGTCTGACTACGGATCAGAAGATTCCAGGTTCGAATCCTGGCAGGGTCGGCATTCTGTTAGTTGCCGACGCGTAGCTGGGCAGTGGATTTCGTATGTCGCCGCATCGTGGAGTGCTTTGTTGCTCCTGTGCATCTCGCAGCTGCATGTCGAGTCGATCGTGGTAAATATCGCTGCCTGCAAGCGTCAGCGTAGCGTCAGTCGAGACAAGTCAAGCTGAGAGCTGTAGGAGATGATACGCAATTAAATACAGGCGTGTGAAAGCGACGCAGACAACACTTCCCAAGTGTCCCACGTCACGTGGCGAAGAGCGGGCGCAAGCCTAGCCAGCAGAGTGGCGCAGTGGAAGCGTGCTGGGCCCATAACCCAGAGGTCCGTGGATCGAAACCACGCTCTGCTAAAATTATTTATTTTGCGGACTGCGTCGAGCTCGATTATTACGCCCACAGCGTGGGCTGGGGTGCTTTGACTCAGCGTTAACAGCAAACCCCGTAATTCTGAAGTGTGAAGAATGCGAGAACCACTTCCTAAGATGTAGCATTTTTTAAGATTTCGCACCAACTACACTCCACGATCGCAAAGTTAATGCTCTTACGACCCCCATACGGGCAACACTCGAACAGGTTTGTGAGATAAAAATCGCACCTCCCCGGCGGGGAATCGAACCCCGGTCTCCCGCGTGACAGGCGGGGATACTAACCACTATACTACCGAGGATGCGCTGTAGACAGGTGCCCTTGTGCGAGAGATATGGTGCTAGTAGCCGCAAACGTCCTACACTAAGTTCGGCGAGTGATAGAGCAGCAATTAAAAATCGGATGTGCCTCCCCGGCGGGGAATCGAACCCCGGTCTCCCGCGTGACAGGCGGGGATACTAACCACTATACTACCGAGGAAGACGCAGCTAGCGTCTCGAATGCACAATTATGTTACTCAAATAGCTGATACATCTCAAACCTAGCCTCCTGTTGCTGTCAGAGACAGCTGCTATGAAATAAAAGTATGCCCCAGGTGAGGCTCGAACTCACAACCCCGGCATTGCTCACGGCTACTGCCTTATAAGTACCGTGCGCTAACCAATTGCGCCACTGGGGCTACAACACAGCGCTCTCAGTTAGCGGTATTCACTTTGCTGCAAACCAGTGGTGGCCACAGAAACATACGATCGCCACCTGATGCCATACTGCGACTTTGGCACCTGACTACCAATGCTTCGTGCTATTCTTGTTTCATATGCTACGCTTACATGCACATCAACCGGCTCTCGTCGTCGAGAAAACGCGGGAAAACGCGCGCCTTGCCTTCTGCTACCTGTCGAACAGCGAGAGCAGATGCGTGGCAAGCTCTAAGCTCTGCAGGCGCACTGCGGCCACGCAGCTGCACGAAAGGTACCTTCCTTGGGAGCTTGCTCAGCCATGGAGAACACGTTTCTTAGCGAATTGCACTTGTCTCGTAGAAAGAAGTGCTGCCATTGGCCCTGTGGCGCAACGGATAACGCGTCTGACTACGGATCAGAAGATTCCAGGTTCGAATCCTGGCAGGGTCGGCATTTTGTTAGTTGCCGACGCGTAGCTGGGCAGTGGATTTCGTATGTCGCCGCATCGTGGAGTGCTTTGTTGCTCCTGTGCATCTCGCAGCTGCATGTCGAGTCGATCGTGGTAAATATCGCTGCCTGCAAGCGTCAGCGTAGCGTCAGTGGAGCAAAGTCGAGACAAGTCAAGCTGAGAGCTGTAGGAGATGATACGCAATTAAATACAGGCGTGTGAAAGCGACGCAGACAACACTTCCCAAGTGTCCCACGTCACGTGGCGAAGAGCGGGCGCAAGCCTAGCCAGCAGAGTGGCGCAGTGGAAGCGTGCTGGGCCCATAACCCAGAGGTCCGTGGATCGAAACCACGCTCTGCTAAAATTATTTATTTTGCGGACTGCGTCGAGCTCTATTATTACGCCCACAGCGTGGGCTGGGGTGCTTTGACTCAGCGTTAACAGCAAACCCCGTAATTCTGAAGTGTGAAGAATGCGAGAACCACTTCCTAAGATGTAGCATTTTTTAAGATTTCGCACCAACTACACTCCACGGTCGCAAAGTTAATGCTCTTACGACCCCCATACGGGCAACACTCGAACAGGTTTGTGAGATAAAAATCGCACCTCCCCGGCGGGGAATCGAACCCCGGTCTCCCGCGTGACAGGCGGGGATACTAACCACTATACTACCGAGGAAGACGCAGCTAGCGTCTCGAATGCACAATTATGTTACTCAAATAGCTGATACATCTCAAACCTAGCCTCCTGTTGCTGTCAGAGACAGCTGCTATGAAATAAAAGTATGCCCCAGGTGAGGCTCGAACTCACAACCCCGGCATTGCTCACGGCTACTGCCTTATAAGTACCGTGCGCTAACCAATTGCGCCACTGGGGCTACAACACAGCGCTCTCAGTTAGCGGTATTCACTTTGCTGCAAACCAGTGGTGGCCACAGAAACATACGATCGCCACCTGATGCCATACTGCGACTTTGGCACCTGACTACCAATGCTTCGTGCTATTCTTGTTTCATATGCTACGCTTACATGCACATCAACCGGCTCTCGTCGTCGAGAAAACGCGGGAAAACGCGCGCCTTGCCTTCTGCTACCTGTCGAACAGCGAGAGCAGATGCGTGGCAAGCTCTAAGCTCTGCAGGCGCACTGCGGCCACGCAGCTGCACGAAAGGTACCTTCCTTGGGAGCTTGCTCAGCCATGGAGAACACGTTTCTTAGCGAATTGCACTTGTCTCGTAGAAAGAAGTGCTGCCATTGGCCCTGTGGCGCAACGGATAACGCGTCTGACTACGGATCAGAAGATTCCAGGTTCGAATCCTGGCAGGGTCGGCATTTTGTTAGTTGCCGACGCGTAGCTGGGCAGTGGATTTCGTATGTCGCCGCATCGTGGAGTGCTTTGTTATTCCTGTGCATCTCGCAGCTGCATGTCGAGTCGATCGTGGTAAATATCGCTGCCTGCAAGCGTCAGCGTAGCGTCAGTCGAGCAAAGTCGAGACAAGTCAAGCTGAGAGCTGTAGGAGATGATACGCAATTAAATACAGGCGTGTGAAAGCGACGCAGACAACACTTCCCAAGTGTCCCACGTCACGTGGCGAAGAGCGGGCGCAAGCCTAGACAGCAGAGTGGCGCAGTGGGAGCGTGCTGGGCCCATAACCCAGAGGTCCGTGGATCGAAACCACGCTCTGCTAAAATTATTTATTTTGCGGACTGCGTCGAGCTCTATTATTACGCCCACAGCGTGGGCTGGGGTGCTTTGACTCAGCGTTAACAGCAAACCCCGTAATTCTGAAGTGTGAAGAATGCGAGAACCACTTCCTAAGATGTAGCATTTTTTAAGATTTCGCACCAACTACACTCCACGATCGCAAAGTTAATGCTCTTACGACCCCCATACGGGCAACACTCGAACAGGTTTGTGAGATAAAAATCGCACCTCCCCGGCGGGGAATCGAACCCCGGTCTCCCGCGTGACAGGCGGGGATACTAACCACTATACTACCGAGGAAGACGCAGCTAGCGTCTCGAATGCACAATTATGTTACTCAAATAGCTGATACATCTCAAACCTAGCCTCCTGTTGCTGTCAGAGACAGCTGCTATGAAATAAAAGTATGCCCCAGGTGAGGCTCGAACTCACAACCCCGGCATTGCTCACGGCTACTGCCTTATAAGTACCGTGCGCTAACCAATTGCGCCACTGGGGCTACAACACAGCGCTCTCAGTTAGCGGTATTCACTTTGCTGCAAACCAGTGGTGGCCACAGAAACATACGATCGCCACCTGATGCCATACTGCGACTTTGGCACCTGACTACCAATGCTTCGTGCTATTCTTGTTTCATATGCTACGCTTACATGCACATCAACCGGCTCTCGTCGTCGAGAAAACGCGGGAAAACGCGCGCCTTGCCTTCTGCTACCTGTCGAACAGCGAGAGCAGATGCGTGGCAAGCTCTAAGCTCTGCAGGCGCACTGCGGCCACGCAGCTGCACGAAAGGTACCTTCCTTGGGAGCTTGCTCAGCCATGGAGAACACGTTTCTTAGCGAATTGCACTTGTCTCGTAGAAAGAAGTGCTGCCATTGGCCCTGTGGCGCAACGGATAACGCGTCTGACTACGGATCAGAAGATTCCAGGTTCGAATCCTGGCAGGGTCGGCATTCTGTTAGTTGCCGACGCGTAGCTGGGCAGTGGATTTCGTATGTCGCCGCATCGTGGAGTGCTTTGTTGCTCCTGTGCATCTCGCAGCTGCATGTCGAGTCGATCGTGGTAAATATCGCTGCCTGCAAGCGTCAGCGTAGCGTCAGTGGAGCAAAGTCGAGACAAGTCAAGCTGAGAGCTGTAGGAGATGATACGCAATTAAATACAGGCGTGTGAAAGCGACGCAGACAACACTTCCCAAGTGTCCCACGTCACGTGGCGAAGAGCGGGCGCAAGCCTAGACAGCAGAGTGGCGCAGTGGGAGCGTGCTGGGCCCATAACCCAGAGGTCCGTGGATCGAAACCACGCTCTGCTAAAATTATTTATTTTGCGGACTGCGTCGAGCTCTATTATTACGCCCACAGCGTGGGCTGGGGTGCTTTGACTCAGCGTTAACAGCAAACCCCGTAATTCTGAAGTGTGAAGAATGCGAGAACCACTTCCTAAGATGTAGCATTTTTTAAGATTTCGCACCAACTACACTCCACGATCGCAAAGTTAATGCTCTTACGACCCCCATACGGGCAACACTCGAACAGGTTTGTGAGATAAAAATCGCACCTCCCCGGCGGGGAATGGAACCCCGGTCTCCCGCGTGACAGGCGGGGATACTAACCACTATACTACCGAGGAAGACGCAGCTAGCGTCTCGAATGCACAATTATGTTACTCAAATAGCTGATACATCTCAAACCTAGCCTCCTGTTGCTGTCAGAGACAGCTGCTATGAAATAAAAGTATGCCCCAGGTGAGGCTCGAACTCACAACCCCGGCATTGCTCACGGCTACTGCCTTATAAGTACCGTGCGCTAACCAATTGCGCCACTGGGGCTACAACACAGCGCTCTCAGTTAGCGGTATTCACTTTGCTGCAAACCAGTGGTGGCCACAGAAACATACGATCGCCACCTGATGCCATACTGCGACTTTGGCACCTGACTACCAATGCTTCGTGCTATTCTTGTTTCATATGCTACGCTTACATGCACATCAACCGGCTCTCGTCGTCGAGAAAACGCGGGAAAACGCGCGCCTTGCCTTCTGCTACCTGTCGAACAGCGAGAGCAGATGCGTGGCAAGCTCTAAGCTCTGCAGGCGCACTGCGGCCACGCAGCTGCACGAAAGGTACCTTCCTTGGGAGCTTGCTCAGCCATGGAGAACACGTTTCTTAGCGAATTGCACTTGTCTCGTAGAAAGAAGTGCTGCCATTGGCCCTGTGGCGCAACGGATAACGCGTCTGACTACGGATCAGAAGATTCCAGGTTCGAATCCTGGCAGGGTCGGCATTCTGTTAGTTGCCGACGCGTAGCTGGGCAGTGGATTTCGTATGTCGCCGCATCGTGGAGTGCTTTGTTGCTCCTGTGCATCTCGCAGCTGCATGTCGAGTCGATCGTGGTAAATATCGCTGCCTGCAAGCGTCAGCGTAGCGTCAGTCGAGACAAGTCAAGCTGAGAGCTGTAGGAGATGATACGCAATTAAATACAGGCGTGTGAAAGCGACGCAGACAACACTTCCCAAGTGTCCCACGTCACGTGGCGAAGAGCGGGCGCAAGCCTAGACAGCAGAGTGGCGCAGTGGGAGCGTGCTGGGCCCATAACCCAGAGGTCCGTGGATCGAAACCACGCTCTGCTAAAATTATTTATTTTGCGGACTGCGTCGAGCTCTATTATTACGCCCACAGCGTGGGCTGGGGTGCTTTGACTCAGCGTTAACAGCAAACCCCGTAATTCTGAAGTGTGAAGAATGCGAGAACCACTTCCTAAGATGTAGCATTTTTTAAGATTTCGCACCAACTACACTCCACGATCGCAAAGTTAATGCTCTTACGACCCCCATACGGGCAACACTCGAACAGGTTTGTGAGATAAAAATCGCACCTCCCCGGCGGGGAATCGAACCCCGGTCTCCCGCGTGACAGGCGGGGATACTAACCACTATACTACCGAGGAAGACGCAGCTAGCGTCTCGAATGCACAATTATGTTACTCAAATAGCTGATACATCTCAAACCTAGCCTCCTGTTGCTGTCAGAGACAGCTGCTATGAAATAAAAGTATGCCCCAGGTGAGGCTCGAACTCACAACCCCGGCATTGCTCACGGCTACTGCCTTATAAGTACCGTGCGCTAACCAATTGCGCCACTGGGGCTACAACACAGCGCTCTCAGTTAGCGGTATTCACTTTGCTGCAAACCAGTGGTGGCCACAGAAACATACGATCGCCACCTGATGCCATACTGCGACTTTGGCACCTGACTACCAATGCTTCGTGCTATTCTTGTTTCATATGCTACGCTTACATGCACATCAACCGGCTCTCGTCGTCGAGAAAACGCGGGAAAACGCGCGCCTTGCCTTCTGCTACCTGTCGAACAGCGAGAGCAGATGCGTGGCAAGCTCTAAGCTCTGCAGGCGCACTGCGGCCACGCAGCTGCACGAAAGGTACCTTCCTTGGGAGCTTGCTCAGCCATGGAGAACACGTTTCTTAGCGAATTGCACTTGTCTCGTAGAAAGAAGTGCTGCCATTGGCCCTGTGGCGCAACGGATAACGCGTCTGACTACGGATCAGAAGATTCCAGGTTCGAATCCTGGCAGGGTCGGCATTCTGTTAGTTGCCGACGCGTAGCTGGGCAGTGGATTTCGTATGTCGCCGCATCGTGGAGTGCTTTGTTGCTCCTGTGCATCTCGCAGCTGCATGTCGAGTCGATCGTGGTAAATATCGCTGCCTGCAAGCGTCAGCGTAGCGTCAGTCGAGACAAGTCAAGCTGAGAGCTGTAGGAGATGATACGCAATTAAATACAGGCGTGTGAAAGCGACGCAGACAACACTTCCCAAGTGTCCCACGTCACGTGGCGAAGAGCGGGCGCAAGCCTAGACAGCAGAGTGGCGCAGTGGGAGCGTGCTGGGCCCATAACCCAGAGGTCCGTGGATCGAAACCACGCTCTGCTAAAATTATTTATTTTGCGGACTGCGTCGAGCTCTATTATTACGCCCACAGCGTGGGCTGGGGTGCTTTGACTCAGCGTTAACAGCAAACCCCGTAATTCTGAAGTGTGAAGAATGCGAGAACCACTTCCTAAGATGTAGCATTTTTTAAGATTTCGCACCAACTACACTCCACGGTCGCAAAGTTAATGCTCTTACGACCCCCATACGGGCAACACTCGAACAGGTTTGTGAGATAAAAATCGCACCTCCCCGGCGGGGAATCGAACCCCGGTCTCCCGCGTGACAGGCGGGGATACTAACCACTATACTACCGAGGAAGACGCAGCTAGCGTCTCGAATGCACAATTATGTTACTCAAATAGCTGATACATCTCAAACCTAGCCTCCTGTTGCTGTCAGAGACAGCTGCTATGAAATAAAAGTATGCCCCAGGTGAGGCTCGAACTCACAACCCCGGCATTGCTCACGGCTACTGCCTTATAAGTACCGTGCGCTAACCAATTGCGCCACTGGGGCTACAACACAGCGCTCTCAGTTAGCGGTATTCACTTTGCTGCAAACCAGTGGTGGCCACAGAAACATACGATCGCCACCTGATGCCATACTGCGACTTTGGCACCTGACTACCAATGCTTCGTGCTATTCTTGTTTCATATGCTACGCTTACATGCACATCAACCGGCTCTCGTCGTCGAGAAAACGCGGGAAAACGCGCGCCTTGCCTTCTGCTACCTGTCGAACAGCGAGAGCAGATGCGTGGCAAGCTCTAAGCTCTGCAGGCGCACTGCGGCCACGCAACTGCACGAAAGGTACCTTCCTTGGGAGCTTGCTCAGCCATGGAGAACACGTTTCTTAGCGAATTGCACTTGTCTCGTAGAAAGAAGTGCTGCCATTGGCCCTGTGGCGCAACGGATAACGCGTCTGACTACGGATCAGAAGATTCCAGGTTCGAATCCTGGCAGGGTCGGCATTCTGTTAGTTGCCGACGCGTAGCTGGGCAGTGGATTTCGTATGTCGCCGCATCGTGGAGTGCTTTGTTGCTCCTGTGCATCTCGCAGCTGCATGTCGAGTCGATCGTGGTAAATATCGCTGCCTGCAAGCGTCAGCGTAGCGTCAGTCGAGACAAGTCAAGCTGAGAGCTGTAGGAGATGATACGCAATTAAATACAGGCGTGTGAAAGCGACGCAGACAACACTTCCCAAGTGTCCCACGTCACGTGGCGAAGAGCGGGCGCAAGCCTAGCCAGCAGAGTGGCGCAGTGGAAGCGTGCTGGGCCCATAACCCAGAGGTCCGTGGATCGAAACCACGCTCTGCTAAAATTATTTATTTTGCGGACTGCGTCGAGCTCGATTATTACGCCCACAGCGTGGGCTGGGGTGCTTTGACTCAGCGTTAACAGCAAACCCCGTAATTCTGAAGTGTGAAGAATGCGAGAACCACTTCCTAAGATGTAGCATTTTTTAAGATTTCGCACCAACTACACTCCACGATCGCAAAGTTAATGCTCTTACGACCCCCATACGGGCAACACTCGAACAGGTTTGTGAGATAAAAATCGCACCTCCCCGGCGGGGAATCGAACCCCGGTCTCCCGCGTGACAGGCGGGGATACTAACCACTATACTACCGAGGATGCGCTGTAGACAGGTGCCCTTGTGCGAGAGATATGGTGCTAGTAGCCGCAAACGTCCTACACTAAGTTCGGCGAGTGATAGAGCAGCAATTAAAAATCGGATGTGCCTCCCCGGCGGGGAATCGAACCCCGGTCTCCCGCGTGACAGGCGGGGATACTAACCACTATACTACCGAGGAAGACGCAGCTAGCGTCTCGAATGCACAATTATGTTACTCAAATAGCTGATACATCTCAAACCTAGCCTCCTGTTGCTGTCAGAGACAGCTGCTATGAAATAAAAGTATGCCCCAGGTGAGGCTCGAACTCACAACCCCGGCATTGCTCACGGCTACTGCCTTATAAGTACCGTGCGCTAACCAATTGCGCCACTGGGGCTACAACACAGCGCTCTCAGTTAGCGGTATTCACTTTGCTGCAAACCAGTGGTGGCCACAGAAACATACGATCGCCACCTGATGCCATACTGCGACTTTGGCACCTGACTACCAATGCTTCGTGCTATTCTTGTTTCATATGCTACGCTTACATGCACATCAACCGGCTCTCGTCGTCGAGAAAACGTGGGAAAACGCGCGCCTTGCCTTCTGCTACCTGTCGAACAGCGAGAGCAGATGCGTGGCAAGCTCTAAGCTCTGCAGGCGCACTGCGGCCACGCAGCTGCACGAAAGGTACCTTCCTTGGGAGCTTGCTCAGCCATGGAGAACACGTTTCTTAGCGAATTGCACTTGTCTCGTAGAAAGAAGTGCTGCCATTGGCCCTGTGGCGCAACGGATAACGCGTCTGACTACGGATCAGAAGATTCCAGGTTCGAATCCTGGCAGGGTCGGCATTTTGTTAGTTGCCGACGCGTAGCTGGGCAGTGGATTTCGTATGTCGCCGCATCGTGGAGTGCTTTGTTGCTCCTGTGCATCTCGCAGCTGCATGTCGAGTCGATCGTGGTAAATATCGCTGCCTGCAAGCGTCAGCGTAGCGTCAGTCGAGCAAAGTCGAGACAAGTCAAGCTGAGAGCTGTAGGAGATGATACGCAATTAAATACAGGCGTGTGAAAGCGACGCAGACAACACTTCCCAAGTGTCCCACGTCACGTGGCGAAGAGCGGGCGCAAGCCTAGCCAGCAGAGTGGCGCAGTGGAAGCGTGCTGGGCCCATAACCCAGAGGTCCGTGGATCGAAACCACGCTCTGCTAAAATTATTTATTTTGCGGACTGCGTCGAGCTCGATTATTACGCCCACAGCGTGGGCTGGGGCGCTTTGACTCAGCGTTAACAGCAAACCCCGTAATTCTGAAGTGTGAAGAATGCGAGAACCACTTCCTAAGATGTAGCATTTTTTAAGATTTCGCACCAACTACACTCCACGGTCGCAAAGTTAATGCTCTTACGACCCCCATACGGGCAACACTCGAACAGGTTTGTGAGATAAAAATCGCACCTCCCCGGCGGGGAATCGAACCCCGGTCTCCCGCGTGACAGGCGGGGATACTAACCACTATACTACCGAGGAAGACGCAGCTAGCGTCTCGAATGCACAATTATGTTACTCAAATAGCTGATACATCTCAAACCTAGCCTCCTGTTGCTGTCAGAGACAGCTGCTATGAAATAAAAGTATGCCCCAGGTGAGGCTCGAACTCACAACCCCGGCATTGCTCACGGCTACTGCCTTATAAGTACCGTGCGCTAACCAATTGCGCCACTGGGGCTACAACACAGCGCTCTCAGTTAGCGGTATTCACTTTGCTGCAAACCAGTGGTGGCCACAGAAACATACGATCGCCACCTGATGCCATACTGCGACTTTGGCACCTGACTACCAATGCTTCGTGCTATTCTTGTTTCATATGCTACGCTTACATGCACATCAACCGGCTCTCGTCGTCGAGAAAACGCGGGAAAACGCGCGCCTTGCCTTCTGCTACCTGTCGAACAGCGAGAGCAGATGCGTGGCAAGCTCTAAGCTCTGCAGGCGCACTGCGGCCACGCAGCTGCACGAAAGGTACCTTCCTTGGGAGCTTGCTCAGCCATGGAGAACACGTTTCTTAGCGAATTGCACTTGTCTCGTAGAAAGAAGTGCTGCCATTGGCCCTGTGGCGCAACGGATAACGCGTCTGACTACGGATCAGAAGATTCCAGGTTCGAATCCTGGCAGGGTCGGCATTTTGTTAGTTGCCGACGCGTAGCTGGGCAGTGGATTTCGTATGTCGCCGCATCGTGGAGTGCTTTGTTGCTCCTGTGCATCTCGCAGCTGCATGTCGAGTCGATCGTGGTAAATATCGCTGCCTGCAAGCGTCAGCGTAGCGTCAGTGGAGCAAAGTCGAGACAAGTCAAGCTGAGAGCTGTAGGAGATGATACGCAATTAAATACAGGCGTGTGAAAGCGACGCAGACAACACTTCCCAAGTGTCCCACGTCACGTGGCGAAGAGCGGGCGCAAGCCTAGCCAGCAGAGTGGCGCAGTGGAAGCGTGCTGGGCCCATAACCCAGAGGTCCGTGGATCGAAACCACGCTCTGCTAAAATTATTTATTTTGCGGACTGCTTCGAGCTCGATTATTACGCCCACAGCGTGGGCTGGGGCGCTTTGACTCAGCGTTAACAGCAAACCCCGTAATTCTGAAGTGTGAAGAATGCGAGAACCACTTCCTAAGATGTAGCATTTTTTAAGATTTCGCACCAACTACACTCCACGGTCGCAAAGTTAATGCTCTTACGACCCCCATACGGGCAACACTCGAACAGGTTTGTGAGATAAAAATCGCACCTCCCCGGCGGGGAATCGAACCCCGGTCTCCCGCGTGACACGCGGGGATACTAACCACTATACTACCGAGGATGCGCTGTAGACAGGTGCCCTTGTGCGAGAGATATGGTGCTAGTAGCCGCAAACGTCCTACACTAAGTTCGGCGAGTGATAGAGCAGCAATTAAAAATCGGATGTGCCTCCCCGGCGGGGAATCGAACCCCGGTCTCCCGCGTGACAGGCGGGGATACTAACCACTATACTACCGAGGAAGACGCAGCTAGCGTCTCGAATGCACAATTATGTTACTCAAATAGCTGATACATCTCAAACCTAGCCTCCTGTTGCTGTCAGAGACAGCTGCTATGAAATAAAAGTATGCCCCAGGTGAGGCTCGAACTCACAACCCCGGCATTGCTCACGGCTACTGCCTTATAAGTACCGTGCGCTAACCAATTGCGCCACTGGGGCTACAACACAGCGCTCTCAGTTAGCGGTATTCACTTTGCTGCAAACCAGTGGTGGCCACAGAAACATACGATCGCCACCTGATGCCATACTGCGACTTTGGCACCTGACTACCAATGCTTCGTGCTATTCTTGTTTCATATGCTACGCTTACATGCACATCAACCGGCTCTCGTCGTCGAGAAAACGCGGGAAAACGCGCGCCTTGCCTTCTGCTACCTGTCGAACAGCGAGAGCAGATGCGTGGCAAGCTCTAAGCTCTGCAGGCGCACTGCGGCCACGCAGCTGCACGAAAGGTACCTTCCTTGGGAGCTTGCTCAGCCATGGAGAACACGTTTCTTAGCGAATTGCACTTGTCTCGTAGAAAGAAGTGCTGCCATTGGCCCTGTGGCGCAACGGATAACGCGTCTGACTACGGATCAGAAGATTCCAGGTTCGAATCCTGGCAGGGTCGGCATTTTGTTAGTTGCCGACGCGTAGCTGGGCAGTGGATTTCGTATGTCGCCGCATCGTGGAGTGCTTTGTTGCTCCTGTGCATCTCGCAGCTGCATGTCGAGTCGATCGTGGTAAATATCGCTGCCTGCAAGCGTCAGCGTAGCGTCAGTGGAGCAAAGTCGAGACAAGTCAAGCTGAGAGCTGTAGGAGATGATACGCAATTAAATACAGGCGTGTGAAAGCGACGCAGACAACACTTCCCAAGTGTCCCACGTCACGTGGCGAAGAGCGGGCGCAAGCCTAGCCAGCAGAGTGGCGCAGTGGAAGCGTGCTGGGCCCATAACCCAGAGGTCCGTGGATCGAAACCACGCTCTGCTAAAATTATTTATTTTGCGGACTGCGTCGAGCTCGATTATTACGCCCACAGCGTGGGCTGGGGCGCTTTGACTCAGCGTTAACAGCAAACCCCGTAATTCTGAAGTGTGAAGAATGCGAGAACCACTTCCTAAGATGTAGCATTTTTTAAGATTTCGCACCAACTACACTCCACGGTCGCAAAGTTAATGCTCTTACGACCCCCATACGGGCAACACTCGAACAGGTTTGTGAGATAAAAATCGCACCTCCCCGGCGGGGAATCGAACCCCGGTCTCCCGCGTGACAGGCGGGGATACTAACCACTATACTACCGAGGATGCGCTGTAGACAGGTGCCCTTGTGCGAGAGATATGGTGCTAGTAGCCGCAAACGTCCTACACTAAGTTCGGCGAGTGATAGAGCAGCAATTAAAAATCGGATGTGCCTCCCCGGCGGGGAATCGAACCCCGGTCTCCCGCGTGACAGGCGGGGATACTAACCACTATACTACCGAGGAAGACGCAGCTAGCGTCTCGAATGCACAATTATGTTACTCAAATAGCTGATACATCTCAAACCTAGCCTCCTGTTGCTGTCAGAGACAGCTGCTATGAAATAAAAGTATGCCCCAGGTGAGGCTCGAACTCACAACCCCGGCATTGCTCACGGCTACTGCCTTATAAGTACCGTGCGCTAACCAATTGCGCCACTGGGCCTACAACACAGCGCTCTCAGTTAGCGGTATTCACTTTGCTGCAAACCAGTGGTGGCCACAGAAACATACGATCGCCACCTGATGCCATACTGCGACTTTGGCACCTGACTACCAATGCTTCGTGCTATTCTTGTTTCATATGCTACGCTTACATGCACATCAACCGGCTCTCGTCGTCGAGAAAACGCGGGAAAACGCGCGCCTTGCCTTCTGCTACCTGTCGAACAGCGAGAGCAGATGCGTGGCAAGCTCTAAGCTCTGCAGGCGCACTGCGGCCACGCAGCTGCACGAAAGGTACCTTCCTTGGGAGCTTGCTCAGCCATGGAGAACACGTTTCTTAGCGAATTGCACTTGTCTCGTAGAAAGAAGTGCTGCCATTGGCCCTGTGGCGCAACGGATAACGCGTCTGACTACGGATCAGAAGATTCCAGGTTCGAATCCTGGCAGGGTCGGCATTTTGTTAGTTGCCGACGCGTAGCTGGGCAGTGGATTTCGTATGTCGCCGCATCGTGGAGTGCTTTGTTGCTCCTGTGCATCTCGCAGCTGCATGTCGAGTCGATCGTGGTAAATATCGCTGCCTGCAAGCGTCAGCGTAGCGTCAGTGGAGCAAAGTCGAGACAAGTCAAGCTGAGAGCTGTAGGAGATGATACGCAATTAAATACAGTCGTGTGAAAGCGACGCAGACAACACTTCCCAAGTGTCCCACGTCACGTGGCGAAGAGCGGGCGCAAGCCTAGCCAGCAGAGTGGCGCAGTGGAAGCGTGCTGGGCCCATAACCCAGAGGTCCGTGGATCGAAACCACGCTCTGCTAAAATTATTTATTTTGCGGACTGCGTCGAGCTCGATTATTACGCCCACAGCGTGGGCTGGGGCGCTTTGACTCAGCGTTAACAGCAAACCCCGTAATTCTGAAGTGTGAAGAATGCGAGAACCACTTCCTAAGATGTAGCATTTTTTAAGATTTCGCACCAACTACACTCCACGGTCGCAAAGTTAATGCTCTTACGACCCCCATACGGGCAACACTCGAACAGGTTTGTGAGATAAAAATCGCACCTCCCCGGCGGGGAATCGAACCCCGGTCTCCCGCGTGACAGGCGGGGATACTAACCACTATACTACCGAGGATGCGCTGTAGACAGGTGCTCTTGTGCGAGAGATATGGTGCTAGTAGCCGCAAACGTCCTACACTAAGTTCGGCGAGTGATAGAGCAGCAATTAAAAATCGGATGTGCCTCCCCGGCGGGGAATCGAACCCCGGTCTCCCGCGTGACAGGCGGGGATACTAACCACTATACTACCGAGGAAGACGCAGCTAGCGTCTCGAATGCACAATTATGTTACTCAAATAGCTGATACATCTCAAACCTAGCCTCCTGTTGCTGTCAGAGACAGCTGCTATGAAATAAAAGTATGCCCCAGGTGAGGCTCGAACTCACAACCCCGGCATTGCTCACGGCTACTGCCTTATAAGTACCGTGCGCTAACCAATTGCGCCACTGGGGCTACAACACAGCGCTCACAGTTAGCGGTATTCACTTTGCTGCAAACCAGTGGTGGCCACAGAAACATACGATCGCCACCTGATGCCATACTGCGACTTTGGCACCTGACTACCAATGCTTCGTGCTATTCTTGTTTCATGTGCTACGCTTACATGCACATCAACCGGCTCTCGTCGTCGAGAAAACGCGGGAAAACGCGCGCCTTGCCTTCTGCTACCTGTCGAACAGCGAGAGCAGATGCGTGGCAAGCTCTAAGCTCTGCAGGCGCACTGCGGCCACGCAGCTGCACGAAAGGTACCTTCCTTGGGAGCTTGCTCAGCCATGGAGAACACGTTTCTTAGCGAATTGCACTTGTCTCGTAGAAAGAAGTGCTGCCATTGGCCCTGTGGCGCAACGGATAACGCGTCTGACTAGGGATCAGAAGATTCCAGGTTCGAATCCTGGCAGGGTCGGCATTTTGTTAGTTGCCGACGCGTAGCTGGGCAGTGGATTTCGTATGTCGCCGCATCGTGGAGTGCTTTGTTGCTCCTGTGCATCTCGCAGCTGCATGTCGAGTCGATCGTGGTAAATATCGCTGCCTGCAAGCGTCAGCGTAGCGTCAGTGGAGCAAAGTCGAGACAAGTCAAGCTGAGAGCTGTAGGAGATGATACGCAATTAAATACAGGCGTGTGAAAGCGACGCAGACAACACTTCCCAAGTGTCCCACGTCACGTGGCGAAGAGCGGGCGCAAGCCTAGCCAGCAGAGTGGCGCAGTGGAAGCGTGCTGGGCCCATAACCCAGAGGTCCGTGGATCGAAACCACGCTCTGCTAAAATTATTTATTTTGCGGACTGCTTCGAGCTCGATTATTACGCCCACAGCGTGGGCTGGGGCGCTTTGACTCAGCGTTAACAGCAAACCCCGTAATTCTGAAGTGTGAAGAATGCGAGAACCACTTCCTAAGATGTAGCATTTTTTAAGATTTCGCACCAACTACACTCCACGGTCGCAAAGTTAATGCTCTTACGACCCCCATACGGGCAACACTCGAACAGGTTTGTGAGATAAAAATCGCACCTCCCCGGCGGGGAATCGAACCCCGGTCTCCCGCGTGACACGCGGGGATACTAACCACTATACTACCGAGGATGCGCTGTAGACAGGTGCCCTTGTGCGAGAGATATGGTGCTAGTAGCCGCAAACGTCCTACACTAAGTTCGGCGAGTGATAGAGCAGCAATTAAAAATCGGATGTGCCTCCCCGGCGGGGAATCGAACCCCGGTCTCCCGCGTGACAGGCGGGGATACTAACCACTATACTACCGAGGAAGACGCAGCTAGCGTCTCGAATGCACAATTATGTTACTCAAATAGCTGATACATCTCAAACCTAGCCTCCTGTTGCTGTCAGAGACAGCTGCTATGAAATAAAAGTATGCCCCAGGTGAGGCTCGAACTCACAACCCCGGCATTGCTCACGGCTACTGCCTTATAAGTACCGTGCGCTAACCAATTGCGCCACTGGGGCTACAACACAGCGCTCTCAGTTAGCGGTATTCACTTTGCTGCAAACCAGTGGTGGCCACAGAAACATACGATCGCCACCTGATGCCATACTGCGACTTTGGCACCTGACTACCAATGCTTCGTGCTATTCTTGTTTCATATGCTACGCTTACATGCACATCAACCGGCTCTCGTCGTCGAGAAAACGCGGGAAAACGCGCGCCTTGCCTTCTGCTACCTGTCGAACAGCGAGAGCAGATGCGTGGCAAGCTCTAAGCTCTGCAGGCGCACTGCGGCCACGCAGCTGCACGAAAGGTACCTTCCTTGGGAGCTTGCTCAGCCATGGAGAACACGTTTCTTAGCGAATTGCACTTGTCTCGTAGAAAGAAGTGCTGCCATTGGCCCTGTGGCGCAACGGATAACGCGTCTGACTACGGATCAGAAGATTCCAGGTTCGAATCCTGGCAGGGTCGGCATTTTGTTAGTTGCCGACGCGTAGCTGGGCAGTGGATTTCGTATGTCGCCGCATCGTGGAGTGCTTTGTTGCTCCTGTGCATCTCGCAGCTGCATGTCGAGTCGATCGTGGTAAATATCGCTGCCTGCAAGCGTCAGCGTAGCGTCAGTGGAGCAAAGTCGAGACAAGTCAAGCTGAGAGCTGTAGGAGATGATACGCAATTAAATACAGGCGTGTGAAAGCGACGCAGACAACACTTCCCAAGTGTCCCACGTCACGTGGCGAAGAGCGGGCGCAAGCCTAGCCAGCAGAGTGGCGCAGTGGAAGCGTGCTGGGCCCATAACCCAGAGGTCCGTGGATCGAAACCACGCTCTGCTAAAATTATTTATTTTGCGGACTGCGTCGAGCTCGATTATTACGCCCACAGCGTGGGCTGGGGCGCTTTGACTCAGCGTTAACAGCAAACCCCGTAATTCTGAAGTGTGAAGAATGCGAGAACCACTTCCTAAGATGTAGCATTTTTTAAGATTTCGCACCAACTACACTCCACGGTCGCAAAGTTAATGCTCTTACGACCCCCATACGGGCAACACTCGAACAGGTTTGTGAGATAAAAATCGCACCTCCCCGGCGGGGAATCGAACCCCGGTCTCCCGCGTGACAGGCGGGGATACTAACCACTATACTACCGAGGATGCGCTGTAGACAGGTGCCCTTGTGCGAGAGATATGGTGCTAGTAGCCGCAAACGTCCTACACTAAGTTCGGCGAGTGATAGAGCAGCAATTAAAAATCGGATGTGCCTCCCCGGCGGGGAATCGAACCCCGGTCTCCCGCGTGACAGGCGGGGATACTAACCACTATACTACCGAGGAAGACGCAGCTAGCGTCTCGAATGCACAATTATGTTACTCAAATAGCTGATACATCTCAAACCTAGCCTCCTGTTGCTGTCAGAGACAGCTGCTATGAAATAAAAGTATGCCCCAGGTGAGGCTCGAACTCACAACCCCGGCATTGCTCACGGCTACTGCCTTATAAGTACCGTGCGCTAACCAATTGCGCCACTGGGCCTACAACACAGCGCTCTCAGTTAGCGGTATTCACTTTGCTGCAAACCAGTGGTGGCCACAGAAACATACGATCGCCACCTGATGCCATACTGCGACTTTGGCACCTGACTACCAATGCTTCGTGCTATTCTTGTTTCATATGCTACGCTTACATGCACATCAACCGGCTCTCGTCGTCGAGAAAACGCGGGAAAACGCGCGCCTTGCCTTCTGCTACCTGTCGAACAGCGAGAGCAGATGCGTGGCAAGCTCTAAGCTCTGCAGGCGCACTGCGGCCACGCAGCTGCACGAAAGGTACCTTCCTTGGGAGCTTGCTCAGCCATGGAGAACACGTTTCTTAGCGAATTGCACTTGTCTCGTAGAAAGAAGTGCTGCCATTGGCCCTGTGGCGCAACGGATAACGCGTCTGACTACGGATCAGAAGATTCCAGGTTCGAATCCTGGCAGGGTCGGCATTTTGTTAGTTGCCGACGCGTAGCTGGGCAGTGGATTTCGTATGTCGCCGCATCGTGGAGTGCTTTGTTGCTCCTGTGCATCTCGCAGCTGCATGTCGAGTCGATCGTGGTAAATATCGCTGCCTGCAAGCGTCAGCGTAGCGTCAGTGGAGCAAAGTCGAGACAAGTCAAGCTGAGAGCTGTAGGAGATGATACGCAATTAAATACAGTCGTGTGAAAGCGACGCAGACAACACTTCCCAAGTGTCCCACGTCACGTGGCGAAGAGCGGGCGCAAGCCTAGCCAGCAGAGTGGCGCAGTGGAAGCGTGCTGGGCCCATAACCCAGAGGTCCGTGGATCGAAACCACGCTCTGCTAAAATTATTTATTTTGCGGACTGCGTCGAGCTCGATTATTACGCCCACAGCGTGGGCTGGGGCGCTTTGACTCAGCGTTAACAGCAAACCCCGTAATTCTGAAGTGTGAAGAATGCGAGAACCACTTCCTAAGATGTAGCATTTTTTAAGATTTCGCACCAACTACACTCCACGGTCGCAAAGTTAATGCTCTTACGACCCCCATACGGGCAACACTCGAACAGGTTTGTGAGATAAAAATCGCACCTCCCCGGCGGGGAATCGAACCCCGGTCTCCCGCGTGACAGGCGGGGATACTAACCACTATACTACCGAGGATGCGCTGTAGACAGGTGCCCTTGTGCGAGAGATATGGTGCTAGTAGCCGCAAACGTCCTACACTAAGTTCGGCGAGTGATAGAGCAGCAATTAAAAATCGGATGTGCCTCCCCGGCGGGGAATCGAACCCCGGTCTCCCGCGTGACAGGCGGGGATACTAACCACTATACTACCGAGGAAGACGCAGCTAGCGTCTCGAATGCACAATTATGTTACTCAAATAGCTGATACATCTCAAACCTAGCCTCCTGTTGCTGTCAGAGACAGCTGCTATGAAATAAAAGTATGCCCCAGGTGAGGCTCGAACTCACAACCCCGGCATTGCTCACGGCTACTGCCTTATAAGTACCGTGCGCTAACCAATTGCGCCACTGGGGCTACAACACAGCGCTCACAGTTAGCGGTATTCACTTTGCTGCAAACCAGTGGTGGCCACAGAAACATACGATCGCCACCTGATGCCATACTGCGACTTTGGCACCTGACTACCAATGCTTCGTGCTATTCTTGTTTCATGTGCTACGCTTACATGCACATCAACCGGCTCTCGTCGTCGAGAAAACGCGGGAAAACGCGCGCCTTGCCTTCTGCTACCTGTCGAACAGCGAGAGCAGATGCGTGGCAAGCTCTAAGCTCTGCAGGCGCACTGCGGCCACGCAGCTGCACGAAAGGTACCTTCCTTGGGAGCTTGCTCAGCCATGGAGAACACGTTTCTTAGCGAATTGCACTTGTCTCGTAGAAAGAAGTGCTGCCATTGGCCCTGTGGCGCAACGGATAACGCGTCTGACTAGGGATCAGAAGATTCCAGGTTCGAATCCTGGCAGGGTCGGCATTTTGTTAGTTGCCGACGCGTAGCTGGGCAGTGGATTTCGTATGTCGCCGCATCGTGGAGTGCTTTGTTGCTCCTGTGCATCTCGCAGCTGCATGTCGAGTCGATCGTGGTAAATATCGCTGCCTGCAAGCGTCAGCGTAGCGTCAGTGGAGCAAAGTCGAGACAAGTCAAGCTGAGAGCTGTAGGAGATGATACGCAATTAAATACAGGCGTGTGAAAGCGACGCAGACAACACTTCCCAAGTGTCCCACGTCACGTGGCGAAGAGCGGGCGCAAGCCTAGCCAGCAGAGTGGCGCAGTGGAAGCGTGCTGGGCCCATAACCCAGAGGTCCGTGGATCGAAACCACGCTCTGCTAAAATTATTTATTTTGCGGACTGCGTCGAGCTCGATTATTACGCCCACAGCGTGGGCTGGGGTGCTTTGACTCAGCGTTAACAGCAAACCCCGTAATTCTGAAGTGTGAAGAATGCGAGAACCACTTCCTAAGATGTAGCATTTTTTAAGATTTCGCACCAACTACACTCCACGGTCGCAAAGTTAATGCTCTTACGACCCCCATACGGGCAACACTCGAACAGGTTTGTGAGATAAAAATCGCACCTCCCCGGCGGGGAATCGAACCCCGGTCTCCCGCGTGACAGGCGGGGATACTAACCACTATACTACCGAGGATGCGCTGTAGACAGGTGCCCTTGTGCGAGAGATATGGTGCTAGTAGCCGCAAACGTCCTACACTAAGTTCGGCGAGTGATAGAGCAGCAATTAAAAATCGGATGTGCCTCCCCGGCGGGGAATCGAACCCCGGTCTCCCGCGTGACAGGCGGGGATACTAACCACTATACTACCGAGGAAGACGCAGCTAGCGTCTCGAATGCACAATTATGTTACTCAAATAGCTGATACATCTCAAACCTAGCCTCCTGTTGCTGTCAGAGACAGCTGCTATGAAATAAAAGTATGCCCCAGGTGAGGCTCGAACTCACAACCCCGGCATTGCTCACGGCTACTGCCTTATAAGTACCGTGCGCTAACCAATTGCGCCACTGGGGCTACAACACAGCGCTCTCAGTTAGCGGTATTCACTTTGCTGCAAACCAGTGGTGGCCACAGAAACATACGATCGCCACCTGATGCCATACTGCGACTTTGGCACCTGACTACCAATGCTTCGTGCTATTCTTGTTTCATATGCTACGCTTACATGCACATCAACCGGCTCTCGTCGTCGAGAAAACGCGGGAAAACGCGCGCCTTGCCTTCTGCTACCTGTCGAACAGCGAGAGCAGATGCGTGGCAAGCTCTAAGCTCTGCAGGCGCACTGCGGCCACGCAGCTGCACGAAAGGTACCTTCCTTGGGAGCTTGCTCAGCCATGGAGAACACGTTTCTTAGCGAATTGCACTTGTCTCGTAGAAAGAAGTGCTGCCATTGGCCCTGTGGCGCAACGGATAACGCGTCTGACTACGGATCAGAAGATTCCAGGTTCGAATCCTGGCAGGGTCGGCATTTTGTTAGTTGCCGACGCGTAGCTGGGCAGTGGATTTCGTATGTCGCCGCATCGTGGAGTGCTTTGTTGCTCCTGTGCATCTCGCAGCTGCATGTCGAGTCGATCGTGGTAAATATCGCTGCCTGCAAGCGTCAGCGTAGCGTCAGTGGAGCAAAGTCGAGACAAGTCAAGCTGAGAGCTGTAGGAGATGATACGCAATTAAATACAGGCGTGTGAAAGCGACGCAGACAACACTTCCCAAGTGTCCCACGTCACGTGGCGAAGAGCGGGCGCAAGCCTAGCCAGCAGAGTGGCGCAGTGGAAGCGTGCTGGGCCCATAACCCAGAGGTCCGTGGATCGAAACCACGCTCTGCTAAAATTATTTATTTTGCGGACTGCTTCGAGCTCGATTATTACGCCCACAGCGTGGGCTGGGGCGCTTTGACTCAGCGTTAACAGCAAACCCCGTAATTCTGAAGTGTGAAGAATGCGAGAACCACTTCCTAAGATGTAGCATTTTTTAAGATTTCGCACCAACTACACTCCACGGTCGCAAAGTTAATGCTCTTACGACCCCCATACGGGCAACACTCGAACAGGTTTGTGAGATAAAAATCGCACCTCCCCGGCGGGGAATCGAACCCCGGTCTCCCGCGTGACAGGCGGGGATACTAACCACTATACTACCGAGGATGCGCTGTAGACAGGTGCCCTTGTGCGAGAGATATGGTGCTAGTAGCCGCAAACGTCCTACACTAAGTTCGGCGAGTGATAGAGCAGCAATTAAAAATCGGATGTGCCTCCCCGGCGGGGAATCGAACCCCGGTCTCCCGCGTGACAGGCGGGGATACTAACCACTATACTACCGAGGAAGACGCAGCTAGCGTCTCGAATGCACAATTATGTTACTCAAATAGCTGATACATCTCAAACCTAGCCTCCTGTTGCTGTCAGAGACAGCTGCTATGAAATAAAAGTATGCCCCAGGTGAGGCTCGAACTCACAACCCCGGCATTGCTCACGGCTACTGCCTTATAAGTACCGTGCGCTAACCAATTGCGCCACTGGGGCTACAACACAGCGCTCTCAGTTAGCGGTATTCACTTTGCTGCAAACCAGTGGTGGCCACAGAAACATACGATCGCCACCTGATGCCATACTGCGACTTTGGCACCTGACTACCAATGCTTCGTGCTATTCTTGTTTCATATGCTACGCTTACATGCACATCAACCGGCTCTCGTCGTCGAGAAAACGCGGGAAAACGCGCGCCTTGCCTTCTGCTACCTGTCGAACAGCGAGAGCAGATGCGTGGCAAGCTCTAAGCTCTGCAGGCGCACTGCGGCCACGCAGCTGCACGAAAGGTACCTTCCTTGGGAGCTTGCTCAGCCATGGAGAACACGTTTCTTAGCGAATTGCACTTGTCTCGTAGAAAGAAGTGCTGCCATTGGCCCTGTGGCGCAACGGATAACGCGTCTGACTACGGATCAGAAGATTCCAGGTTCGAATCCTGGCAGGGTCGGCATTTTGTTAGTTGCCGACGCGTAGCTGGGCAGTGGATTTCGTATGTCGCCGCATCGTGGAGTGCTTTGTTGCTCCTGTGCATCTCGCAGCTGCATGTCGAGTCGATCGTGGTAAATATCGCTGCCTGCAAGCGTCAGCGTAGCGTCAGTGGAGCAAAGTCGAGACAAGTCAAGCTGAGAGCTGTAGGAGATGATACGCAATTAAATACAGGCGTGTGAAAGCGACGCAGACAACACTTCCCAAGTGTCCCACGTCACGTGGCGAAGAGCGGGCGCAAGCCTAGCCAGCAGAGTGGCGCAGTGGAAGCGTGCTGGGCCCATAACCCAGAGGTCCGTGGATCGAAACCACGCTCTGCTAAAATTATTTATTTTGCGGACTGCTTCGAGCTCGATTATTACGCCCACAGCGTGGGCTGGGGCGCTTTGACTCAGCGTTAACAGCAAACCCCGTAATTCTGAAGTGTGAAGAATGCGAGAACCACTTCCTAAGATGTAGCATTTTTTAAGATTTCGCACCAACTACACTCCACGGTCGCAAAGTTAATGCTCTTACGACCCCCATACGGGCAACACTCGAACAGGTTTGTGAGATAAAAATCGCACCTCCCCGGCGGGGAATCGAACCCCGGTCTCCCGCGTGACACGCGGGGATACTAACCACTATACTACCGAGGATGCGCTGTAGACAGGTGCCCTTGTGCGAGAGATATGGTGCTAGTAGCCGCAAACGTCCTACACTAAGTTCGGCGAGTGATAGAGCAGCAATTAAAAATCGGATGTGCCTCCCCGGCGGGGAATCGAACCCCGGTCTCCCGCGTGACAGGCGGGGATACTAACCACTATACTACCGAGGAAGACGCAGCTAGCGTCTCGAATGCACAATTATGTTACTCAAATAGCTGATACATCTCAAACCTAGCCTCCTGTTGCTGTCAGAGACAGCTGCTATGAAATAAAAGTATGCCCCAGGTGAGGCTCGAACTCACAACCCCGGCATTGCTCACGGCTACTGCCTTATAAGTACCGTGCGCTAACCAATTGCGCCACTGGGGCTACAACACAGCGCTCTCAGTTAGCGGTATTCACTTTGCTGCAAACCAGTGGTGGCCACAGAAACATACGATCGCCACCTGATGCCATACTGCGACTTTGGCACCTGACTACCAATGCTTCGTGCTATTCTTGTTTCATATGCTACGCTTACATGCACATCAACCGGCTCTCGTCGTCGAGAAAACGCGGGAAAACGCGCGCCTTGCCTTCTGCTACCTGTCGAACAGCGAGAGCAGATGCGTGGCAAGCTCTAAGCTCTGCAGGCGCACTGCGGCCACGCAGCTGCACGAAAGGTACCTTCCTTGGGAGCTTGCTCAGCCATGGAGAACACGTTTCTTAGCGAATTGCACTTGTCTCGTAGAAAAAAGTGCTGCCATTGGCCCTGTGGCGCAACGGATAACGCGTCTGACTACGGATCAGAAGATTCCAGGTTCGAATCCTGGCAGGGTCGGCATTTTGTTAGTTGCCGACGCGTAGCTGGGCAGTGGATTTCGTATGTCGCCACATCGTGGAGTGCTTTGTTGCTCCTGTGCATCTCGCAGCTGCATGTCGAGTCGATCGTGGTAAATATCGCTGCCTGCAAGCGTCAGCGTAGCGTCAGTCGAGCAAAGTCGAGACAAGTCAAGCTGAGAGCTGTAGGAGATGATACGCAATTAAATACAGGCGTGTGAAAGCGACGCAGACAACACTTCCCAAGTGTCCCACGTCACGTGGCGAAGAGCGGGCGCAAGCCTAGCCAGCAGAGTGGCGCAGTGGAAGCGTGCTGGGCCCATAACCCAGAGGTCCGTGGATCGAAACCACGCTCTGCTAAAATTATTTATTTTGCGGACTGCGTCGAGCTCGATTATTACGCCCACAGCGTGGGCTGGGGCGCTTTGACTCAGCGTTAACAGCAAACCCCGTAATTCTGAAGTGTGAAGAATGCGAGAACCACTTCCTAAGATGTAGCATTTTTTAAGATTTCGCACCAACTACACTCCACGGTCGCAAAGTTAATGCTCTTACGACCCCCATACGGGCAACACTCGAACAGGTTTGTGAGATAAAAATCGCACCTCCCCGGCGGGGAATCGAACCCCGGTCTCCCGCGTGACAGGCGGGGATACTAACCACTATACTACCGAGGATGCGCTGTAGACAGGTGCCCTTGTGCGAGAGATATGGTGCTAGTAGCCGCAAACGTCCTACACTAAGTTCGGCGAGTGATAGAGCAGCAGTTAAAAATCGTATGTGCCTCCCCGGCGGGGAATCGAACCCCGGTCTCCCGCGTGACACGCGGGGATACTAACCACTATACTACCGAGGAAGACGCAGCTAGCGTCTCGAATGCACAATTATGTTACTCAAATAGCTGATACATCTCAAACCTAGCCTCCTGTTGCTGTCAGAGACAGCTGCTATGAAATAAAAGTATGCCCCAGGTGAGGGCTCGAACTCACAACCCCGGCATTGCTCACGGCTACTGCCTTATAAGTACCGTGCGCTAACCAATTGCGCCACTGGGGCTACAACACAGCGCTCTCAGTTAGCGGTATTCACTTTGCTGCAAACCAGTGGTGGCCACAGAAACATACGATCGCCACCTGATGCCATACTGCGACTTTGGCACCTGACTACCAATGCTTCGTGCTATTCTTGTTTCATATGCTACGCTTACATGCACATCAACCGGCTCTCGTCGTCGAGAAAACGCGGGAAAACGCGCGCCTTGCCTTCTGCTACCTGTCGAACAGCGAGAGCAGATGCGTGGCAAGCTCTAAGCTCTGCAGGCGCACTGCGGCCACGCAGCTGCACGAAAGGTACCTTCCTTGGGAGCTTGCTCAGCCATGGAGAACACGTTTCTTAGCGAATTGCACTTGTCTCGTAGAAAGAAGTGCTGCCATTGGCCCTGTGGCGCAACGGATAACGCGTCTGACTACGGATCAGAAGATTCCAGGTTCGAATCCTGGCAGGGTCGGCATTTTGTTAGTTGCCGACGCGTAGCTGGGCAGTGGATTTCGTATGTCGCCGCATCGTGGAGTGCTTTGTTGCTCCTGTGCATCTCGCAGCTGCATGTCGAGTCGATCGTGGTAAATATCGCTGCCTGCAAGCGTCAGCGTAGCGTCAGTCGAGCAAAGTCGAGACAAGTCAAGCTGAGAGCTGTAGGAGATGATACGCAATTAAATACAGGCGTGTGAAAGCGACGCAGACAACACTTCCCAAGTGTCCCACGTCACGTGGCGAAGAGCGGGCGCAAGCCTAGCCAGCAGAGTGGCGCAGTGGAAGCGTGCTGGGCCCATAACCCAGAGGTCCGTGGATCGAAACCACGCTCTGCTAAAATTATTTATTTTGCGGACTGCGTCGAGCTCGATTATTACGCCCACAGCGTGGGCTGGGGCGCTTTGACTCAGCGTTAACAGCAAACCCCGTAATTCTGAAGTGTGAAGAATGCGAGAACCACTTCCTAAGATGTAGCATTTTTTAAGATTTCGCACCAACTACACTCCACGGTCGCAAAGTTAATGCTCTTACGACCCCCATACGGGCAACACTCGAACAGGTTTGTGAGATAAAAATCGCACCTCCCCGGCGGGGAATCGAACCCCGGTCTCCCGCGTGACAGGCGGGGATACTAACCACTATACTACCGAGGATGCGCTGTAGACAGGTGCCCTTCTGCGAGAGATATGGTGCTAGTAGCCGCAAACGTCCTACACTAAGTTCGGCGAGTGATAGAGCAGCAATTAAAAATCGGATGTGCCTCCCCGGCGGGGAATCGAACCCCGGTCTCCCGCGTGACACGCGGGGATACTAACCACTATACTACCGAGGAAGACGCAGCTAGCGTCTCGAATGCACAATTATGTTACTCAAATAGCTGATACATCTCAAACCTAGCCTCCTGTTGCTGTCAGAGACAGCTGCTATGAAATAAAAGTATGCCCCAGGTGAGGGCTCGAACTCACAACCCCGGCATTGCTCACGGCTACTGCCTTATAAGTACCGTGCGCTAACCAATTGCGCCACTGGGGCTACAACACAGCGCTCTCAGTTAGCGGTATTCACTTTGCTGCAAACCAGTGGTGGCCACAGAAACATACGATCGCCACCTGATGCCATACTGCGACTTTGGCACCTGACTACCAATGCTTCGTGCTATTCTTGTTTCATATGCTACGCTTACATGCACATCAACCGGCTCTCGTCGTCGAGAAAACGCGGGAAAACGCGCGCCTTGCCTTCTGCTACCTGTCGAACAGCGAGAGCAGATGCGTGGCAAGCTCTAAGCTCTGCAGGCGCACTGCGGCCACGCAGCTGCACGAAAGGTACCTTCCTTGGGAGCTTGCTCAGCCATGGAGAACACGTTTCTTAGCGAATTGCACTTGTCTCGTAGAAAGAAGTGCTGCCATTGGCCCTGTGGCGCAACGGATAACGCGTCTGACTACGGATCAGAAGATTCCAGGTTCGAATCCTGGCAGGGTCGGCATTTTGTTAGTTGCCGACGCGTAGCTGGGCAGTGGATTTCGTATGTCGCCGCATCGTGGAGTGCTTTGTTGCTCCTGTGCATCTCGCAGCTGCATGTCGAGTCGATCGTGGTAAATATCGCTGCCTGCAAGCGTCAGCGTAGCGTCAGTGGAGCAAAGTCGAGACAAGTCAAGCTGAGAGCTGTAGGAGATGATACGCAATTAAATACAGGCGTGTGAAAGCGACGCAGACAACACTTCCCAAGTGTCCCACGTCACGTGGCGAAGAGCGGGCGCAAGCCTAGCCAGCAGAGTGGCGCAGTGGAAGCGTGCTGGGCCCATAACCCAGAGGTCCGTGGATCGAAACCACGCTCTGCTAAAATTATTTATTTTGCGGACTGCGTCGAGCTCGATTATTACGCCCACAGCGTGGGCTGGGGTGCTTTGACTCAGCGTTAACAGCAAACCCCGTAATTCTGAAGTGTGAAGAATGCGAGAACCACTTCCTAAGATGTAGCATTTTTTAAGATTTCGCACCAACTACACTCCACGGTCGCAAAGTTAATGCTCTTACGACCCCCATACGGGCAACACTCGAACAGGTTTGTGAGATAAAAATCGCACCTCCCCGGCGGGGAATCGAACCCCGGTCTCCCGCGTGACAGGCGGGGATACTAACCACTATACTACCGAGGATGCGCTGTAGACAGGTGCCCTTGTGCGAGAGATATGGTGCTAGTAGCCGCAAACGTCCTACACTAAGTTCGGCGAGTGATAGAGCAGCAGTTAAAAATCGGATGTGCCTCCCCGGCGGGGAATCGAACCCCGGTCTCCCGCGTGACACGCGGGGATACTAACCACTATACTACCGAGGAAGACGCAGCTAGCGTCTCGAATGCACAATTATGTTACTCAAATAGCTGATACATCTCAAACCTAGCCTCCTGTTGCTGTCAGAGACAGCTGCTATGAAATAAAAGTATGCCCCAGGTGAGGGCTCGAACTCACAACCCCGGCATTGCTCACGGCTACTGCCTTATAAGTACCGTGCGCTAACCAATTGCGCCACTGGGGCTACAACACAGCGCTCTCAGTTAGCGGTATTCACTTTGCTGCAAACCAGTGGTGGCCACAGAAACATACGATCGCCACCTGATGCCATACTGCGACTTTGGCACCTGACTACCAATGCTTCGTGCTATTCTTGTTTCATATGCTACGCTTACATGCACATCAACCGGCTCTCGTCGTCGAGAAAACGCGGGAAAACGCGCGCCTTGCCTTCTGCTACCTGTCGAACAGCGAGAGCAGATGCGTGGCAAGCTCTAAGCTCTGCAGGCGCACTGCGGCCACGCAGCTGCACGAAAGGTACCTTCCTTGGGAGCTTGCTCAGCCATGGAGAACACGTTTCTTAGCGAATTGCACTTGTCTCGTAGAAAGAAGTGCTGCCATTGGCCCTGTGGCGCAACGGATAACGCGTCTGACTACGGATCAGAAGATTCCAGGTTCGAATCCTGGCAGGGTCGGCATTTTGTTAGTTGCCGACGCGTAGCTGGGCAGTGGATTTCGTATGTCGCCGCATCGTGGAGTGCTTTGTTGCTCCTGTGCATCTCGCAGCTGCATGTCGAGTCGATCGTGGTAAATATCGCTGCCTGCAAGCGTCAGCGTAGCGTCAGTCGAGCAAAGTCGAGACAAGTCAAGCTGAGAGCTGTAGGAGATGATACGCAATTAAATACAGGCGTGTGAAAGCGACGCAGACAACACTTCCCAAGTGTCCCACGTCACGTGGCGAAGAGCGGGCGCAAGCCTAGCCAGCAGAGTGGCGCAGTGGAAGCGTGCTGGGCCCATAACCCAGAGGTCCGTGGATCGAAACCACGCTCTGCTAAAATTATTTATTTTGCGGACTGCGTCGAGCTCGATTATTACGCCCACAGCGTGGGCTGGGGCGCTTTGACTCAGCGTTAACAGCAAACCCCGTAATTCTGAAGTGTGAAGAATGCGAGAACCACTTCCTAAGATGTAGCATTTTTTAAGATTTCGCACCAACTACACTCCACGGTCGCAAAGTTAATGCTCTTACGACCCCCATACGGGCAACACTCGAACAGGTTTGTGAGATAAAAATCGCACCTCCCCGGCGGGGAATCGAACCCCGGTCTCCCGCGTGACAGGCGGGGATACTAACCACTATACTACCGAGGATGCGCTGTAGACAGGTGCCCTTCTGCGAGAGATATGGTGCTAGTAGCCGCAAACGTCCTACACTAAGTTCGGCGAGTGATAGAGCAGCAATTAAAAATCGGATGTGCCTCCCCGGCGGGGAATCGAACCCCGGTCTCCCGCGTGACACGCGGGGATACTAACCACTATACTACCGAGGAAGACGCAGCTAGCGTCTCGAATGCACAATTATGTTACTCAAATAGCTGATACATCTCAAACCTAGCCTCCTGTTGCTGTCAGAGACAGCTGCTATGAAATAAAAGTATGCCCCAGGTGAGGGCTCGAACTCACAACCCCGGCATTGCTCACGGCTACTGCCTTATAAGTACCGTGCGCTAACCAATTGCGCCACTGGGGCTACAACACAGCGCTCTCAGTTAGCGGTATTCACTTTGCTGCAAACCAGTGGTGGCCACAGAAACATACGATCGCCACCTGATGCCATACTGCGACTTTGGCACCTGACTACCAATGCTTCGTGCTATTCTTGTTTCATATGCTACGCTTACATGCACATCAACCGGCTCTCGTCGTCGAGAAAACGCGGGAAAACGCGCGCCTTGCCTTCTGCTACCTGTCGAACAGCGAGAGCAGATGCGTGGCAAGCTCTAAGCTCTGCAGGCGCACTGCGGCCACGCAGCTGCACGAAAGGTACCTTCCTTGGGAGCTTGCTCAGCCATGGAGAACACGTTTCTTAGCGAATTGCACTTGTCTCGTAGAAAGAAGTGCTGCCATTGGCCCTGTGGCGCAACGGATAACGCGTCTGACTACGGATCAGAAGATTCCAGGTTCGAATCCTGGCAGGGTCGGCATTTTGTTAGTTGCCGACGCGTAGCTGGGCAGTGGATTTCGTATGTCGCCGCATCGTGGAGTGCTTTGTTGCTCCTGTGCATCTCGCAGCTGCATGTCGAGTCGATCGTGGTAAATATCGCTGCCTGCAAGCGTCAGCGTAGCGTCAGTGGAGCAAAGTCGAGACAAGTCAAGCTGAGAGCTGTAGGAGATGATACGCAATTAAATACAGGCGTGTGAAAGCGACGCAGACAACACTTCCCAAGTGTCCCACGTCACGTGGCGAAGAGCGGGCGCAAGCCTAGCCAGCAGAGTGGCGCAGTGGAAGCGTGCTGGGCCCATAACCCAGAGGTCCGTGGATCGAAACCACGCTCTGCTAAAATTATTTATTTTGCGGACTGCGTCGAGCTCGATTATTACGCCCACAGCGTGGGCTGGGGTGCTTTGACTCAGCGTTAACAGCAAACCCCGTAATTCTGAAGTGTGAAGAATGCGAGAACCACTTCCTAAGATGTAGCATTTTTTAAGATTTCGCACCAACTACACTCCACGGTCGCAAAGTTAATGCTCTTACGACCCCCATACGGGCAACACTCGAACAGGTTTGTGAGATAAAAATCGCACCTCCCCGGCGGGGAATCGAACCCCGGTCTCCCGCGTGACAGGCGGGGATACTAACCACTATACTACCGAGGATGCGCTGTAGACAGGTGCCCTTGTGCGAGAGATATGGTGCTAGTAGCCGCAAACGTCCTACACTAAGTTCGGCGAGTGATAGAGCAGCAGTTAAAAATCGGATGTGCCTCCCCGGCGGGGAATCGAACCCCGGTCTCCCGCGTGACACGCGGGGATACTAACCACTATACTACCGAGGAAGACGCAGCTAGCGTCTCGAATGCACAATTATGTTACTCAAATAGCTGATACATCTCAAACCTAGCCTCCTGTTGCTGTCAGAGACAGCTGCTATGAAATAAAAGTATGCCCCAGGTGAGGGCTCGAACTCACAACCCCGGCATTGCTCACGGCTACTGCCTTATAAGTACCGTGCGCTAACCAATTGCGCCACTGGGGCTACAACACAGCGCTCTCAGTTAGCGGTATTCACTTTGCTGCAAACCAGTGGTGGCCACAGAAACATACGATCGCCACCTGATGCCATACTGCGACTTTGGCACCTGACTACCAATGCTTCGTGCTATTCTTGTTTCATATGCTACGCTTACATGCACATCAACCGGCTCTCGTCGTCGAGAAAACGCGGGAAAACGCGCGCCTTGCCTTCTGCTACCTGTCGAACAGCGAGAGCAGATGCGTGGCAAGCTCTAAGCTCTGCAGGCGCACTGCGGCCACGCAGCTGCACGAAAGGTACCTTCCTTGGGAGCTTGCTCAGCCATGGAGAACACGTTTCTTAGTTAATTGCACTTGTCTCGTAGAAAGAAGTGCTGCCATTGGCCCTGTGGCGCAACGGATAACGCGTCTGACTACGGATCAGAAGATTCCAGGTTCGAATCCTGGCAGGGTCGGCATTTTGTTAGTTGCCGACGCGTAGCTGGGCAGTGGATTTCGTATGTCGCCGCATCGTGGAGTGCTTTGTTGCTCCTGTGCATCTCGCAGCTGCATGTCGAGTCGATCGTGGTAAATATCGCTGCCTGCAAGCGTCAGCGTAGCGTCAGTGGAGCAAAGTCGAGACAAGTCAAGCTGAGAGCTGTAGGAGATGATACGCAATTAAATACAGGCGTGTGAAAGCGACGCAGACAACACTTCCCAAGTGTCCCACGTCACGTGGCGAAGAGCGTGCGCAAGCCTAGCCAGCAGAGTGGCGCAGTGGAAGCGTGCTGGGCCCATAACCCAGAGGTCCGTGGATCGAAACCACGCTCTGCTAAAATTATTTATTTTGCGGACTGCGTCGAGCTCGATTATTACGCCCACAGCGTGGGCTGGGGCGCTTTGACTCAGCGTTAACAGCAAACCCCGTAATTCTGAAGTGTGAAGAATGCGAGAACCACTTCCTAAGATGTAGCATTTTTTAAGATTTCGCACCAACTACACTCCACGGTCGCAAAGTTAATGCTCTTACGACCCCCATACGGGCAACACTCGAACAGGTTTGTGAGATAAAAATCGCACCTCCCCGGCGGGGAATCGAACCCCGGTCTCCCGCGTGACAGGCGGGGATACTAACCACTATACTACCGAGGATGCGCTGTAGACAGGTGCCCTTGTGCGAGAGATATGGTGCTAGTAGCCGCAAACGTCCTACACTAAGTTCGGCGAGTGATAGAGCAGCAATTAAAAATCGGATGTGCCTCCCCGGCGGGGAATCGAACCCCGGTCTCCCGCGTGACAGGCGGGGATACTAACCACTATACTACCGAGGAAGACGCAGCTAGCGTCTCGAATGCACAATTATGTTACTCAAATAGCTGATACATCTCAAACCTAGCCTCCTGTTGCTGTCAGAGACAGCTGCTATGAAATAAAAGTATGCCCCAGGTGAGGCTCGAACTCACAACCCCGGCATTGCTCACGGCTACTGCCTTATAAGTACCGTGCGCTAACCAATTGCGCCACTGGGGCTACAACACAGCGCTCTCAGTTAGCGGTATTCACTTTGCTGCAAACCAGTGGTGGCCACAGAAACATACGATCGCCACCTGATGCCATACTGCGACTTTGGCACCTGACTACCAATGCTTCGTGCTATTCTTGTTTCATATGCTACGCTTACATGCACATCAACCGGCTCTCGTCGTCGAGAAAACGCGGGAAAACGCGCGCCTTGCCTTCTGCTACCTGTCGAACAGCGAGAGCAGATGCGTGGCAAGCTCTAAGCTCTGCAGGCGCACTGCGGCCACGCAGCTGCACGAAAGGTACCTTCCTTGGGAGCTTGCTCAGCCATGGAGAACACGTTTCTTAGCGAATTGCACTTGTCTCGTAGAAAGAAGTGCTGCCATTGGCCCTGTGGCGCAACGGATAACGCGTCTGACTACGGATCAGAAGATTCCAGGTTCGAATCCTGGCAGGGTCGGCATTTTGTTAGTTGCCGACGCGTAGCTGGGCAGTGGATTTCGTATGTCGCCGCATCGTGGAGTGCTTTGTTGCTCCTGTGCATCTCGCAGCTGCATGTCGAGTCGATCGTGGTAAATATCGCTGCCTGCAAGCGTCAGCGTAGCGTCAGTGGAGCAAAGTCGAGACAAGTCAAGCTGAGAGCTGTAGGAGATGATACGCAATTAAATACAGGCGTGTGAAAGCGACGCAGACAACACTTCCCAAGTGTCCCACGTCACGTGGCGAAGAGCGTGCGCAAGCCTAGCCAGCAGAGTGGCGCAGTGGAAGCGTGCTGGGCCCATAACCCAGAGGTCCGTGGATCGAAACCACGCTCTGCTAAAATTATTTATTTTGCGGACTGCGTCGAGCTCGATTATTACGCCCACAGCGTGGGCTGGGGCGCTTTGACTCAGCGTTAACAGCAAACCCCGTAATTCTGAAGTGTGAAGAATGCGAGAACCACTTCCTAAGATGTAGCATTTTTTAAGATTTCGCACCAACTACACTCCACGGTCGCAAAGTTAATGCTCTTACGACCCCCATACGGGCAACACTCGAACAGGTTTGTGAGATAAAAATCGCACCTCCCCGGCGGGGAATCGAACCCCGGTCTCCCGCGTGACAGGCGGGGATACTAACCACTATACTACCGAGGATGCGCTGTAGACAGGTGCCCTTGTGCGAGAGATATGGTGCTAGTAGCCGCAAACGTCCTACACTAAGTTCGGCGAGTGATAGAGCAGCAATTAAAAATCGGATGTGCCTCCCCGGCGGGGAATCGAACCCCGGTCTCCCGCGTGACAGGCGGGGATACTAACCACTATACTACCGAGGAAGACGCAGCTAGCGTCTCGAATGCACAATTATGTTACTCAAATAGCTGATACATCTCAAACCTAGCCTCCTGTTGCTGTCAGAGACAGCTGCTATGAAATAAAAGTATGCCCCAGGTGAGGCTCGAACTCACAACCCCGGCATTGCTCACGGCTACTGCCTTATAAGTACCGTGCGCTAACCAATTGCGCCACTGGGGCTACAACACAGCGCTCTCAGTTAGCGGTATTCACTTTGCTGCAAACCAGTGGTGGCCACAGAAACATACGATCGCCACCTGATGCCATACTGCGACTTTGGCACCTGACTACCAATGCTTCGTGCTATTCTTGTTTCATATGCTACGCTTACATGCACATCAACCGGCTCTCGTCGTCGAGAAAACGCGGGAAAACGCGCGCCTTGCCTTCTGCTACCTGTCGAACAGCGAGAGCAGATGCGTGGCAAGCTCTAAGCTCTGCAGGCGCACTGCGGCCACGCAGCTGCACGAAAGGTACCTTCCTTGGGAGCTTGCTCAGCCATGGAGAACACGTTTCTTAGCGAATTGCACTTGTCTCGTAGAAAAAAGTGCTGCCATTGGCCCTGTGGCGCAACGGATAACGCGTCTGACTACGGATCAGAAGATTCCAGGTTCGAATCCTGGCAGGGTCGGCGTTTTGTTAGTTGCCGACGCGTAGCTGGGCAGTGGATTTCGTATGTCGCCGCATCGTGGAGTGCTTTGTTGCTCCTGTGCATCTCGCAGCTGCATGTCGAGTCGATCGTGGTAAATATCGCTGCCTGCAAGCGTCAGCGTAGCGTCAGTGGAGCAAAGTCGAGACAAGTCAAGCTGAGAGCTGTAGGAGATGATACGCAATTAAATACAGGCGTGTGAAAGCGACGCAGACAACACTTCCCAAGTGTCCCACGTCACGTGGCGAAGAGCGTGCGCAAGCCTAGCCAGCAGAGTGGCGCAGTGGAAGCGTGCTGGGCCCATAACCCAGAGGTCCGTGGATCGAAACCACGCTCTGCTAAAATTATTTATTTTGCGGACTGCGTCGAGCTCGATTATTACGCCCACAGCGTGGGCTGGGGCGCTTTGACTCAGCGTTAACAGCAAACCCCGTAATTCTGAAGTGTGAAGAATGCGAGAACCACTTCCTAAGATGTAGCATTTTTTAAGATTTCGCACCAACTACACTCCACGGTCGCAAAGTTAATGCTCTTACGACCCCCATACGGGCAACACTCGAACAGGTTTGTGAGATAAAAATCGCACCTCCCCGGCGGGGAATCGAACCCCGGTCTCCCGCGTGACAGGCGGGGATACTAACCACTATACTACCGAGGATGCGCTGTAGACAGGTGCCCTTGTGCGAGAGATATGGTGCTAGTAGCCGCAAACGTCCTACACTAAGTTCGGCGAGTGATAGAGCAGCAGTTAAAAATCGGATGTGCCTCCCCGGCGGGGAATCGAACCCCGGTCTCCCGCGTGACACGCGGGGATACTAACCACTATACTACCGAGGAAGACGCAGCTAGCGTCTCGAATGCACAATTATGTTACTCAAATAGCTGATACATCTCAAACCTAGCCTCCTGTTGCTGTCAGAGACAGCTGCTATGAAATAAAAGTATGCCCCAGGTGAGGGCTCGAACTCACAACCCCGGCATTGCTCACGGCTACTGCCTTATAAGTACCGTGCGCTAACCAATTGCGCCACTGGGGCTACAACACAGCGCTCTCAGTTAGCGGTATTCACTTTGCTGCAAACCAGTGGTGGCCACAGAAACATACGATCGCCACCTGATGCCATACTGCGACTTTGGCACCTGACTACCAATGCTTCGTGCTATTCTTGTTTCATATGCTACGCTTACATGCACATCAACCGGCTCTCGTCGTCGAGAAAACGCGGGAAAACGCGCGCCTTGCCTTCTGCTACCTGTCGAACAGCGAGAGCAGATGCGTGGCAAGCTCTAAGCTCTGCAGGCGCACTGCGGCCACGCAGCTGCACGAAAGGTACCTTCCTTGGGAGCTTGCTCAGCCATGGAGAACACGTTTCTTAGCGAATTGCACTTGTCTCGTAGAAAGAAGTGCTGCCATTGGCCCTGTGGCGCAACGGATAACGCGTCTGACTACGGATCAGAAGATTCCAGGTTCGAATCCTGGCAGGGTCGGCATTTTGTTAGTTGCCGACGCGTAGCTGGGCAGTGGATTTCGTATGTCGCCGCATCGTGGAGTGCTTTGTTGCTCCTGTGCATCTCGCAGCTGCATGTCGAGTCGATCGTGGTAAATATCGCTGCCTGCAAGCGTCAGCGTAGCGTCAGTGGAGCAAAGTCGAGACAAGTCAAGCTGAGAGCTGTAGGAGATGATACGCAATTAAATACAGGCGTGTGAAAGCGACGCAGACAACACTTCCCAAGTGTCCCACGTCACGTGGCGAAGAGCGTGCGCAAGCCTAGCCAGCAGAGTGGCGCAGTGGAAGCGTGCTGGGCCCATAACCCAGAGGTCCGTGGATCGAAACCACGCTCTGCTAAAATTATTTATTTTGCGGACTGCGTCGAGCTCGATTATTACGCCCACAGCGTGGGCTGGGGCGCTTTGACTCAGCGTTAACAGCAAACCCCGTAATTCTGAAGTGTGAAGAATGCGAGAACCACTTCCTAAGATGTAGCATTTTTTAAGATTTCGCACCAACTACACTCCACGGTCGCAAAGTTAATGCTCTTACGACCCCCATACGGGCAACACTCGAACAGGTTTGTGAGATAAAAATCGCACCTCCCCGGCGGGGAATCGAACCCCGGTCTCCCGCGTGACAGGCGGGGATACTAACCACTATACTACCGAGGATGCGCTGTAGACAGGTGCCCTTGTGCGAGAGATATGGTGCTAGTAGCCGCAAACGTCCTACACTAAGTTCGGCGAGTGATAGAGCAGCAATTAAAAATCGGATGTGCCTCCCCGGCGGGGAATCGAACCCCGGTCTCCCGCGTGACAGGCAGGGATACTAACCACTATACTACCGAGGAAGACGCAGCTAGCGTCTCGAATGCACAATTATGTTACTCAAATAGCTGATACATCTCAAACCTAGCCTCCTGTTGCTGTCAGAGACAGCTGCTATGAAATAAAAGTATGCCCCAGGTGAGGCTCGAACTCACAACCCCGGCATTGCTCACGGCTACTGCCTTATAAGTACCGTGCGCTAACCAATTGCGCCACTGGGGCTACAACACAGCGCTCTCAGTTAGCGGTATTCACTTTGCTGCAAACCAGTGGTGGCCACAGAAACATACGATCGCCACCTGATGCCATACTGCGACTTTGGCACCTGACTACCAATGCTTCGTGCTATTCTTGTTTCATATGCTACGCTTACATGCACATCAACCGGCTCTCGTCGTCGAGAAAACGCGGGAAAACGCGCGCCTTGCCTTCTGCTACCTGTCGAACAGCGAGAGCAGATGCGTGGCAAGCTCTAAGCTCTGCAGGCGCACTGCGGCCACGCAGCTGCACGAAAGGTACCTTCCTTGGGAGCTTGCTCAGCCATGGAGAACACGTTTCTTAGCGAATTGCACTTGTCTCGTAGAAAAAAGTGCTGCCATTGGCCCTGTGGCGCAACGGATAACGCGTCTGACTACGGATCAGAAGATTCCAGGTTCGAATCCTGGCAGGGTCGGCGTTTTGTTAGTTGCCGACGCGTAGCTGGGCAGTGGATTTCGTATGTCGCCGCATCGTGGAGTGCTTTGTTGCTCCTGTGCATCTCGCAGCTGCATGTCGAGTCGATCGTGGTAAATATCGCTGCCTGCAAGCGTCAGCGTAGCGTCAGTGGAGCAAAGTCGAGACAAGTCAAGCTGAGAGCTGTAGGAGATGATACGCAATTAAATACAGGCGTGTGAAAGCGACGCAGACAACACTTCCCAAGTGTCCCACGTCACGTGGCGAAGAGCGTGCGCAAGCCTAGCCAGCAGAGTGGCGCAGTGGAAGCGTGCTGGGCCCATAACCCAGAGGTCCGTGGATCGAAACCACGCTCTGCTAAAATTATTTATTTTGCGGACTGCGTCGAGCTCGATTATTACGCCCACAGCGTGGGCTGGGGCGCTTTGACTCAGCGTTAACAGCAAACCCCGTAATTCTGAAGTGTGAAGAATGCGAGAACCACTTCCTAAGATGTAGCATTTTTTAAGATTTCGCACCAACTACACTCCACGGTCGCAAAGTTAATGCTCTTACGACCCCCATACGGGCAACACTCGAACAGGTTTGTGAGATAAAAATCGCACCTCCCCGGCGGGGAATCGAACCCCGGTCTCCCGCGTGACAGGCGGGGATACTAACCACTATACTACCGAGGATGCGCTGTAGACAGGTGCCCTTGTGCGAGAGATATGGTGCTAGTAGCCGCAAACGTCCTACACTAAGTTCGGCGAGTGATAGAGCAGCAGTTAAAAATCGGATGTGCCTCCCCGGCGGGGAATCGAACCCCGGTCTCCCGCGTGACACGCGGGGATACTAACCACTATACTACCGAGGAAGACGCAGCTAGCGTCTCGAATGCACAATTATGTTACTCAAATAGCTGATACATCTCAAACCTAGCCTCCTGTTGCTGTCAGAGACAGCTGCTATGAAATAAAAGTATGCCCCAGGTGAGGGCTCGAACTCACAACCCCGGCATTGCTCACGGCTACTGCCTTATAAGTACCGTGCGCTAACCAATTGCGCCACTGGGGCTACAACACAGCGCTCTCAGTTAGCGGTATTCACTTTGCTGCAAACCAGTGGTGGCCACAGAAACATACGATCGCCACCTGATGCCATACTGCGACTTTGGCACCTGACTACCAATGCTTCGTGCTATTCTTGTTTCATATGCTACGCTTACATGCACATCAACCGGCTCTCGTCGTCGAGAAAACGCGGGAAAACGCGCGCCTTGCCTTCTGCTACCTGTCGAACAGCGAGAGCAGATGCGTGGCAAGCTCTAAGCTCTGCAGGCGCACTGCGGCCACGCAGCTGCACGAAAGGTACCTTCCTTGGGAGCTTGCTCAGCCATGGAGAACACGTTTCTTAGCGAATTGCACTTGTCTCGTAGAAAGAAGTGCTGCCATTGGCCCTGTGGCGCAACGGATAACGCGTCTGACTACGGATCAGAAGATTCCAGGTTCGAATCCTGGCAGGGTCGGCATTTTGTTAGTTGCCGACGCGTAGCTGGGCAGTGGATTTCGTATGTCGCCGCATCGTGGAGTGCTTTGTTGCTCCTGTGCATCTCGCAGCTGCATGTCGAGTCGATCGTGGTAAATATCGCTGCCTGCAAGCGTCAGCGTAGCGTCAGTCGAGCAAAGTCGAGACAAGTCAAGCTGAGAGCTGTAGGAGATGATACGCAATTAAATACAGGCGTGTGAAAGCGACGCAGACAACACTTCCCAAGTGTCCCACGTCACGTGGCGAAGAGCGGGCGCAAGCCTAGCCAGCAGAGTGGCGCAGTGGAAGCGTGCTGGGCCCATAACCCAGAGGTCCGTGGATCGAAACCACGCTCTGCTAAAATTATTTATTTTGCGGACTGCGTCGAGCTCGATTATTACGCCCACAGCGTGGGCTGGGGCGCTTTGACTCAGCGTTAACAGCAAACCCCGTAATTCTGAAGTGTGAAGAATGCGAGAACCACTTCCTAAGATGTAGCATTTTTTAAGATTTCGCACCAACTACACTCCACGGTCGCAAAGTTAATGCTCTTACGACCCCCATACGGGCAACACTCGAACAGGTTTGTGAGATAAAAATCGCACCTCCCCGGCGGGGAATCGAACCCCGGTCTCCCGCGTGACAGGCGGGGATACTAACCACTATACTACCGAGGATGCGCTGTAGACAGGTGCCCTTGTGCGAGAGATATGGTGCTAGTAGCCGCAAACGTCCTACACTAAGTTCGGCGAGTGATAGAGCAGCAATTAAAAATCGGATGTGCCTCCCCGGCGGGGAATCGAACCCCGGTCTCCCGCGTGACACGCGGGGATACTAACCACTATACTACCGAGGAAGACGCAGCTAGCGTCTCGAATGCACAATTATGTTACTCAAATAGCTGATACATCTCAAACCTAGCCTCCTGTTGCTGTCAGAGACAGCTGCTATGAAATAAAAGTATGCCCCAGGTGAGGGCTCGAACTCACAACCCCGGCATTGCTCACGGCTACTGCCTTATAAGTACCGTGCGCTAACCAATTGCGCCACTGGGGCTACAACACAGCGCTCTCAGTTAGCGGTATTCACTTGGCTGCAAACCAGTGGTGGCCACAGAAACATACGATCGCCACCTGATGCCATACTGCGACTTTGGCACCTGACTACCAATGCTTCGTGCTATTCTTGTTTCATATGCTACGCTTACATGCACATCAACCGGCTCTCGTCGTCGAGAAAACGCGGGAAAACGCGCGCCTTGCCTTCTGCTACCTGTCGAACAGCGAGAGCAGATGCGTGGCAAGCTCTAAGCTCTGCAGGCGCACTGCGGCCACGCAGCTGCACGAAAGGTACCTTCCTTGGGAGCTTGCTCAGCCATGGAGAACACGTTTCTTAGCGAATTGCACTTGTCTCGTAGAAAGAAGTGCTGCCATTGGCCCTGTGGCGCAACGGATAACGCGTCTGACTACGGATCAGAAGATTCCAGGTTCGAATCCTGGCAGGGTCGGCATTTTGTTAGTTGCCGACGCGTAGCTGGGCAGTGGATTTCGTATGTCGCCGCATCGTGGAGTGCTTTGTTGCTCCTGTGCATCTCGCAGCTGCATGTCGAGTCGATCGTGGTAAATATCGCTGCCTGCAAGCGTCAGCGTAGCGTCAGTGGAGCAAAGTCGAGACAAGTCAAGCTGAGAGCTGTAGGAGATGATACGCAATTAAATACAGGCGTGTGAAAGCGACGCAGACAACACTTCCCAAGTGTCCCACGTCACGTGGCGAAGAGCGGGCGCAAGCCTAGCCAGCAGAGTGGCGCAGTGGAAGCGTGCTGGGCCCATAACCCAGAGGTCCGTGGATCGAAACCACGCTCTGCTAAAATTATTTATTTTGCGGACTGCGTCGAGCTCGATTATTACGCCCACAGCGTGGGCTGGGGTGCTTTGACTCAGCGTTAACAGCAAACCCCGTAATTCTGAAGTGTGAAGAATGCGAGAACCACTTCCTAAGATGTAGCATTTTTTAAGATTTCGCACCAACTACACTCCACGGTCGCAAAGTTAATGCTCTTACGACCCCCATACGGGCAACACTCGAACAGGTTTGTGAGATAAAAATCGCACCTCCCCGGCGGGGAATCGAACCCCGGTCTCCCGCGTGACAGGCGGGGATACTAACCACTATACTACCGAGGATGCGCTGTAGACAGGTGCCCTTGTGCGAGAGATATGGTGCTAGTAGCCGCAAACGTCCTACACTAAGTTCGGCGAGTGATAGAGCAGCAATTAAAAATCGGATGTGCCTCCCCGGCGGGGAATCGAACCCCGGTCTCCCGCGTGACAGGCGGGGATACTAACCACTATACTACCGAGGAAGACGCAGCTAGCGTCTCGAATGCACAATTATGTTACTCAAATAGCTGATACATCTCAAACCTAGCCTCCTGTTGCTGTCAGAGACAGCTGCTATGAAATAAAAGTATGCCCCAGGTGAGGCTCGAACTCACAACCCCGGCATTGCTCACGGCTACTGCCTTATAAGTACCGTGCGCTAACCAATTGCGCCACTGGGGCTACAACACAGCGCTCTCAGTTAGCGGTATTCACTTTGCTGCAAACCAGTGGTGGCCACAGAAACATACGATCGCCACCTGATGCCATACTGCGACTTTGGCACCTGACTACCAATGCTTCGTGCTATTCTTGTTTCATATGCTACGCTTACATGCACATCAACCGGCTCTCGTCGTCGAGAAAACGCGGGAAAACGCGCGCCTTGCCTTCTGCTACCTGTCGAACAGCGAGAGCAGATGCGTGGCAAGCTCTAAGCTCTGCAGGCGCACTGCGGCCACGCAGCTGCACGAAAGGTACCTTCCTTGGGAGCTTGCTCAGCCATGGAGAACACGTTTCTTAGCGAATTGCACTTGTCTCGTAGAAAGAAGTGCTGCCATTGGCCCTGTGGCGCAACGGATAACGCGTCTGACTAGGGATCAGAAGATTCCAGGTTCGAATCCTGGCAGGGTCGGCATTTTGTTAGTTGCCGACGCGTAGCTGGGCAGTGGATTTCGTATGTCGCCGCATCGTGGAGTGCTTTGTTGCTCCTGTGCATCTCGCAGCTGCATGTCGAGTCGATCGTGGTAAATATCGCTGCCTGCAAGCGTCAGCGTAGCGTCAGTGGAGCAAAGTCGAGACAAGTCAAGCTGAGAGCTGTAGGAGATGATACGCAATTAAATACAGGCGTGTGAAAGCGACGCAGACAACACTTCCCAAGTGTCCCACGTCACGTGGCGAAGAGCGGGCGCAAGCCTAGCCAGCAGAGTGGCGCAGTGGAAGCGTGCTGGGCCCATAACCCAGAGGTCCGTGGATCGAAACCACGCTCTGCTAAAATTATTTATTTTGCGGACTGCGTCGAGCTCGATTATTACGCCCACAGCGTGGGCTGGGGTGCTTTGACTCAGCGTTAACAGCAAACCCCGTAATTCTGAAGTGTGAAGAATGCGAGAACCACTTCCTAAGATGTAGCATTTTTTAAGATTTCGCACCAACTACACTCCACGGTCGCAAAGTTAATGCTCTTACGACCCCCATACGGGCAACACTCGAACAGGTTTGTGAGATAAAAATCGCACCTCCCCGGCGGGGAATCGAACCCCGGTCTCCCGCGTGACAGGCGGGGATACTAACCACTATACTACCGAGGATGCGCTGTAGACAGGTGCCCTTGTGCGAGAGATATGGTGCTAGTAGCCGCAAACGTCCTACACTAAGTTCGGCGAGTGATAGAGCAGCAATTAAAAATCGGATGTGCCTCCCCGGCGGGGAATCGAACCCCGGTCTCCCGCGTGACAGGCGGGGATACTAACCACTATACTACCGAGGAAGACGCAGCTAGCGTCTCGAATGCACAATTATGTTACTCAAATAGCTGATACATCTCAAACCTAGCCTCCTGTTGCTGTCAGAGACAGCTGCTATGAAATAAAAGTATGCCCCAGGTGAGGCTCGAACTCACAACCCCGGCATTGCTCACGGCTACTGCCTTATAAGTACCGTGCGCTAACCAATTGCGCCACTGGGGCTACAACACAGCGCTCTCAGTTAGCGGTATTCACTTTGCTGCAAACCAGTGGTGGCCACAGAAACATACGATCGCCACCTGATGCCATACTGCGACTTTGGCACCTGACTACCAATGCTTCGTGCTATTCTTGTTTCATATGCTACGCTTACATGCACATCAACCGGCTCTCGTCGTCGAGAAAACGCGGGAAAACGCGCGCCTTGCCTTCTGCTACCTGTCGAACAGCGAGAGCAGATGCGTGGCAAGCTCTAAGCTCTGCAGGCGCACTGCGGCCACGCAGCTGCACGAAAGGTACCTTCCTTGGGAGCTTGCTCAGCCATGGAGAACACGTTTCTTAGCGAATTGCACTTGTCTCGTAGAAAGAAGTGCTGCCATTGGCCCTGTGGCGCAACGGATAACGCGTCTGACTACGGATCAGAAGATTCCAGGTTCGAATCCTGGCAGGGTCGGCATTTTGTTAGTTGCCGACGCGTAGCTGGGCAGTGGATTTCGTATGTCGCCGCATCGTGGAGTGCTTTGTTGCTCCTGTGCATCTCGCAGCTGCATGTCGAGTCGATCGTGGTAAATATCGCTGCCTGCAAGCGTCAGCGTAGCGTCAGTGGAGCAAAGTCGAGACAAGTCAAGCTGAGAGCTGTAGGAGATGATACGCAATTAAATACAGGCGTGTGAAAGCGACGCAGACAACACTTCCCAAGTGTCCCACGTCACGTGGCGAAGAGCGGGCGCAAGCCTAGCCAGCAGAGTGGCGCAGTGGAAGCGTGCTGGGCCCATAACCCAGAGGTCCGTGGATCGAAACCACGCTCTGCTAAAATTATTTATTTTGCGGACTGCTTCGAGCTCGATTATTACGCCCACAGCGTGGGCTGGGGCGCTTTGACTCAGCGTTAACAGCAAACCCCGTAATTCTGAAGTGTGAAGAATGCGAGAACCACTTCCTAAGATGTAGCATTTTTTAAGATTTCGCACCAACTACACTCCACGGTCGCAAAGTTAATGCTCTTACGACCCCCATACGGGCAACACTCGAACAGGTTTGTGAGATAAAAATCGCACCTCCCCGGCGGGGAATCGAACCCCGGTCTCCCGCGTGACAGGCGGGGATACTAACCACTATACTACCGAGGATGCGCTGTAGACAGGTGCCCTTGTGCGAGAGATATGGTGCTAGTAGCCGCAAACGTCCTACACTAAGTTCGGCGAGTGATAGAGCAGCAATTAAAAATCGGATGTGCCTCCCCGGCGGGGAATCGAACCCCGGTCTCCCGCGTGACAGGCGGGGATACTAACCACTATACTACCGAGGAAGACGCAGCTAGCGTCTCGAATGCACAATTATGTTACTCAAATAGCTGATACATCTCAAACCTAGCCTCCTGTTGCTGTCAGAGACAGCTGCTATGAAATAAAAGTATGCCCCAGGTGAGGCTCGAACTCACAACCCCGGCATTGCTCACGGCTACTGCCTTATAAGTACCGTGCGCTAACCAATTGCGCCACTGGGGCTACAACACAGCGCTCTCAGTTAGCGGTATTCACTTTGCTGCAAACCAGTGGTGGCCACAGAAACATACGATCGCCACCTGATGCCATACTGCGACTTTGGCACCTGACTACCAATGCTTCGTGCTATTCTTGTTTCATATGCTACGCTTACATGCACATCAACCGGCTCTCGTCGTCGAGAAAACGCGGGAAAACGCGCGCCTTGCCTTCTGCTACCTGTCGAACAGCGAGAGCAGATGCGTGGCAAGCTCTAAGCTCTGCAGGCGCACTGCGGCCACGCAGCTGCACGAAAGGTACCTTCCTTGGGAGCTTGCTCAGCCATGGAGAACACGTTTCTTAGCGAATTGCACTTGTCTCGTAGAAAGAAGTGCTGCCATTGGCCCTGTGGCGCAACGGATAACGCGTCTGACTACGGATCAGAAGATTCCAGGTTCGAATCCTGGCAGGGTCGGCGTTTTGTTAGTTGCCGACGCGTAGCTGGGCAGTGGATTTCGTATGTCGCCGCATCGTGGAGTGCTTTGTTGCTCCTGTGCATCTCGCAGCTGCATGTCGAGTCGATCGTGGTAAATATCGCTGCCTGCAAGCGTCAGCGTAGCGTCAGTGGAGCAAAGTCGAGACAAGTCAAGCTGAGAGCTGTAGGAGATGATACGCAATTAAATACAGGCGTGTGAAAGCGACGCAGACAACACTTCCCAAGTGTCCCACGTCACGTGGCGAAGAGCGGGCGCAAGCCTAGCCAGCAGAGTGGCGCAGTGGAAGCGTGCTGGGCCCATAACCCAGAGGTCCGTGGATCGAAACCACGCTCTGCTAAAATTATTTATTTTGCGGACTGCGTCGAGCTCGATTATTACGCCCACAGCGTGGGCTGGGGTGCTTTGACTCAGCGTTAACAGCAAACCCCGTAATTCTGAAGTGTGAAGAATGCGAGAACCACTTCCTAAGATGTAGCATTTTTTAAGATTTCGCAGCAACTACACTCCACGGTCGCAAAGTTAATGCTCTTACGACCCCCATACGGGCAACACTCGAACAGGTTTGTGAGATAAAAATCGCACCTCCCCGGCGGGGAATCGAACCCCGGTCTCCCGCGTGACAGGCGGGGATACTAACCACTATACTACCGAGGATGCGCTGTAGACAGGTGCCCTTGTGCGAGAGATATGGTGCTAGTAGCCGCAAACGTCCTACACTAAGTTCGGCGAGTGATAGAGCAGCAATTAAAAATCGGATGTGCCTCCCCGGCGGGGAATCGAACCCCGGTCTCCCGCGTGACAGGCGGGGATACTAACCACTATACTACCGAGGAAGACGCAGCTAGCGTCTCGAATGCACAATTATGTTACTCAAATAGCTGATACATCTCAAACCTAGCCTCCTGTTGCTGTCAGAGACAGCTGCTATGAAATAAAAGTATGCCCCAGGTGAGGCTCGAACTCACAACCCCGGCATTGCTCACGGCTACTGCCTTATAAGTACCGTGCGCTAACCAATTGCGCCACTTTTTTTTTTTTTTTTTTTTTTTATTTTTTTTTATTTTATTTTTTAAAGTAGAATAGAAGCTTAGCAGCATGAGGCAGGTGGAGGCAAAACGGGCAGGGGTCTGAGACTTGAGGCCTGGCCGTGATGTCTCCCCCCAGTCCCGTTGCTGAGTTGCTTCATTATAATATTCTTGACGGAGTATGGAAGTTATGCTTCGTGTTCATCCTACTCCTGAACCGATTGATCCTTCATTTTAGACAAAAAATTTAGTTCATGTTGAGGCATTTGCAATTGAAGCTGATAGCTTGTAGCGTGTGCGGTATTTATGTAGTAGATATATATTATTCCCACTGCTTCTTGACAACAAAAAACATGCCTCTTTGTAACAGAAAAGTAATCATGAAGCAATGGATTCTGATTGTGTATATTTGGTTGCTCATGTCCTATTTTTTTTTTTTGTATTAGTTTGTTTGTTTTATTTTCGCTTTTTTTTTCTTGTAAGAGAAGAAACTTCATTGAATGCAAAAAATAAGTGTTATGGTAAGGCACTATTGCCATAGCCTTATTGTCTTCTTGATAGGTATAATAATAATAAAAAAAAAGGAGAAAAATCCTCCTCCATTAAAAGAAATGAGACTTCCATGTTAGTAATAAAATCGGAAAAAAAAGCTTATCTGTACCCTACGATTGTGATGTTTTGTTGTTTCTTGTTCTTAATTTTTTTTCTTTTTTTTTTTTCTTTTTAACGTTTTTTTGTTTTTTTTTCGGCTTCTGCTGTGGAACGAACAAAATAGCCTTCTGAGTTAGCAGAGTATAAGTGATGGTTATATGAAGCTGGAAAATTGTAATTTTTTTTTCCTGGTTTTTAGAAAACAAGCGTCCATTCGCTTAAAGAAATGATTTGTGTTTATCTCAGCCGCATGTCAACCAATGCCCAGTCGCTCAAATACTATTTTTAGCATATTGCCGTAGTTCTTCTTGTGATCTTTATATTTCAGGGCTCTATAAAAAGCAAACTTCAAGTTCACGTAAAACTCAATGGAATTGTCAGATCCCAGGTGATTAACTACGTAGTTCACATAGTGTCCCATTAACCAGTGGACGGAGTTGTTTTTTGCTGCGGGAAAATAGCGAGTCTGAGGCCTGAGGAATGTCACAGGGGGAAAATTTTCTACCGAAGACCTCGTAAGAAATGCAAGTTGTTCTCTGATCCAATTACAGATTTGTAGATTCCCACCGCACGTTAATCTGTGCACTAACGTATCGATCAGTTTGCATTTGAGACATAGATTCGTTTCGCTAATGCCGATTGCATGTAGCCTTTCATTAGTGCTGATGGTCCCGTTCACTGTTTTATACCATGTTGATTTGACGTCGGATGGAAGACCATGCATATTAATATTTTCCCATATGGCGTCCCAATCAAAATGTGGGTATTTGCTTTCTAATTTGTTTCTCCCCTCCATTTTCCTTCGATGACACAGAATATCGCGGGCCGTGATCCGTCGTGAGTTGATTATGGCATTGCCAAGATAGCTGAGTTCCACGAAATATACTCGAACGTGCTGGAGCCGGTCATTTATTTTTTGCACATTCACCGGTGGCTGTAGACTTGCAGGCCTGACAACTTCAAATAATTTAGTTGTAATGCTGTCAGCGTGGTCGCTAAGGATAGTGGCGGTCCTTTTTATAAAAAGTGCAGACGCCTTATTTCTAATGTCAACTAAACCTAAACCTCCTTTCCTGGGATCTAAGGTCGCTGTTGTTGCAGCTACTCGGAATATTTCACCTCTCCACAGATAACTGGCAATGGTAGACATTATCTGTTTTCCAATCATTTTTGGTAACGGGAAGATCTGCGCTGTAAAGTAACCTTTGGAGAGGAGGCAGTTGTTAATGAAAAGTACCCTCTGAAACTGGTTCATATTACGGGAAAGGTTTTCTCTTGTTATTCCAAGAATTTGTCCTGACGTATTTCTCCAATTGATAGCTGCCATTTTCAATGGACAAGGCGTCAGCGTTATTCCCAGTGCTTTGCACTGGGTGACTTTTGTCGCCCAGGCTAATGTGGTGTGTTGAAAACCCCGTAGGTTTAAAAGTTTGCTTTTGTTTGCGTTGAGACTCGCTCCGGAGACGCTACAGTACTTCTTAATTAGTATGTCCAATTTCGAAATGTCTTCAGCATTACGCACTACGACTCCGACATCATCGGCATAGGCGTTTATAACAGTTCGGTGAGCAGATAATGTGAGGCCAGTCAGGGTGACATGAACACTGCGGAGAAAAGGCTCTAAAGACAGCACGAAGAGGAGCATTGAGAGGGGGCTGCCTTGAGGCACGCCACGCCTGATCTGGATCTGCTTTGTCCTCTGGCTGTTGACTGAGATACAAGCGCTGATTCCTGTTGCAATATTTCTGATCACACTTAGGACGCGCTCATTAAAACCTATTTTCTTCAGTGTGGCATTAAGGAATCTATGATCCACACGATCAAAAGCTTTCTGGAAGTCAATAAACATGATAGCACATTTGATATTGGTCACAGCAGTGATTGCAATTACATCTCTATATTCAGCTATGCTTTTAAAAATACTCCTATTAGGAACACATGACTGGTATGGGCTTACTATCTTTGTAGCGAGCTGTGAGAGTCTGTTGTTTATAATTCTGCCGATGATTTTATAATCAGAGTTTAACAGAGAGATAGGACGAAAGTTATTAAGGTTTGTTTTTGCAGTAGTTTTTGGAATGAGTACTATTGTACTCTCTTTAAAAACAGAAGGTATCTGTTTTCCCTGAAGTACCTCGTTTGTGATTCGGGTAAACATGTCACCAATCAAAGGCCAGTATCGTATATAAAATTCAACAGGCAAACCATCCGGTCCCGGTGATTTCTTCAAAGGAGACTTGCAGATGGTTCTGTAGATTTCTTCGTTAGGACACTCGACGAGAAGGTTTTCGTTTTCCTCGTCCGACACCTGAGGAGCTATGGAACTAAGGTAATCATCGAAGGACTCTTCACATACAGGACTGACTGAGTATAGGTCTTCGTAATACTTGTGCACTGCAGTGACGATGTCTCTCTGAGTCGTGAGTGTCTCGCCATTTTCAGACTGAAGTCCATCGATGAAGGTGCGTCTCCTATTTCTTTCGTGCCTCAGTAGATGGTACAAGGAAGCATGTTCATCCTCCACGACTGTTTTAGCCTTTGATTTTATTTTCAGACCCTCCATCTGCTGTCTTTTAATGCTGAGCAATTTGGCCTTGGTTCGCTTGATATCTACCAGACGGATGTTGGAAGTGTCTGCCTGCTCGTATAGATTTCGCAGCATGGTGTAATAAAATTCTATGGAATTTTTCAAGTCTTTCGATCGTTGTGCACCATAATGGATGAGAACTTTTCGCAGTTTAGGCTTTGCCCTGTTGCACCACCAGTCTAGTACTGAGACATGCCTGTTTACGGAGCGGAGGCACATCGCCCACGCTTCTGTCAAACTTTCCTCTAGTCCGTCTTCCTGCATCAGTGACATGTTAAGGTGCCATTGACTTCTGAAACGACGAGTAGGTTGCGCAGTAAGGCTGACGGTAGCAAGCACGGCACTATGATCAGAAAAGTAGACAGGAGTCGTCTCCGCTTTAATGAAAGAGCTGACTAGACTTTGCGATATGTAGAGTCTGTCAATTCTACTTCGGGATTGAGGACCGATATATGTGAAAGCCACAAATGTGGGATACGTTATTTCCCAAGCATCTTTAAGCTGTAAAACAGTGACAAAACGCTTCAATTCATTGCAGTTATTAAAATTTGGAACCTGGTCTTTTTTATTGATCACACAATTAAAATCACCGCCGATTATAAGATCCGTTGGGTTTTTCCGCAATAAATAAATGATCTCGTCTTTAAAGAACTGTGCTCTTGCCATTCTATTGGATGTGCCGGAAGGGGCATACAGATTGATAAGAGTAAAACCAAAGACTTTTATACCTATCGCTCTGCCGGATTCCAATCTTTCAATATCTGTGACAGGGATCCCCTCCCTGACTAAAATTGCTGTCCCTATGTTAGTGTCAAGCGAGACATTTGAAATAGACAAATATCCTGGCACTGTAAGGTTAGTGAGTACAACTTCTTGTAGGAAAACAATGTCCGTCCCTGACTCATATAGGTACTCTTTGAGCGCCGCAATTTTAGTCGTCGATGTAATCCTGTTAATATTGATAGTTGCAAAAGTATACGCCTGGGACATTTAGTTTACATAAAAATGTACATAAAGGAATAAAAAAAAAAATTGTAAAATAATGGTAAAAACAGGGAGCTGTGTCGCTTCTAGAAGGGATAAAATATTCCACTTCAACAAGCACCTGCAAGAATAATCTACAGAGAAATACCTATGAGTATGGAAAATACATGAACCACTGCGTTTGGTTCCTCCGAAAAATGACTAAGACAATAGGACAATCAGAACATAAAGCGGTTCAACGATATTTTTTCCCCTTTTTTTTGTTTTTTTGTTTTTTTTTTTTTTTTTTTTGTTGAATGGTGATCCTCAGTTTGGTGGAGTATTCCTAAGTTCTCGGGTTTTAGTTTTGCAGAGGGGCTTTCCATCACTAATGGTACTTGAAGGTACATCCTTAGGTTTTTCCGTAATAATTTCATACAGGACATTCTTGGCCGTTGCGTCATCTTGTCCAGGTTGTTGTTTGCTTTGGTTACGGGAAGCTTTGAGATTAGGTTGCGGTTTGAGTCTACGTCTTTGGACATCGTGGTTCAACGCGCCGTCCTTCGCGTTGTCTATCTTCACCACCGTTGAGACCGAAGCTGCCTCAACAGTGTCCTGTTCACGTCGTCCACTTCCTTGTCCTTCCGGCACTAACTCCAGGGCACTGACTGAATCGGTTGGTTGGGGGTCGGTGAGTTCGTGAATGCGGTTCTGCTCCGTCACCTCATGGGGTTCGGAGTGCGGCACGTCCGTCGCCGCGACAACCGTTACTGCTTCGCCTCTGTGGTCGGTTGGTACCTGTGCGGCAGCCGACAGCGGTTGGGTTGTCTGAGCCGCTGTCGTCATTTCCATACATGTACTGTCTGTTTCCTCTAACACATCTGCGTCACACTGCTTCTGTTTGCGGGTGGAGGGGGAGTTGCGGGAGGACTCGCCGTCCGAGCCGTCATCAGTCACCTCCAACGGTCGTTTCTTATTCTGAAGATCGCATTCGGGAACAGAAGGGTGACTTGTTATTACTTGCAGAGGTGGGAACTCTGTGTTAGTTACAGCGGGCATTGTAGAAGTACCTGCACCACTGTCATTAGCAGAAGGAGGGGAGTTGCTGCTTGGTAAGACGTCGCTAAGTGTCAATTTTTGACGCTGTGTTAGATTAGTCCGGAGGACAAAAACACGGCGTGGACAATCTTGTCTGAAATGACCTGTCTCGTTACAAATATTACACGTACGCTCCTGTCCAGAATAAACAACATGTGCTTTATGACCTGCAACAGATATATGGGACGGAATATTGGCTTTCACCTCCATTTCGACGGACCTAATGCCATTATAACACTGTATCTTGTACAGCTTCGACCATCTTTCGTTATAGATGGATTTAACTGCCCCATATTTAGATAGAGCGTCTTTGATCAACTGATTGTCAACTTCGATAGGAACGTTCAAAATCCTCACATTGGTGTACATGATATCAGCTTTTCGTACAGAAACATTACTTTTTGAACCATCTCGATGAACAAATTCAACAGAATTACCCCATTTTGCAATTAACTTATCGATAGTCGCGGAGTTCAGAAATTTAACATAAACACAGTATTTTTCAGCATCTAACTGCGTGGTGTGAACAGAGTCAGAATTGATACAGATTACCTCTGTGAGCCAGTCATGGATCTCCAGTGCAGTGGGTTGGACCGGCCGGGTTTCCTTCTCGAACGAGAAGACTAATGTATTCTTCCTGACGGTGTCAGACATGATCTTCCGTGCCGACGAAATTCCGGTACAAACCGAAATCGCGACGAAGAACGAAACGGAGAATGGACAATAACACTTCAAAAACACTTATCAGGACCACCAAATGCAATAACACTACTAAAATGCACAGACAGCTGAACGTAAACACAAAACACCGGCGATTGCGCAAGCGTGTGCGGAGCAAGCAACAAGCACGTCCGACCGCGGCGACGGCTAAAGCCAGAATGCTGGGGCTACAACACAGCGCTCTCAGTTAGCGGTATTCACTTTGCTGCAAACCAGTGGTGGCCACAGAAACATACGATCGCCACCTGATGCCATACTGCGACTTTGGCACCTGACTACCAATGCTTCGTGCTATTCTTGTTTCATATGCTACGCTTACATGCACATCAACCGGCTCTCGTCGTCGAGAAAACGCGGGAAAACGCGCGCCTTGCCTTCTGCTACCTGTCGAACAGCGAGAGCAGATGCGTGGCAAGCTCTAAGCTCTGCAGGCGCACTGCGGCCACGCAGCTGCACGAAAGGTACCTTCCTTGGGAGCTTGCTCAGCCATGGAGAACACGTTTCTTAGCGAATTGCACTTGTCTCGTAGAAAGAAGTGCTGCCATTGGCCCTGTGGCGCAACGGATAACGCGTCTGACTACGGATCAGAAGATTCCAGGTTCGAATCCTGGCAGGGTCGGCATTCTGTTAGTTGCCGACGCGTAGCTGGGCAGTGGATTTCGTATGTCGCCGCATCGTGGAGTGCTTTGTTGCTCCTGTGCATCTCGCAGCTGCATGTCGAGTCGATCGTGGTAAATATCGCTGCCTGCAAGCGTCAGCGTAGCGTCAGTGGAGCAAAGTCGAGACAAGTCAAGCTGAGAGCTGTAGGAGATGATACGCAATTAAATACAGGCGTGTGAAAGCGACGCAGACAACACTTCCCAAGTGTCCCACGTCACGTGGCGAAGAGCGGGCGCAAGCCTAGCCAGCAGAGTGGCGCAGTGGAAGCGTGCTGGGCCCATAACCCAGAGGTCCGTGGATCGAAACCACGCTCTGCTAAAATTATTTATTTTGCGGACTGCTTCGAGCTCGATTATTACGCCCACAGCGTGGGCTGGGGCGCTTTGACTCAGCGTTAACAGCAAACCCCGTAATTCTGAAGTGTGAAGAATGCGAGAACCACTTCCTAAGATGTAGCATTTTTTAAGATTTCGCACCAACTACACTCCACGGTCGCAAAGTTAATGCTCTTACGACCCCCATACGGGCAACACTCGAACAGGTTTGTGAGATAAAAATCGCACCTCCCCGGCGGGGAATCGAACCCCGGTCTCCCGCGTGACAGGCGGGGATACTAACCACTATACTACCGAGGATGCGCTGTAGACAGGTGCCCTTGTGCGAGAGATATGGTGCTAGTAGCCGCAAACGTCCTACACTAAGTTCGGCGAGTGATAGAGCAGCAATTAAAAATCGGATGTGCCTCCCCGGCGGGGAATCGAACCCCGGTCTCCCGCGTGACAGGCGGGGATACTAACCACTATACTACCGAGGAAGACGCAGCTAGCGTCTCGAATGCACAATTATGTTACTCAAATAGCTGATACATCTCAAACCTAGCCTCCTGTTGCTGTCAGAGACAGCTGCTATGAAATAAAAGTATGCCCCAGGTGAGGCTCGAACTCACAACCCCGGCATTGCTCACGGCTACTGCCTTATAAGTACCGTGCGCTAACCAATTGCGCCACTGGGGCTACAACACAGCGCTCTCAGTTAGCGGTATTCACTTTGCTGCAAACCAGTGGTGGCCACAGAAACATACGATCGCCACCTGATGCCATACTGCGACTTTGGCACCTGACTACCAATGCTTCGTGCTATTCTTGTTTCATATGCTACGCTTACATGCACATCAACCGGCTCTCGTCGTCGAGAAAACGCGGGAAAACGCGCGCCTTGCCTTCTGCTACCTGTCGAACAGCGAGAGCAGATGCGTGGCAAGCTCTAAGCTCTGCAGGCGCACTGCGGCCACGCAGCTGCACGAAAGGTACCTTCCTTGGGAGCTTGCTCAGCCATGGAGAACACGTTTCTTAGCGAATTGCACTTGTCTCGTAGAAAGAAGTGCTGCCATTGGCCCTGTGGCGCAACGGATAACGCGTCTGACTACGGATCAGAAGATTCCAGGTTCGAATCCTGGCAGGGTCGGCGTTTTGTTAGTTGCCGACGCGTAGCTGGGCAGTGGATTTCGTATGTCGCCGCATCGTGGAGTGCTTTGTTGCTCCTGTGCATCTCGCAGCTGCATGTCGAGTCGATCGTGGTAAATATCGCTGCCTGCAAGCGTCAGCGTAGCGTCAGTGGAGCAAAGTCGAGACAAGTCAAGCTGAGAGCTGTAGGAGATGATACGCAATTAAATACAGGCGTGTGAAAGCGACGCAGACAACACTTCCCAAGTGTCCCACGTCACGTGGCGAAGAGCGGGCGCAAGCCTAGCCAGCAGAGTGGCGCAGTGGAAGCGTGCTGGGCCCATAACCCAGAGGTCCGTGAATCGAAACCACGCTCTGCTAAAATTATTTATTTTGCGGACTGCGTCGAGCTCGATTATTACGCCCACAGCGTGGGCTGGGGTGCTTTGACTCAGCGTTAACAGCAAACCCCGTAATTCTGAAGTGTGAAGAATGCGAGAACCACTTCCTAAGATGTAGCATTTTTTAAGATTTCGCACCAACTACACTCCACGGTCGCAAAGTTAATGCTCTTACGACCCCCATACGGGCAACACTCGAACAGGTTTGTGAGATAAAAATCGCACCTCCCCGGCGGGGAATCGAACCCCGGTCTCCCGCGTGACAGGCGGGGATACTAACCACTATACTACCGAGGATGCGCTGTAGACAGGTGCCCTTGTGCGAGAGATATGGTGCTAGTAGCCGCAAACGTCCTACACTAAGTTCGGCGAGTGATAGAGCAGCAATTAAAAATCGGATGTGCCTCCCCGGCGGGGAATCGAACCCCGGTCTCCCGCGTGACAGGCGGGGATACTAACCACTATACTACCGAGGAAGACGCAGCTAGCGTCTCGAATGCACAATTATGTTACTCAAATAGCTGATACATCTCAAACCTAGCCTCCTGTTGCTGTCAGAGACAGCTGCTATGAAATAAAAGTATGCCCCAGGTGAGGCTCGAACTCACAACCCCGGCATTGCTCACGGCTACTGCCTTATAAGTACCGTGCGCTAACCAATTGCGCCACTGGGGCTACAACACAGCGCTCTCAGTTAGCGGTATTCACTTTGCTGCAAACCAGTGGTGGCCACAGAAACATACGATCGCCACCTGATGCCATACTGCGACTTTGGCACCTGACTACCAATGCTTCGTGCTATTCTTGTTTCATATGCTACGCTTACATGCACATCAACCGGCTCTCGTCGTCGAGAAAACGCGGGAAAACGCGCGCCTTGCCTTCTGCTACCTGTCGAACAGCGAGAGCAGATGCGTGGCAAGCTCTAAGCTCTGCAGGCGCACTGCGGCCACGCAGCTGCACGAAAGGTACCTTCCTTGGGAGCTTGCTCAGCCATGGAGAACACGTTTCTTAGCGAATTGCACTTGTCTCGTAGAAAGAAGTGCTGCCATTGGCCCTGTGGCGCAACGGATAACGCGTCTGACTACGGATCAGAAGATTCCAGGTTCGAATCCTGGCAGGGTCGGCGTTTTGTTAGTTGCCGACGCGTAGCTGGGCAGTGGATTTCGTATGTCGCCGCATCGTGGAGTGCTTTGTTGCTCCTGTGCATCTCGCAGCTGCATGTCGAGTCGATCGTGGTAAATATCGCTGCCTGCAAGCGTCAGCGTAGCGTCAGTGGAGCAAAGTCGAGACAAGTCAAGCTGAGAGCTGTAGGAGATGATACGCAATTAAATACAGGCGTGTGAAAGCGACGCAGACAACACTTCCCAAGTGTCCCACGTCACGTGGCGAAGAGCGGGCGCAAGCCTAGCCAGCAGAGTGGCGCAGTGGAAGCGTGCTGGGCCCATAACCCAGAGGTCCGTGAATCGAAACCACGCTCTGCTAAAATTATTTATTTTGCGGACTGCGTCGAGCTCGATTATTACGCCCACAGCGTGGGCTGGGGTGCTTTGACTCAGCGTTAACAGCAAACCCCGTAATTCTGAAGTGTGAAGAATGCGAGAACCACTTCCTAAGATGTAGCATTTTTTAAGATTTCGCACCAACTACACTCCACGGTCGCAAAGTTAATGCTCTTACGACCCCCATACGGGCAACACTCGAACAGGTTTGTGAGATAAAAATCGCACCTCCCCGGCGGGGAATCGAACCCCGGTCTCCCGCGTGACAGGCGGGGATACTAACCACTATACTACCGAGGATGCGCTGTAGACAGGTGCCCTTGTGCGAGAGATATGGTGCTAGTAGCCGCAAACGTCCTACACTAAGTTCGGCGAGTGATAGAGCAGCAATTAAAAATCGGATGTGCCTCCCCGGCGGGGAATCGAACCCCGGTCTCCCGCGTGACAGGCGGGGATACTAACCACTATACTACCGAGGAAGACGCAGCTAGCGTCTCGAATGCACAATTATGTTACTCAAATAGCTGATACATCTCAAACCTAGCCTCCTGTTGCTGTCAGAGACAGCTGCTATGAAATAAAAGTATGCCCCAGGTGAGGCTCGAACTCACAACCCCGGCATTGCTCACGGCTACTGCCTTATAAGTACCGTGCGCTAACCAATTGCGCCACTGGGGCTACAACACAGCGCTCTCAGTTAGCGGTATTCACTTTGCTGCAAACCAGTGGTGGCCACAGAAACATACGATCGCCACCTGATGCCATACTGCGACTTTGGCACCTGACTACCAATGCTTCGTGCTATTCTTGTTTCATATGCTACGCTTACATGCACATCAACCGGCTCTCGTCGTCGAGAAAACGCGGGAAAACGCGCGCCTTGCCTTCTGCTACCTGTCGAACAGCGAGAGCAGATGCGTGGCAAGCTCTAAGCTCTGCAGGCGCACTGCGGCCACGCAGCTGCACGAAAGGTACCTTCCTTGGGAGCTTGCTCAGCCATGGAGAACACGTTTCTTAGCGAATTGCACTTGTCTCGTAGAAAGAAGTGCTGCCATTGGCCCTGTGGCGCAACGGATAACGCGTCTGACTACGGATCAGAAGATTCCAGGTTCGAATCCTGGCAGGGTCGGCGTTTTGTTAGTTGCCGACGCGTAGCTGGGCAGTGGATTTCGTATGTCGCCGCATCGTGGAGTGCTTTGTTGCTCCTGTGCATCTCGCAGCTGCATGTCGAGTCGATCGTGGTAAATATCGCTGCCTGCAAGCGTCAGCGTAGCGTCAGTGGAGCAAAGTCGAGACAAGTCAAGCTGAGAGCTGTAGGAGATGATACGCAATTAAATACAGGCGTGTGAAAGCGACGCAGACAACACTTCCCAAGTGTCCCACGTCACGTGGCGAAGAGCGGGCGCAAGCCTAGCCAGCAGAGTGGCGCAGTGGAAGCGTGCTGGGCCCATAACCCAGAGGTCCGTGAATCGAAACCACGCTCTGCTAAAATTATTTATTTTGCGGACTGCGTCGAGCTCGATTATTACGCCCACAGCGTGGGCTGGGGTGCTTTGACTCAGCGTTAACAGCAAACCCCGTAATTCTGAAGTGTGAAGAATGCGAGAACCACTTCCTAAGATGTAGCATTTTTTAAGATTTCGCACCAACTACACTCCACGGTCGCAAAGTTAATGCTCTTACGACCCCCATACGGGCAACACTCGAACAGGTTTGTGAGATAAAAATCGCACCTCCCCGGCGGGGAATCGAACCCCGGTCTCCCGCGTGACAGGCGGGGATACTAACCACTATACTACCGAGGATGCGCTGTAGACAGGTGCCCTTGTGCGAGAGATATGGTGCTAGTAGCCGCAAACGTCCTACACTAAGTTCGGCGAGTGATAGAGCAGCAATTAAAAATCGGATGTGCCTCCCCGGCGGGGAATCGAACCCCGGTCTCCCGCGTGACAGGCGGGGATACTAACCACTATACTACCGAGGAAGACGCAGCTAGCGTCTCGAATGCACAATTATGTTACTCAAATAGCTGATACATCTCAAACCTAGCCTCCTGTTGCTGTCAGAGACAGCTGCTATGAAATAAAAGTATGCCCCAGGTGAGGCTCGAACTCACAACCCCGGCATTGCTCACGGCTACTGCCTTATAAGTACCGTGCGCTAACCAATTGCGCCACTGGGGCTACAACACAGCGCTCTCAGTTAGCGGTATTCACTTTGCTGCAAACCAGTGGTGGCCACAGAAACATACGATCGCCACCTGATGCCATACTGCGACTTTGGCACCTGACTACCAATGCTTCGTGCTATTCTTGTTTCATATGCTACGCTTACATGCACATCAACCGGCTCTCGTCGTCGAGAAAACGCGGGAAAACGCGCGCCTTGCCTTCTGCTACCTGTCGAACAGCGAGAGCAGATGCGTGGCAAGCTCTAAGCTCTGCAGGCGCACTGCGGCCACGCAGCTGCACGAAAGGTACCTTCCTTGGGAGCTTGCTCAGCCATGGAGAACACGTTTCTTAGCGAATTGCACTTGTCTCGTAGAAAGAAGTGCTGCCATTGGCCCTGTGGCGCAACGGATAACGCGTCTGACTACGGATCAGAAGATTCCAGGTTCGAATCCTGGCAGGGTCGGCGTTTTGTTAGTTGCCGACGCGTAGCTGGGCAGTGGATTTCGTATGTCGCCGCATCGTGGAGTGCTTTGTTGCTCCTGTGCATCTCGCAGCTGCATGTCGAGTCGATCGTGGTAAATATCGCTGCCTGCAAGCGTCAGCGTAGCGTCAGTGGAGCAAAGTCGAGACAAGTCAAGCTGAGAGCTGTAGGAGATGATACGCAATTAAATACAGGCGTGTGAAAGCGACGCAGACAACACTTCCCAAGTGTCCCACGTCACGTGGCGAAGAGCGGGCGCAAGCCTAGCCAGCAGAGTGGCGCAGTGGAAGCGTGCTGGGCCCATAACCCAGAGGTCCGTGGATCGAAACCACGCTCTGCTAAAATTATTTATTTTGCGGACTGCGTCGAGCTCGATTATTACGCCCACAGCGTGGGCTGGGGTGCTTTGACTCAGCGTTAACAGCAAACCCCGTAATTCTGAAGTGTGAAGAATGCGAGAACCACTTCCTAAGATGTAGCATTTTTTAAGATTTCGCACCAACTACACTCCACGGTCGCAAAGTTAATGCTCTTACGACCCCCATACGGGCAACACTCGAACAGGTTTGTGAGATAAAAATCGCACCTCCCCGGCGGGGAATCGAACCCCGGTCTCCCGCGTGACAGGCGGGGATACTAACCACTATACTACCGAGGATGCGCTGTAGACAGGTGCCCTTGTGCGAGAGATATGGTGCTAGTAGCCGCAAACGTCCTACACTAAGTTCGGCGAGTGATAGAGCAGCAATTAAAAATCGGATGTGCCTCCCCGGCGGGGAATCGAACCCCGGTCTCCCGCGTGACAGGCGGGGATACTAACCACTATACTACCGAGGAAGACGCAGCTAGCGTCTCGAATGCACAATTATGTTACTCAAATAGCTGATACATCTCAAACCTAGCCTCCTGTTGCTGTCAGAGACAGCTGCTATGAAATAAAAGTATGCCCCAGGTGAGGCTCGAACTCACAACCCCGGCATTGCTCACGGCTACTGCCTTATAAGTACCGTGCGCTAACCAATTGCGCCACTGGGGCTACAACACAGCGCTCTCAGTTAGCGGTATTCACTTTGCTGCAAACCAGTGGTGGCCACAGAAACATACGATCGCCACCTGATGCCATACTGCGACTTTGGCACCTGACTACCAATGCTTCGTGCTATTCTTGTTTCATATGCTACGCTTACATGCACATCAACCGGCTCTCGTCGTCGAGAAAACGCGGGAAAACGCGCGCCTTGCCTTCTGCTACCTGTCGAACAGCGAGAGCAGATGCGTGGCAAGCTCTAAGCTCTGCAGGCGCACTGCGGCCACGCAGCTGCACGAAAGGTACCTTCCTTGGGAGCTTGCTCAGCCATGGAGAACACGTTTCTTAGCGAATTGCACTTGTCTCGTAGAAAGAAGTGCTGCCATTGGCCCTGTGGCGCAACGGATAACGCGTCTGACTACGGATCAGAAGATTCCAGGTTCGAATCCTGGCAGGGTCGGCATTTTGTTAGTTGCCGACGCGTAGCTGGGCAGTGGATTTCGTATGTCGCCGCATCGTGGAGTGCTTTGTTGCTCCTGTGCATCTCGCAGCTGCATGTCGAGTCGATCGTGGTAAATATCGCTGCCTGCAAGCGTCAGCGTAGCGTCAGTGGAGCAAAGTCGAGACAAGTCAAGCTGAGAGCTGTAGGAGATGATACGCAATTAAATACAGGCGTGTGAAAGCGACGCAGACAACACTTCCCAAGTGTCCCACGTCACGTGGCGAAGAGCGGGCGCAAGCCTAGCCAGCAGAGTGGCGCAGTGGAAGCGTGCTGGGCCCATAACCCAGAGGTCCGTGGATCGAAACCACGCTCTGCTAAAATTATTTATTTTGCGGACTGCTTCGAGCTCGATTATTACGCCCACAGCGTGGGCTGGGGCGCTTTGACTCAGCGTTAACAGCAAACCCCGTAATTCTGAAGTGTGAAGAATGCGAGAACCACTTCCTAAGATGTAGCATTTTTTAAGATTTCGCACCAACTACACTCCACGGTCGCAAAGTTAATGCTCTTACGACCCCCATACGGGCAACACTCGAACAGGTTTGTGAGATAAAAATCGCACCTCCCCGGCGGGGAATCGAACCCCGGTCTCCCGCGTGACAGGCGGGGATACTAACCACTATACTACCGAGGATGCGCTGTAGACAGGTGCCCTTGTGCGAGAGATATGGTGCTAGTAGCCGCAAACGTCCTACACTAAGTTCGGCGAGTGATAGAGCAGCAATTAAAAATCGGATGTGCCTCCCGGCGGGGAATCGAACCCCGGTCTCCCGCGTGACAGGCGGGGATACTAACCACTATACTACCGAGGAAGACGCAGCTAGCGTCTCGAATGCACAATTATGTTACTCAAATAGCTGATACATCTCAAACCTAGCCTCCTGTTGCTGTCAGAGACAGCTGCTATGAAATAAAAGTATGCCCCAGGTGAGGCTCGAACTCACAACCCGGCATTGCTCACGGCTACTGCCTTATAAGTACCGTGCGCTAACCAATTGCGCCACTGGGGCTACAACACAGCGCTCTCAGTTAGCGGTATTCACTTTGCTGCAAACCAGTGGTGGCCACAGAAACATACGATCGCCACCTGATGCCATACTGCGACTTTGGCACCTGACTACCAATGCTTCGTGCTATTCTTGTTTCATATGCTACGCTTACATGCACATCAACCGGCTCTCGTCGTCGAGAAAACGCGGGAAAACGCGCGCCTTGCCTTCTGCTACCTGTCGAACAGCGAGAGCAGATGCGTGGCAAGCTCTAAGCTCTGCAGGCGCACTGCGGCCACGCAGCTGCACGAAAGGTACCTTCCTTGGGAGCTTGCTCAGCCATGGAGAACACGTTTCTTAGCGAATTGCACTTGTCTCGTAGAAAGAAGTGCTGCCATTGGCCCTGTGGCGCAACGGATAACGCGTCTGACTACGGATCAGAAGATTCCAGGTTCGAATCCTGGCAGGGTCGGCGTTTTGTTAGTTGCCGACGCGTAGCTGGGCAGTGGATTTCGTATGTCGCCGCATCGTGGAGTGCTTTGTTGCTCCTGTGCATCTCGCAGCTGCATGTCGAGTCGATCGTGGTAAATATCGCTGCCTGCAAGCGTCAGCGTAGCGTCAGTGGAGCAAAGTCGAGACAAGTCAAGCTGAGAGCTGTAGGAGATGATACGCAATTAAATACAGGCGTGTGAAAGCGACGCAGACAACACTTCCCAAGTGTCCCACGTCACGTGGCGAAGAGCGGGCGCAAGCCTAGCCAGCAGAGTGGCGCAGTGGAAGCGTGCTGGGCCCATAACCCAGAGGTCCGTGAATCGAAACCACGCTCTGCTAAAATTATTTATTTTGCGGACTGCGTCGAGCTCGATTATTACGCCCACAGCGTGGGCTGGGGTGCTTTGACTCAGCGTTAACAGCAAACCCCGTAATTCTGAAGTGTGAAGAATGCGAGAACCACTTCCTAAGATGTAGCATTTTTAAGATTTCGCACCAACTACACTCCACGGTCGCAAAGTTAATGCTCTTACGACCCCCATACGGGCAACACTCGAACAGGTTTGTGAGATAAAAATCGCACCTCCCCGGCGGGGAATCGAACCCCGGTCTCCCGCGTGACAGGCGGGGATACTAACCACTATACTACCGAGGATGCGCTGTAGACAGGTGCCCTTGTGCGAGAGATATGGTGCTAGTAGCCGCAAACGTCCTACACTAAGTTCGGCGAGTGATAGAGCAGCAATTAAAAATCGGATGTGCCTCCCCGGCGGGGAATCGAACCCCGGTCTCCCGCGTGACAGGCGGGGATACTAACCACTATACTACCGAGGAAGACGCAGCTAGCGTCTCGAATGCACAATTATGTTACTCAAATAGCTGATACATCTCAAACCTAGCCTCCTGTTGCTGTCAGAGACAGCTGCTATGAAATAAAAGTATGCCCCAGGTGAGGCTCGAACTCACAACCCCGGCATTGCTCACGGCTACTGCCTTATAAGTACCGTGCGCTAACCAATTGCGCCACTGGGGCTACAACACAGCGCTCTCAGTTAGCGGTATTCACTTTGCTGCAAACCAGTGGTGGCCACAGAAACATACGATCGCCACCTGATGCCATACTGCGACTTTGGCACCTGACTACCAATGCTTCGTGCTATTCTTGTTTCATATGCTACGCTTACATGCACATCAACCGGCTCTCGTCGTCGAGAAAACGCGGGAAAACGCGCGCCTTGCCTTCTGCTACCTGTCGAACAGCGAGAGCAGATGCGTGGCAAGCTCTAAGCTCTGCAGGCGCACTGCGGCCACGCAGCTGCACGAAAGGTACCTTCCTTGGGAGCTTGCTCAGCCATGGAGAACACGTTTCTTAGCGAATTGCACTTGTCTCGTAGAAAGAAGTGCTGCCATTGGCCCTGTGCGCAACGGATAACGCGTCTGACTACGGATCAGAAGATTCAGGTTCGAATCCTGGCAGGGTCGGCGTTTTGTTAGTTGCCGACGCGTAGCTGGCAGTGGATTTCGTATGTCGCCGCATCGTGGAGTGCTTTGTTGCTCCTGTGCATCTCGCAGCTGCATGTCGAGTCGATCGTGGTAAATATCGCTGCCTGCAAGCGTCAGCGTAGCGTCAGTGGAGCAAAGTCGAGACAAGTCAAGCTGAGAGCTGTAGGAGATGATACGCAATTAAATACAGGCGTGTGAAAGCGACGCAGACAACACTTCCCAAGTGTCCCACGTCACGTGGCGAAGAGCGGGCGCAAGCCTAGCCAGCAGAGTGGCGCAGTGGAAGCGTGCTGGGCCCATAACCCAGAGGTCCGTGAATCGAAACCACGCTCTGCTAAAATTATTTATTTTGCGGACTGCGTCGAGCTCGATTATTACGCCCACAGCGTGGGCTGGGGTGCTTTGACTCAGCGTTAACAGCAAACCCCGTAATTCTGAAGTGTGAAGAATGCGAGAACCACTTCCTAAGATGTAGCATTTTTTAAGATTTCGCACCAACTACACTCCACGGTCGCAAAGTTAATGCTCTTACGACCCCCATACGGGCAACACTCGAACAGGTTTGTGAGATAAAAATCGCACCTCCCCGGCGGGGAATCGAACCCCGGTCTCCCGCGTGACAGGCGGGGATACTAACCACTATACTACCGAGGATGCGCTGTAGACAGGTGCCCTTGTGCGAGAGATATGGTGCTAGTAGCCGCAAACGTCCTACACTAAGTTCGGCGAGTGATAGAGCAGCAATTAAAAATCGGATGTGCCTCCCCGGCGGGGAATCGAACCCCGGTCTCCCGCGTGACAGGCGGGGATACTAACCACTATACTACCGAGGAAGACGCAGCTAGCGTCTCGAATGCACAATTATGTTACTCAAATAGCTGATACATCTCAAACCTAGCCTCCTGTTGCTGTCAGAGACAGCTGCTATGAAATAAAAGTATGCCCCAGGTGAGGCTCGAACTCACAACCCCGGCATTGCTCACGGCTACTGCCTTATAAGTACCGTGCGCTAACCAATTGCGCCACTGGGGCTACAACACAGCGCTCTCAGTTAGCGGTATTCACTTTGCTGCAAACCAGTGGTGGCCACAGAAACATACGATCGCCACCTGATGCCATACTGCGACTTTGGCACCTGACTACCAATGCTTCGTGCTATTCTTGTTTCATATGCTACGCTTACATGCACATCAACCGGCTCTCGTCGTCGAGAAAACGCGGGAAAACGCGCGCCTTGCCTTCTGCTACCTGTCGAACAGCGAGAGCAGATGCGTGGCAAGCTCTAAGCTCTGCAGGCGCACTGCGGCCACGCAGCTGCACGAAAGGTACCTTCCTTGGGAGCTTGCTCAGCCATGGAGAACACGTTTCTTAGCGAATTGCACTTGTCTCGTAGAAAGAAGTGCTGCCATTGGCCCTGTGGCGCAACGGATAACGCGTCTGACTACGGATCAGAAGATTCCAGGTTCGAATCCTGGCAGGGTCGGCGTTTTGTTAGTTGCCGACGCGTAGCTGGGCAGTGGATTTCGTATGTCGCCGCATCGTGGAGTGCTTTGTTGCTCCTGTGCATCTCGCAGCTGCATGTCGAGTCGATCGTGGTAAATATCGCTGCCTGCAAGCGTCAGCGTAGCGTCAGTGGAGCAAAGTCGAGACAAGTCAAGCTGAGAGCTGTAGGAGATGATACGCAATTAAATACAGGCGTGTGAAAGCGACGCAGACAACACTTCCCAAGTGTCCCACGTCACGTGGCGAAGAGCGGGCGCAAGCCTAGCCAGCAGAGTGGCGCAGTGGAAGCGTGCTGGGCCCATAACCCAGAGGTCCGTGGATCGAAACCACGCTCTGCTAAAATTATTTATTTTGCGGACTGCGTCGAGCTCGATTATTACGCCCACAGCGTGGGCTGGGGTGCTTTGACTCAGCGTTAACAGCAAACCCCGTAATTCTGAAGTGTGAAGAATGCGAGAACCACTTCCTAAGATGTAGCATTTTTTAAGATTTCGCACCAACTACACTCCACGGTCGCAAAGTTAATGCTCTTACGACCCCCATACGGGCAACACTCGAACAGGTTTGTGAGATAAAAATCGCACCTCCCCGGCGGGGAATCGAACCCCGGTCTCCCGCGTGACAGGCGGGATACTAACCACTATACTACCGAGGATGCGCTGTAGACAGGTGCCCTTGTGCGAGAGATATGGTGCTAGTAGCCGCAAACGTCCTACACTAAGTTCGGCGAGTGATAGAGCAGCAATTAAAAATCGGATGTGCCTCCCCGGCGGGGAATCGAACCCGGTCTCCCGCGTGACAGGCGGGGATACTAACCACTATACTACCGAGGAAGACGCAGCTAGCGTCTCGAATGCACAATTATGTTACTCAAATAGCTGATACATCTCAAACCTAGCCTCCTGTTGCTGTCAGAGACAGCTGCTATGAAATAAAAGTATGCCCCAGGTGAGGCTCGAACTCACAACCCCGGCATTGCTCACGGCTACTGCCTTATAAGTACCGTGCGCTAACCAATTGCGCCACTGGGGCTACAACACAGCGCTCTCAGTTAGCGGTATTCACTTTGCTGCAAACCAGTGGTGGCCACAGAAACATACGATCGCCACCTGATGCCATACTGCGACTTTGGCACCTGACTACCAATGCTTCGTGCTATTCTTGTTTCATATGCTACGCTTACATGCACATCAACCGGCTCTCGTCGTCGAGAAAACGCGGGAAAACGCGCGCCTTGCCTTCTGCTACCTGTCGAACAGCGAGAGCAGATGCGTGGCAAGCTCTAAGCTCTGCAGGCGCACTGCGGCCACGCAGCTGCACGAAAGGTACCTTCCTTGGGAGCTTGCTCAGCCATGGAGAACACGTTTCTTAGCGAATTGCACTTGTCTCGTAGAAAGAAGTGCTGCCATTGGCCCTGTGGCGCAACGGATAACGCGTCTGACTACGGATCAGAAGATTCCAGGTTCGAATCCTGGCAGGGTCGGCATTTTGTTAGTTGCCGACGCGTAGCTGGGCAGTGGATTTCGTATGTCGCCGCATCGTGGAGTGCTTTGTTGCTCCTGTGCATCTCGCAGCTGCATGTCGAGTCGATCGTGGTAAATATCGCTGCCTGCAAGCGTCAGCGTAGCGTCAGTGGAGCAAAGTCGAGACAAGTCAAGCTGAGAGCTGTAGGAGATGATACGCAATTAAATACAGGCGTGTGAAAGCGACGCAGACAACACTTCCCAAGTGTCCCACGTCACGTGGCGAAGAGCGGGCGCAAGCCTAGCCAGCAGAGTGGCGCAGTGGAAGCGTGCTGGGCCCATAACCCAGAGGTCCGTGGATCGAAACCACGCTCTGCTAAAATTATTTATTTTGCGGACTGCTTCGAGCTCGATTATTACGCCCACAGCGTGGGCTGGGGCGCTTTGACTCAGCGTTAACAGCAAACCCCGTAATTCTGAAGTGTGAAGAATGCGAGAACCACTTCCTAAGATGTAGCATTTTTTAAGATTTCGCACCAACTACACTCCACGGTCGCAAAGTTAATGCTCTTACGACCCCCATACGGGCAACACTCGAACAGGTTTGTGAGATAAAAATCGCACCTCCCCGGCGGGGAATCGAACCCCGGTCTCCCGCGTGACAGGCGGGGATACTAACCACTATACTACCGAGGATGCGCTGTAGACAGGTGCCCTTGTGCGAGAGATATGGTGCTAGTAGCCGCAAACGTCCTACACTAAGTTCGGCGAGTGATAGAGCAGCAATTAAAAATCGGATGTGCCTCCCCGGCGGGAATCGAACCCCGGTCTCCCGCGTGACAGGCGGGGATACTAACCACTATACTACCGAGGAAGACGCAGCTAGCGTCTCGAATGCACAATTATGTTACTCAAATAGCTGATACATCTCAAACCTAGCCTCCTGTTGCTGTCAGAGACAGCTGCTATGAAATAAAAGTATGCCCCAGGTGAGGCTCGAAC